>NC_134267.1:213942706-214291436 GCF_031893055.1 Leptodactylus fuscus | reverse complement strand
TTACTTTTTCTTCTTCTTCTTCTTCTTCTCTTCTTCTTCTTCTTCTTCTTCTTCTTCTTCTTCTTCTTCTTCTTCTTCTTCTTCTTCTTCCACATACTTCTTCTTCTTCTTCTTCTTCTTCTTCTTCTTCTACATACTTCTTCTTCTTCTTCTTCTTCTTCTTCTTCTTCTTCTTCTTCTTCTTCTTCTTCTTCTTCTTCTTCTTCTTCTTCTTCTTCTTCTTCTTCTTCTTCTTCTTCTTCACCACATACTACCTACTACTTCTTCTTCTTCTTCTTCTTCTCTTCTTCTTCTTCTTCTTCTTCTTTCTTCTTCTTCTTCTTCTTCTTCTTCTCTTCTTCTTCTTCTTCTTCTTCTTCTTCTTCTTCTTCTTCTTCTTCTTCATTCTTCTTCTTCTTCTTCTTCTTCTTCTTCTTCTTCTTCTTCTTCCTCCTCCACATACCTTCTTCTTCTTATTATTATTATTATTATTATTATTATTATTATTAAGAAGAAGTAAGTGGAGGGTTATAATAATAAATTCATATAATATTCAGTAATATTAAAGTAATAACAAGTAAGTCATTTCTCATATTTTTTATTTTATTTATTTAAATTCTATCCCTATACTTTTTTCTGTTCTATAATTTTAAAAAAATTCAAGTTGTATAACACAAGTTAATTGATATCGCCTTTCCGGGCTGCCACTTGTCGTGGGTGATTTTGACCCCTTCAATATAAATGCGAATACCTCTATCAAACCCAGCCACTTAAACAGCATGTTATTCTTAGTAAAGGTTCATGGTATATAATGAAATTACTTGAAGCAAATGTATCTCTAATCACCGCAGACCCGCCATTCCCTGCTCTTATCCTATTGAGCCATATTTGTTATATCATTAAAGTTATTATGCATGGCCTTGGAACATTATCATATCGAATAAAAAGCCCAGGCACGGCCTGATAGAACAATGGTGAGTGTTTTTCCGCTGCTTTCTATCCCAGCTAGATCTCATGATGAATGCTTACACATCTAAAATCTACTTGATGAAGAACATGTTGGGATAACAGAGTGTATTACCAGAGGTGAGTCGTAAAAATGATATAATGCTCAAATTATTCTTCCCGCTACAAATATAAACAAACACATCTAAGAGAGATAATACACAACCCGATGAGTGAAATGTCCATGTATGAATGTATGAAACACAGGACTATTATCAGACTTTATGTAATGTTACAGTACATTGCATAAGAATTGAATGTGACCTTAGAAAATTGAGGCTACGGTATATTGCTGAAGCTCCATAGACTCTATACACATCATTGAAATTGGAAACTGTAATCTCATATAAAAAAGAAAAAATCTTCTTGAAGAGAACTTGTCTGCTCAAATAACGTTTTGTAGTATATACTTAGTATGTTTTCAGTAAGAATGCTTGAGAAATAGAAATATTAATAGTAATCTAAATCTCATCAATATTTGCTATGACCTTTGCCCTTTGCCTTCCATCAGTTCTTCTCGAATATTCTCACCCCCCTCTCCAGTCCACCTTAAACTGCGCTGCCCGCTTAATCCACCTCACCCCGCCGATCTTCATTGGTTGCTCCGCTCTGTCAATCCCTTCGCTGGCTACCTGTTGTTCAGCGAATAGAGTTAAAGATACTAACACTGACATACAAAGCCATCCACAACCTGTCCCCTCCATATATCTCTGAACTAATCTCCTGCTACCTACCCACACGTAACCTCAGATCCTCCAATGACCTCCTACTCCGCTCTGCTCTCATCCGCTCCTCACACAACCATCTCCAAGATTTCTCCCGTGCATCCCCCATACTCTGGAACTCCTTACCACGACACATAAGACTGACCCCCACAATCACAGGCTTCAAGAAGGCCCTGAAGACTCACCTATTCAGGAAGGCCTACAACCTTCAATAACACTATCACCGCACCGCCATCTGTACAGTCTCCCCCTCTCCTTCTGTCTCTATCCCCTTCCCCCATAGATTGTAAGCCCTCGCGGGCAGGGCCCTCTACCCCACTGTGTCAGTCGGTGATTGTTAGTATTATATTGGTTTGTATATTCTGTGTACCATATGTAACCCCTCAAATGTAAAGCACCATGGAATTAATATAATAATGTGCAGAACACCATGGAATTAATATAGTAATGTACAACACCATGGGATTAATATAATAATGTACATCACCATGGGATTAATATAATAATGTACAGCACTATGGCATGAATATAATAATGTACAGCACCATGGAATGAATATAATAATGTACAGCACCATGGAATGAATATAATAATGTACAGCACCATGGAATGAATATAATAATGTACATCACCATGGAATGAATATAATAATGTACAGCACCATGGAGATAATATAATAATGTACAGCACCATGGAATGAATATAATAATGTACAGCACCATGGAGATAATATAATAATGTACAGCACCATGGAATGAATATAATAATGTACAGCACCATGGTATTAATATAATAATGTACAACACTATGGGATTAATATAATAATGTACAACACCATGGAGATAATATAATAATGTACAACACTATGGGATTAATATAATAATGTACATCACCATGGGATTAATATAATAATGTGCAGCACCATGGAATGAATATAATAATGTACAGCACCATGGAAATAATATAATAATGTACAGCACCATGGAGATAATATAATAATGTACAGCACCATGGGATTAATATAATAATGTGCAGCACCATGGAATGAATATAATACTATACAACACCATGGAGTTAATGGTGCCATATATATAAAAATAAATTATTATTATTATTATTATTATTAACAACAGATATTCAAAAAGAGCAATAAAGAAACAGATGGCAATAACCCATCTGAAGTAGTTTTCTTAAAAACGTAGTCCTTTATAAGAAGCTATGAGTAAAAAATCGGGAGGGAGCAATAGCATACACGGCAAAGGCAACAGCCATTTCGCTCCTGCTACAGGTGCTTTCTCAAGCCAGATATGTGTCCTCAGGGCCGCCGATAGGCCAGTACTACTGCTACTGGCGTCAGGGGCCCGGCCAAATTTAAAAATGGGGTGGCCCGGGCCCCCTGGCGCCGGCAGCAGTCATTGTATGTCCTGTTTGTTTCAACTCAGATCTGCGTCCAGAGGACACAGATCTGAGTTGAACACATACGTGGCTGAAGCAAGGAGCTGACACAGGTCAGCTCCTCGCTTCGCCGCTGCCGCCTCTCTCGCTGACACATATGCGGCTGAAGCGAGGAGCTGACCTGTATCAGCTCCTTGCTTTGCCGCTACCGCCGGCTACCCGGCAGTGTAGACGCGATGTGATAATGTCACATCGCGTCTACAACTGCGCCAGTAAGAGGGAGAGAGGCGCGCAGAGAGTGGCGGGGGAACGAAGGAGAAGGTAAGTGTAATGTGGAACGTGAAACTGGGGGCAGATGAAGGAGAGGACGGTATGACACTGGGGGCACAGATGTGAGGATATGAATCTGGGGGCAGAGATGGAGGGATATGAATCTGGGGGCAGAGATGGGGGACTTGAATCTGGGGGCAGAGATGGAGGGGACATGAATCTGGGGGCAGAGATGTAGGGGACATGAATCTGGGGGCAGAGATGGAGGGGACATGAATCTGAGGCAGAGATGGAGGGGACATGAATCTGGGGGCAGAGATGTGGAGACATAAATCTGGGGGCAGAGATGTGGAGACATGAATCTGGGGGCAGAGATGGAGGGACATGAATCTGGGGGCAGAGATGGAGAGGACATGAATCTGGGGGCAGAGATGGAGGGGACATGAATCTGGGGGCAGAGATGGAGGGGACATGGATCTGGGGGAAGAGATGGAGAGGACATGAATCTGGGGGCAGAGATGGAGAGGACATGAATCTGGGGGCAGAGATGGAGGGACATGAATCTGGGGGCAGAGATGTGGGGACATGAATCTGTGGGCAGAAATGGAGGGGACATGGATCTGGGGGCAGAGATGGAGAGGACATGAATCTGGGGGCAGAGATGGAGGGGACATGAATCTGGGGGCAGAGATGGAGGGATATGAATCTGGGGGCAGAGATGGGGGACATGAATCTGGGGGCAGAGATGGAGGGGACATGAATCTGGGGGCAGAGATGGAGGGGACATGAATCTGTGGGCAGAGATGGAGGGGACATGAATCTTGGGGCAGAGATGTGGAGACATAAATCTGGGGGCAGAGATGTGGAGACATGAATCTGGGGGCAGAGATGGAGAGGACTTGAATCTGGGGGCAGAGATGGAGAGGACATGAATCTGGGGGCAGAGATGGAGGGGACATGAATCTGGGGGCAGAGATGGAGGGGACATGAATCTGGGGCAGAGATGGAGGGGACATGAATCTGGGGGCAGAGATGTGGAGACATAAATCTGGGGGCAGAGATGTGGAGACATGAATCTGGGGGCAGAGATGGAGGGACATGAATCTGGGGGCAGAGATGGAGAGGACATGAATCTGGGGGCAGAGATGGAGAGGACATGAATCTGGGGGCAGAGATGGAGGGGACATGGATCTGGGGGCAGAGATGGAGAGGACATGAATCTGGGGGAAGAGATGGAGGGGACATGGATCTGGGGGCAGAGATGGAGAGGACATGAATCTGGGGGAAGAGATGGAGAGGACATGAATCTGGGGGCAGAGATGGAGGGACATGAATCTGGGGGCAGAAATGTGGGGACATGAATCTGTGGGCAGAAATGGAGGGGACATGGATCTGGGGGCAGAGATGGAGAGGACATGAATCTGGGGGCAGAGATGGAGAAGACATGAATCTGGGGGCAGAGATGGAGGGGACAGGAATCTGGGGGGATGGATGGAGGGGCATGAATCCGGGGGCAGAGATGTGGGGACATGAATCTGTGGGCAGAAATGGAGGGGACATGGATATGGGGGCAGAGATGGAGGGGACATGAATCTGGGGGCAGAGATGGAGGGACATGAATCTGGGGGCAGAGATGGGGGGACATTAATCTGGGGGCAGAGATGGGGGGACATTAATCTGGGGGCAGAGATGGGGGGACATGAATCTGGGGGCAGAGATGGAGGGACATGAATCTGGGGGCAGAGATGGAGGGGACATGAATCTGGGGGCAGAGATGGAGGGATATGAATCTGGGGGCAGAGATGGGGGACATGAATCTGGGGGCAGAGATGGAGGGGACATGAATCTGGGGGCAGAGATGGAGGGGACATGAATCTGTGGGCAGAGATGGAGGGGACATGAATCTTGGGGCAGAGATGTGGAGACATAAATCTGGGGGCAGAGATGTGGAGACATGAATCTGGGGGCAGAGATGGAGAGGACTTGAATCTGGGGGCAGAGATGGAGAGGACATGAATCTGGGGGCAGAGATGGAGGGGACATGAATCTGGGGGCAGAGATGGAGGGGACATGAATCTGGGGCAGAGATGGAGGGGACATGAATCTGGGGGCAGAGATGTGGAGACATAAATCTGGGGGCAGAGATGTGGAGACATGAATCTGGGGGCAGAGATGGAGGGACATGAATCTGGGGGCAGAGATGGAGAGGACATGAATCTGGGGGCAGAGATGGAGAGGACATGAATCTGGGGGCAGAGATGGAGGGGACATGGATCTGGGGGCAGAGATGGAGAGGACATGAATCTGGGGGAAGAGATGGAGGGGACATGGATCTGGGGGCAGAGATGGAGAGGACATGAATCTGGGGGAAGAGATGGAGAGGACATGAATCTGGGGGCAGAGATGGAGGGACATGAATCTGGGGGCAGAAATGTGGGGACATGAATCTGTGGGCAGAAATGGAGGGGACATGGATCTGGGGGCAGAGATGGAGAGGACATGAATCTGGGGGCAGAGATGGAGAAGACATGAATCTGGGGGCAGAGATGGAGGGGACAGGAATCTGGGGGGATGGATGGAGGGGCATGAATCCGGGGGCAGAGATGTGGGGACATGAATCTGTGGGCAGAAATGGAGGGGACATGGATATGGGGGCAGAGATGGAGGGGACATGAATCTGGGGGCAGAGATGGAGGGACATGAATCTGGGGGCAGAGATGGGGGGACATTAATCTGGGGGCAGAGATGGGGGGACATTAATCTGGGGGCAGAGATGGGGGGACATGAATCTGGGGGCAGAGATGGAGGGACATGAATCTGGGGGCAGAGATGGAGGGACATGAATCTGGGGACAGAGATGGAGGGACATGAATCTGGGGGCAGAGATGGGGGGACATTAATCTGGGGGCAGAGATGGAGGGACATGAATCTGGGGGCAGAGATGTGGGGACATGAATCTGTGGGCAGAAATGGAGGGGACATGAATCTGGGGGCAGATGAAGGGTGTATATGAAGCTGGGGGAGAGACGGAGGGAGGACATATAATTTACGGGTGACTGTAGGAGGATTATACAGTGTGCGGGCACATGAAAAATTAATGAGTGGGCGGAGTCAACATAACAGTGGGTGGGGCTAAACTTCTCGCGGCGCGCTTTGCGCGCCGCACATTTTGACCCTCTTTTGGTTCTTCAAAAGTTGGGAGGTATGGGTACAGGGGGCAATGGAAAGATGTTAGAGGGTGGACGGGGGGGGGGATTGTTGGGACATCGGGTGTGCGGCACTGCGGAGAGGGAACTGGGGCAATAATATATAATATATAAGTTTTTAGCTGGAGAATAATAATGATGTAGGCCACTATGCTACTATAGCAGCCTGTTTGGAGGTGGGACTTTGACTTTAAAGGAGTGTTCACATTGCGTTTTTGGCCTCCCTTGCCGGGATACGTTGGTAACCAGTCACAATCAGCTCCCCACTTATCCCTGCACGAAGAACTGCAGGCCCCCCTTTTTTTTTAATGGCCAGGTCTTCGTGCAGGGATAAGTTGACAGCTGAATCTGACTGGTTACCAACATATCCCGGCAAGGGAGGCCAAAAACGCAACATGAAAAAGCCCTGAGGATTTATTAGGAGGGCTCTTATAGATGCTGTTGGCTCTCTATAGGCGCTGTCACACGGAGCAGATTTTACCTGCAAATAGAATCTGATTAAGCCTTGTAATGCTGCTAAATAAAGGGAAATGTAATACAGAATTGGTATGACGCTAAATAAAGTAGTTTTAAAATGGCGGGGGGGGGGGGGGGGTCAGACACTTAGACATTCCTGATGGCGGCCCTGTGTGTTCTGATATATTCACACATAACAGACAATAGAACTAGCATACCAGACAGGACAGACAGACTGTGGCGTAAAAGAGCAGAATGCTGGCATGTAAGCCCTTGTTCACATCAGCGTTTGGATTCCATTCGAGGGGGTCCCCATGCCCCATGCAGACTCCCCTGGACGGAATACAAATGCAATTGCAGGGGGCCACATGGTGGCTCAGTGATTAGCACTGCAGCCTTGTAGCACTGGAGTCCTGGTGTTCAAATCCCGCCAAGGGCAAAATCTGCAAGGAGTTTGTATGTTCTCCCTGTGTTTGCATGGATTTCCATCCCATGTTCCAAAGACATACTGATAGGAAAAAAATGTACATTGTGAGCTCTGTGTGGGATCACAATCTACAGTATAAAAAAAAAAAAACCTAAAAAACCCCCCAAACAAATGCAATTGCATGCGCTGTTCTGTAAAAGCACACGGACCCCATAGACTATAATCATACGGACAAGAAAGTAGATTATCAACTACTTTCCTATCCGCAAGACCCCTGTGGAGATCTGGCAGCAAGCACACAGACCCCATTATAGCCCATGGGGTCCGTGTGCTTTCAGTGCACCAGCGCTTGCACTTGCGTTTGGTATTCGTTTGGGGGTCCTCATGCGGATTCCCCCAGATAGAATCCAAACAATGATGTGAACGAGGGGTGATAGACCAGGACAAATAAACTGAACACACTGTTCAGCCCAATATGAGGCTAATGGAGTAGACCTAAATACACAGGGAATGGCAAAAAGAAACTTGCAGATAAAAACACTAATTCTTGTACAGACAGGAGAAAACACAGCGTCGGCCAGGCAGCTAGGTCTGCTGGGAAGGAATCACGCCAGCGAGCACAGCCTGCAAAAATGACACCGAATAATACAGTCACATAGTAGCCAAATAATATCAATATTGTAACAGAATAGAACCACCATATAGTGTCTTAATACCAGCAAACGGGCAAATAATACTGCAACTAAATAAAGTTTGCCTATACAATGTTTACTGTACTCATTCTTTCCATTGGTTGGTTTTCTGTGTGGACTGAACCAATGGAGTGAATGAGTGCTATGAATATTACTTAGGCTGACTCTCATAGCTTCATGTGTCATCTAGTGGTAGATCCTGGTTACTACAGGTAGCAGACTTGAATTCAAATGCAGATGACAGCCTATGCATGTGACCAAATGTAATTCCCATTATCTAACTAAGGCACTAAGCTAGTACACCACAATATCCTAACATGCTAACAAAAGCCTTCCATGGTTGCAATTCAGCCCCATTCCCTGCGCCCCAACTATCCAAACAAGATGGTTTGAATATTCCTTATCGGAGTCCATGTTGCATTCAGAATGAGATATACTGTATAACTTGTGGTGTATACTGTATACCTGAACATGTTTGGCCAAGAAAACAGGTAGTGACGGAAAAAAACTGTAAATGCAATAGGATTTCTTTCTTTAACCCGACACAGCATGTTTCTATTCCAAGGTAGTGTGTTAAGGCTGAAACGTGGTGTGACTATAACGTGAATACAATATTGATCTGCAGTAGGCAATAACACAATAAGCCACAATGAACATTTAACATGACACCCCTTTTCCCACCAAATGACCACCGCCCAACCAACCCCCGCCCACACAAACCGCATTCCAGTACACAGTATTATCCCCCATAGTGGCCCCTGTAAACAGTACTATTCCCCATAGTGGCCCCTGAACACACTAATATGCTCCATAGTGGCCCCTGTACATAATATTATTCCCCATAGTGGCCCCTGCACGCAGTATTATGCCCCATAGTGGCCCCTGCACACAGTATTATATCCCATAGTGGGCCCTGCACACAGTATTATACCCCATAGTGGCCCCTGCACACGGTATTATGCCCCATAGTGGCCCCTGCACACAGTATTATGCCCCACAGTGGCCCCTGCACACAGTATTATGCCCCATAGTGGCCCCTGCACACAGTATTATATCCCATAGTGGCCTCTGTACACAGTATTATGCCCTATAGTGGCCTCTGTACACAGTGTTATGCCCCATAGTGGTCCCTGCACACAGTATTATATCCCATAGTGGCCCCTGCACACAGTATTATGCCCCATAGTGGCCCCTGCACACAGTATTATGCCCCACAGTGGCCCCTGCACACAGTATTATGCCCCATAGTGGCCCCTGCACACAGTATTATATCCCATAGTGGCCTCTGTACACAGTATTATGCCCTATAGTGGCCTCTGTACACAGTGTTATGCCCCATAGTGGTCCCTGCACACAGTATTATATCCCATAGTGGCCCCTGCACACAGTATTATGCCCCATACTGGCCCCTGCACACAGTATTATGCCCCACAGTGGCCCCTGCACACAGTATTATGCCCCATAGTGGCCCCTGCACACAGTATTATATCCCATAGTGGCCTCTGTACACAGTATTATGCCCTATAGTGGCCTCTGTACACAGTGTTATGCCCCATAGTGGTCCCTGCACACAGTATTATATCCCATAGTGGCCCCTGCACACAGTATTATGCCCCATAGTGGCCCCTGCACACAGTATTATGCCCCATAGTGGCTCCTGCACACAGTATTATGTCCCTTAGTGGCCCCTGCACACAGTATTATGCCCCATAGTGGCCCCTGCACACAGTATTATGCCCCATAGTAGCCCCTGCACACAGTATTATGCCCCATAGTGGCCCCTGCACACAGTATTATGCCCCATAGTGGCCCCTGCACACAGTATTATGCTGCATAGTGACCCCTGCACACACTATTATGTCCTATAGTGGCTCCTGCACACAGTATTATTGCCCCATAGTGGCCCCAGTACACAGTATTATGCCCTATAGTGGCCCCTGTACACAGTATTATTGCCCCATAGTGGCCCCAGTACACAGTATTATGCCCTATAGTGGCCCCTGTACACAGTATTATGCCCTATAGTGGCTCCTGCACAAAGTAGTATGCCCCATTGTGGACCATCTATGAAAAACTATTATACTGTGAGGTCTCTTTAGACGCCAGAGTTTAATAACTGGAAACCTAAAGGAGGATACAAACATAAAAAACAATGTTACTTACCTCTCCTCTGGCGTAATCTTCGCTGATTTTGGCCATCTTCAACATTGGCGCAGACGTCATGTATGCCAGCCCTGCGTCACAATGCATAATGACGCAGGCCCGGTCCATGTGACATCTGATACATTACCAAACAGACCCAAAGCCTTCCTAAGTGCAAGACAGGTAAGTGTTTTTTATGTTCCCTCACCCACCTGGGCCTCCAATTGTTATTCTCTGGGGTATGAAAAGACCCCAGAGTATAATGATAGAAGTGTTTGTGGAGTTCATGGGCCCTGCTCACTGCTGCCTCCACATCCGCAGAAGGGGAATCACAGGCAGCTGTGATTAAGAGCCAGGATAGGTAAGTAAATAGGGCCCGTTACCTGCTGGGGTTACTCCAGCAGTTAGCAGCCTATAAAAAAAAAACAGGTGCCCACCGGGCCCCCTAATGTCCCGAGCCCTGTGGCAGTCGCCACTGCAGCTACCCCAGTAGCCATGCCCCTGCCTGTCAGTGTGAACCCTGAGGAGCCTGAGACAGACGTTGATGTGTACATTATACACCTCCTTCCAAATTATTATGCAAATCAGATTTAAGTGTCATAAGGATTACATTTTTTGTTTTTCTATAAAACTCCTGTCTATCAGGGCTCTTTGGATCATAGAACAATCTCAAACACTTGTGATAATTAGATTGTTGGGTGAGCCCAATTAAAGGAAAACAGGAGTGGACTGAGCAGAAGGGAGAAGTATAAGAGCTTCCTATATATATTTCCCATTCCTTTTGTAGTCATTCTTGGCTTTGGCTCAAAAAAATGCAACAAAATCTGCAACAACAACAAATTAAAAAAAAGCAGCATTTCCACAACGTCGGGTCATAGCATTGGTGGGCTGGAGGTTGACTGCAAACATGGCAGTGGGCTGGACGATGAGTTGTTTCACATAGACCTGCATAGTGGGTTTCCTGCTATAGGGGGACCATAGAAAAGATTTCTCATCCTGATGTCACTGAGCAAAACTTAAAGAGTCATGGAGAGCAATTGAAGGACTACTTGATCACATGCTTCAAATAATATGGTACAGGTAGTGGTAAATAATAGAGATGAGCGAATAGTATTCGATCAAATATTACGGTATTCAAAATATTTGTACTTGATCGAATACCATGCGGTAAACACAGTAAAAATTCAATTCCTCTCCCACCTTCCCTGGCACTTTTTTACACCAATAACTGTGCAGGGGAGGAAGGACAGAAAGAAGGAAAACGTAGGCAGTGAAAAAAAATCGGAAAAAGTCATTGGTTGGCTAAATCAGGTGACCTCCACTCTATAAGAATAGTGGGTGTCAGCTTCGGTTCATATGCGACTGAGAATTAGACAGGGAGAGACGTTCTGCAGGGTTAGCTAGGAATTAGAATTATTTAGGAAGGAATCTTACTCCAACAGCTCTTATAAGAGCTAAACTTACATCTACCACTGCTTGAAGATTGTATATACACCCTCTGTATATACACCCTCTGTATATACACCCTCTGTATATATAGACCATCTATATATACACCATCTGTATATACACCCTCTGTATATACACCCTCTGTATATACACCATCTGTATATATACACTATCTGTGTATACAATCTTTTTGCAAATAATTTTCCCAAAAGCCCTTGTTAGGGCTCCAATTACGTACCACCTTTTCCCCCAATATACCTTTCCCATCTCCAGTACTTGTTTTAAGCTCAGTATCTACTTCTAACATACAGAGGTATATAGAGGTACACACACATACACAATGACAGTTAAGGGTAGGGGCTGTTGGATTTCGCATTGCCTATGCCATCTGTGGTTGTAATGAGCAACTTGATTTAAAGGGGTGCATGCTAATGTTTCTTTAGCTTAAAATTTGTCTTTCTGTCCATACTAATATAGAGGAAAGAAGGTTTCCAAGTATTTTCCCACTTTCCATAAAGGTTCTATTGAGTTTGAAAAGTGTCTACCCTACTAAGTCCTCTTCAGACATAACACATAATGCTTTTTCCTGGGGTGCTAATTTAACCACTTCCGGACCGCCCATAGACTATATACGTCCGGGAAGTGGTTGCCTAGTTCTGAAAGAACGTACCTGTACGTCCAGTCAGAACACAGCAGCTGCACAGAGATCGTGCAGCTGCTTTCAATAGGAGCCGGCTGTAACTTCAGCCGGAGCTCCTAGAGAGAAGACAGGGCAGATTTATTACCTCTCCTGCCTTCTCAATCGCTGTGTATACAGCACTCAATGAGCGCTGTATACACAGCTATGGACGCTGCCATAATTCAGCTTCCCTCTGACCCGGCGGACACGTGATCCGCCGGGAGCAGAGTCTTACAAGAGCTGCTGGGTCCTACAGGACCCCAGATCAGCTCTGTATACTGTGTATACAGCGTGCAGGAGGCTGTATTTCTCCTGCAACTGGGGTTAAGTGTAGCAGCCCCAGTTATAGGAGAAATAAGCCTCCAGTACAAAAAAATAAGTGATCAGATGTCCCCAAAGGTCTCTTATCACCTTATGGGGACACAATCTGGAAAAAAAAAAAAAATATAATAAAGTTTTTTAAAAAATGTAAATAAAATAATAAAAAATAAATAAATAATACACTAATAAAACACTGTTATTAAAGGTTATAGGCAACACCATACAAAATGAAAATTACCGTAACGGAGAGGAAAAACTATGTTATAAAGTTTTTCAGTGACACTTGGTGATATTAAATTAAAAAAAAAAAAAAATTTGAAAACCAGACACAATTTCCCTCCTATTTTGTTTATATTTTCCTGGATATAAAAAAAATTAAAACACATTCGAAAATAAAGATAACATAAAAATAAAGCCCTATGCGTTCCCGAAAAAAGACGCAAACATTAGTTGACTGAGACATACGGGAAAAATGTTACAGCCCTCAAAACCTCAAAACCGCACATACATAATAAACCTAAAATGTGTCTGGTCCTGGACCACAAATTGGCCCGGTACTGAAGTGGTTAAGTAGTCTAATGACTCTCTAGGTTCTGTGTACATCATAAAATCCAGTCTGTACATCCGCCAGATTTCAAGGTGCAAACCTGTTCAGGGGACATCATAGTGATCTAGGATATTGGGAGCCCCCTACCTGCTCACGGCTTCACTTTTCAGCACACAAGGAGTCAGCAACTCCCAACATCATGGCTCACTATGGTGCAAAGAGCCCCTGCTCCCGACCAGGTCAAACTGGGAAAGTGGGCAGATGCATGGACAAGATTTTCTGGTCCTAGAATGCCTTGTGTGCATGGGGCTCCTAAAGAATGTGTCGCCACTTCAAGGTAATTTCCAAAACACATTAGGGAACCCTGTAAACACTGATGTTAAAATGTTCCAAAACATCTACGAAATCTGAAACCTGGCACGACATTAGGTAGTGTATCTCGCCGCTAAAGTGGTAAAACGGATTATGTGTTTAGTAGGAACACGCATTATCAACACAGAAAGCTACAGAGAGAATTTCCTATCGTAAATGTGTAAAAGGAAAATATATGAAATGTTGCGGTTTATCGACTTGTGATGTGATTTTTGTCTTCGAAATGCATCTTAACGGCGGAAGAACATTCAGAAGTATCCAAGGTCAAATGAATCATATTGCCGAAATGAGCAAAGGAGCACAATGAAAACTGAAGCGATGCGGCAAAGGAATTTCCTATCTTCTGCTAGATCATCAATAAAAACACCCAAATTGCCACACTGGGATCCTTGCATTTATATGGAAAACAGCAGCTAAGGAGAGATTAGAAGAAAAATCGAGGTTTTCGAAGTCTAATGTGTGACACAAAGCCATAATACCACATAGTAATATCATTTATTTCTCAAGCCACTTTTATGCAGAAATTTATATGTGGTTTACAACGTTGGCTTATGACTACAATGAATGCACATTTTACAATCGCAGAGACGAAATTACAATTTTCCATAAAGGTTGTGTCAGCAGAAAAGTCTAATCGAGATACTGGTGAATATCATCCTGAACATCGAAGAAGGATATCAAGAAATTATTCTTTTTTTATAGGTATAATGTTCACGAGCCATATCTCTACCCTGGAGACCACCCCGAGCTGAAGACCTCTAAGACTTTCTTCATATACTGGGTTATTAAAACACTTTCATGCTAGGAATAGTTCACAAAGTAAGGCCCAGTTGACACTGCATTTGGGTTTAACGCATAAAAAAGTGGTTACCTAATGAAACCCGTGGACCCTATAGACTAAAATGGGGTCCATGTGGTTTCTGCAGGAAAAATACAGAGTGCTGCTTGCAGGGCTTTTCTCTCCATATAATTCATGCAGATGTGACCCGGGCCTAACACTGGGCAAGAAATAATCTTGATAGGGTTAAGTCTAATGGCCAATCCCAGCAAGGGTGAGAACCCATTGATGACCAACATGTTGGTCGGTATGAGATATCAACAAACCAATATCGGAAGGAACCTGATTTGTCCTAAATTTTCTAAAAGTTTCCAGTTCAAACCTGAAATATCTAGGGTACCCCAACCACAAACCACTACTATTCTCTCGGGAGTCTTCAGAACTTATAGTATAATAAACGGAGGGGAGGAAACATAATAAATAATTATCATCATGTTCCCTCAATCTATGTGGCATCCAGTTCTCCCTCAGGGTTTGCTTTTGGGCTCTTATGGCCACCTGGGAGACAACACAAGCCCTGGAGAACCACTGAGGCCCAATGTGTTGAAGTGCCATGACGTTGCAGTACCCCATGTAACTGCTAAGGCCCAACGCAGACTTCTGCTGTCACTCAGGGTCCATGAGGTCACCCAGGAGGCTTGAAAATAACCACGAGGGAGTACCTGATACCATAAGTGTGTCAAGGAGAGTTATGGTGTTTATTATGTTTATGCTCATCTCCAGGACCTCAGGTTATACTCTCCGACCTGCAGAATGCCAAATTGCATTAAAAGTACATTGTGTAGCACCACCATAAAAGGTACAATCCACCAAACAAAAAATGTTTTCTTGTTGGTTGGCTGATAGGCAGCAAAATTAGGGCCCCTTCACACGGAGTAAACGCGCCGCGCATTGTGGCGCGTTTACGGCGCGTTTACGCCGCGTTTTTTTACGGTGCGCGATTACGCCGCGTTAACGCCGCGTAAACGCGGCGTTAACGCGGCGTAATCGCGCACCGTAAAAAAAACGCGGCGTACACGCGCCGTAAACGCGCCACAATGCGCGGCGCGTTTACTCCGTATGAAGGGGCCCTTAGACAATGAATCAGTGAATGAATGAATGAATGAATATTGAGGTCATAAACCAATTCCAGACAGGAACATTATGTTGACTATACAAGAGAAGACAGCAGAGATCAGACACTAACCAGCCCACCAGGATCCTGTGTCTTTGAGGAAATTACCAGACCGGTCCTGGAGAACTCCCTACATTAACTTTAATAAAAAGTAGTTTTCTAAACCAGAAAATCTTTTTTAAAGAGGACCTGTCACCAGGTGTGAAAAGCCCAATGACATACAGTATATCCTCATTGTCTCCTTGGGCATTTTGGTATTTACTCATCCAAATCCGTTCCAGCGTTCCAAAGATTGTGAATGCAAACTAGAGTCTACTAGAGAAATGGACGATAACACTATATAACACTATATAACATAAAGTACACAGAGACCCTGCCCTTGTGTTACCGCCCACTTGTCTAGTATACCCTAATTGCATCGACATTAAAAGGACTTATATCTTTGGAACAGCTGAACAGATTTGGAAAAGAAGAAGGCCAACCTTCTCAAAGCAACAGTGGCGGTCATCTGAAGCCATTGGGTTTTCACTCTTGGCAACAAGTCCTCTTTAAAGATCTCATCTTGACATCAAGAAGTTAGTACAAAGATGGTCGTCTTTAGCAAATGGCTAGAAGAATAATGCAAGTTTCAGGAATGTGACTCCTACATTGCTTAAGATTCTTAGTCATACTCAGGCAAATGTAAAAGTTAGTGTAGAGCTATGAGGATCACACTTACGATGGTGTAAGATAGAAGACTCGAGAACCATATGAGGTCCTCCAGCAATAAGACGCCTACATACACCCATGCATGTAGAACTACGGCTCATTGGGTTTGTAGCCTTGTCTGTGCCTTTGTGGATGCGACAAGAGCTGCGAACACTTTCCCAAATGACGAAAATATTAATGATCATAATGAAAAGAAGCAAATTAATCTAGAAAGTGTTCCCAATAAAGGACACATCTGATAAGGTTGAATAAACATGTTCGGGGTATAGTGACAATTTTAAGCTTCCTTTCATCTTCCTTCTGTAACTTTTAGAGGTCAGCTATAGAAAATCTCAGCAGCAAAGCAACGGTTTACTGTTGTGCTGCCAGCAGAAAGAATATGAGAAAGTGCAGTGACATTTCTAAATCCTTTGATTGCTTGTGAAGATTACTTGCCCTGTTTTGTCAAAGGCCTTTTTTCTTTTGCTTGGATATTCCTATCTAGTGATACAAATGTATCTGCTTTATACACTTTGAAGTACGGTTTTCAATTGCTTTATAAGTAAGGTACATGAAGATATTCAATAACATAAGGAGCAAGATTATTTTTTATTAATTGACGGTCACAGTGAGATGAGGGATTTGCTTAATCTCCTGGGATAAGCTGGTTTCGCAAAATCTTATTTTTTTCTTGAAGGACCTACCGCAGCAGATACATTGTACGGATAAAAGAATTAGGACATCTACACATTATACCTACAGGAGCTTTTATGGCGTCCCATTCTAAATCCAAAGACATTAAAGGGGTATTCACATGACGCTTATTCACTAACCTGCAGGTTGTTGTGCTCTCTTCACTTCCTGCTTTTCTTGGCACATTGGTGGGCGGGGTTTCACTTGCACAGGATTGGCTGTAAATGAATTACCACAGTGTGAAGCTGATGTAGCAGAGCTGGATTTGAGTCGGTTTGCATTACATATAGAGGTAACGGACTCCCTATCTCAGCCCTTATCAGCCAAATTCAATTAAACCGACTGATAAGAGCTCAGAAATCCGAAGCTCTCACCTTCCCTATCTGAGAAGCTCCGCTACTTATCAGACACAAACAGCTCCCAGCTTCTCCCAGCCCCTCCCCCCCCCCCCTGAGAGCAGGCAGCTACATCACTTGACAAATGAGCAGATAATCCCAAGGGCCATAGAAACGGAGTGTAAACAATGAAGTGAATAAATTAAGATAGCGGCCAAACAAAGCAGTTTTGATAAAGCAATGTATTTAGGAAAGGTCTTAAATCCACATAAACTAGCAGTATAGATAGGATCCTGGTGATGGGACAACCCCTTTAAAGTGGAGCTAAAAAGATTTTGGAGTGAATCTGTGGGAATTTTTTGGTCATGGGTGAACTTTGTGAGATCTGTTTTGCAAATATTCATAAAGTTTGCTATCAAGTTTTGTTTCAAACCAAACCAGAAGTGATATTATATACGCTGGGGTTTCACAAACCTAATCACAGTCCTCAGTAGTTACCCGGGTGGCTGACATCACATAAGAGGTTGGAAGATGGCCAAGATGTCCAGGATGTCCAGGTGAGTAGGAGTGGGGTGTTTATACCTTATCTAGGAGTCTGAATATTAATAAGGCCACAGTGCATTGGTGACTTTTATGTACTATGCTAAGACCATACCAGGAGAAATACCCCCAGACCATAACTCCACCTCCACAGAACTTTACTGGGTGTCCAAATACTTATTGGTAGACAGTGTAGAGGATACACTGTCTACCAATAAGTATTTGGACACCCAGTAAAGTTCTGTGGAGGTGGAGTTATGGTCTGGGGGTGTTTCTCCTGGTATGGACTGAGACCCTTGGTCCCAGTGCACGGTAAACTCAACGCCAACGCCTATTGCACTATTTTAGATAACAGTGTTCTTCCTACATTATGGCGGTTCTATGGGTCGGACCAATGTTACTTCCAGGATGACAACGCCAGCTGTCATGTAGCGAGGTCTACCATGGCTTGGTACAGTGATAATCAGTTTAACCGACTGGACTGGCCTGCCCAGAGCCCAGACTTGAACCTATCGAGCACCTCTGGGATGAGTTGGATCGCCGAACTAAGCGGTGCAACAGTCGACCAAAATTGGTGAAAGAACTTACCTGTCTTCTCCAAGCTGAATGGAATAATATACCACTAGCCGTCATACAAGGACTTGTGGAAAGCATGCCCCGGAGGGTTGAGGTTGTAATTGCCGCTCATGCCGCTCAGACCATAGTTGTCCAAATACTTATTGGTAGACAGTGTATAATGTTATGTGATCTGTCTGCACTTCGGTCTTGGCTATTATTCCCAGAATAGTTAGGTTTTATGAAAAACCATGCATTAATCTATAGGAGATACCTTGCAAAAGTGGCACTAGAGCACGTTCCTCTTTTCCACCAATGTCAAGTTAAACTTTGGTCGTGGAAATCTGATTGCTGTTATCCATCGAATGGTCAAGGCTTCAACAACTTTTTCATGGAAAATTTATCACAAAGTCATAACATACAGAATCTGTGCACTTGGCTGTGGTGTCAATATGTTTTTCAAGTCACCTCAAGTGGATTCTTAATGAATTTGCATCTTGGCACGTATAGCGAACGAAATGTGACTATAATAGTTTTCATTCCAATCAATCACAACTAATAATTCCCACTCACACATTGATTTCACATTCTTAGCATCTGGTAAGCAAGAATGTATTTATTGATGGCCTCAGTTTACATACAGAAGACTTTGTCATTTGACATTGACATCCTGGCGTTCTGTTATTTAAAGGGAAAATGGACGTGAAATAAAATAGTAATTAGAATGGTCAGGTTTGGTGTCAGTAACTGGTAAAGTTTGGCAGAGCTGGTGCCAAGTCTTATTCGACTGCATGTCACTTACCTAAATTTGGTACCTGTTAGATAAGTTACCCATAGAGATCGGAGAATCGCCCAAGAGTCTTTTAGTTTCAGGTCGAATAAGTTCAGATAGAACCAGAAGTAAAATTGTTACATTCTGGGGAATCTTCAGACCCCAGAGTATAAAAGGTGGTGGTCCAGCGGAGTGTTGAAAAATAAAATAAAACATTTATACTTACCTTCCCTCACTTTTTTTTGGACCCTCTCTCTTGGTCTTCTTGGTGACGTCAAGCCTCTGGGGTCACCATTGATGCACAATGTCATCAGGAAACCACCAGATGCCCAAAAGAGGTATGAGAAATTGAGTATACATTTTTTTTTTTTTTTTTTAGGCATCTTCCTGGGTGGTGAAGAGATGCTAGAGTATAATAATTTACCACCATGCAAGTTGTGACCAAGACGAATTCCCAAGGGTTTGGTTTCATTAAAACCTGAAGGATTTGTTATATTCATATTAGAACAAATTGGTTTGCCCATCTTTATCAGTAAACTATTTGATTTTTAGGCGCCTGACATTTAGGACCCCTGCCAATCAGATGTTTGAAGGGGCCGTGGTGCTTGTACCAACAGGGTCACCACTTTTTTTGGACCTTCTCTCTTGGTCTTCTTGGTGACATCAAGCCGCTGGGGTCACCATTGATGCACCATAGGTGCACAATGTCACCTTCCACTTCACTCTCTAGATTGCAAGCTGTTTCATATAGGCTGGAAAGAGCATTACAGTTGTGTCCTCTGTAAAACAGATTTGGAAGGTAAACAGTCACACTGTAAGGGAATTGCTAGTTGTGCAATTCCCTAGCATTGCTGCTGCTGGACCAATGAAAGAAGGGGAAGCCAGACAGTGAGCCCTAAACTCGACCCAGCCCCCGTCCCTACCTAATTGCCACGCCGTTCTAATGACAGGGACAACTTGGCAACAGTCCCTTCTCTCAAATAAGTGTAACACAGAACAATGCAAGACAAACAACACAAAAGAGGAGTCAGCAAGCCAGAGGAACAAAACAATACAAAATTGGAATCCAAAAGAGTAGTCACAAGAGAAGCCAAAGGTCAGAGGTCAGTAATGCAATAGTAAAAGAAATAGGAAACTTTCGATGACAAAGTCACAGGACAGAGTCAAAATAGCCAGCAAACCTGTGTGGGTCAGTGACCTGTTTATAGGAAGCCCAGGACCTGCCCCAGATTTGATTGGCAGACAGGCTGTTAATCAAACAGGCAAGGTTAAGATTAACTATGTGAGGGAACTATGAGGGAAACAAGGTGCAGGAGACGGTTGCAATGCAAATTCAATTACAGGGATAGGAAATAGAGCAGTGTTCACACAGAGCAACAAAAAACTCTAAGCAAAGAATCAAACTGAATACACCTCCTGCATTGCAGCGTGCGAGCGGAGGGTGGCGCAGAAACCCAAACAGACCGAGATGTTACACACAATTCTTGTCACAGTCACAGTACTTGCATGATCTCCACAGGCCATGAATTGGTTCCTAGGTGGCAAACCCCCACTGATCTCTTAACAATGACCTAACATGACGATAGGTCATCAATGAAAATTAGACGGACAACCCCTTTAAGCACACTTTTACCATTAAAGTTATCACAGAGCTTTAAAAGGAGCCTGTCCTCTGAGTCCAGGATATCAACGCATCATTGCCTCCATTGTCAAGATATCACAGTTGTCATTGCGCCAAAGAGTCCATTTGCATTACAAACAGTAACAGAAGGTCCAGTTTACAAGAGGAACACATTGTCTCAGTCAGGTGACTCTAAATTTACCTATCTGCCATGCTGGGTTGGTATGCTGGGTTCTGCTGACTGGTCCCCTTTAAGAATACTACATAACAAGGGTTTGGGTAATATGGCCTCAACCCTTTTGGAAATCAAGCTCTTACAAATATATAAATTGCCATAAAATAGTTTCAGGGCTAGATCCACCATTGCCTCATGCAGCAGCTCCTCTCAGTCACCATTCTCAGATGGGTGCCATATAATCTAGCACTTTGCTTTGTGTCACACTAACTCCCTGAAATAAGGATCAACCCTGAAATGTTGCACATAAAGCCGTCTGACACATCTCTTCCTCCTTTCAGCACGGCTTGCCTGAGATAGCAGAGGGATCCTACTGCCTTCTGGCTTGTTAACACGTTAGTACAAAACACTAGCATGAAGCATTACAGACACCTGTTATACAGCATGTATACGGCACCCTCTTATCAATCACTCAGTATGTACAATAATCAGTATTCCAGTGCCCATCATCCATCCATCACCCATAGAAGATCCACAGGGGAAAGCTTTATATCACTATATATATATATATATATATATATATATATATATATATATATATACTCTTGGATTATATATGGTAACATGAACCAAATTTGTTGGTATATTTTAAAAAGGATGTATTTGTTCATAAATTTGATTAAAACATATTGTACCCAGGAAAACACCAGTTTGTTAAATTTTATGGCTCAAGCCCTACCCATTCCCGAATATGCTCCATTTGAGCCAATGCTGTCTCGTTGTGTCTACTTACAGTAATAGTGCCCTTTTCTTTGTGACATTCAGTGCTGAAGTCCCCTTAGTGCCCACATATAGTATAATGCCCGATTAGTGCCCATATACAGTATAATGCCTGATTAGTGCCCATATACAGTATAATGCCTGATTAGTGCCCATATACAGTATGATGCCCAATTAGTGCCCATATACAGTATAATGGCTGATTAGTGCCCATATACAGTATAATGCCCGATTAGTGCCCATATACAGTATAATGCCCGATTAGTGCCCATATACAGTATAATGCCCGATTAGTGCCCATATACAGTATAATGCCCGATCAGTGCCCATATACAGTATGATGCCCAATTAGTGCCCATATACAGTATAATGGCTGATTAGTGCCCATATACAGTATGATGCCCAATTAGTGCCCATATACAGTATAATGCCTGATTAGTGCCCATATACAGTATAATGCCCGATTAGTGCCCATATACAGTATAATGCCCGATTAGTGCCCATATACAGTATAATGCCCGATTAGTGCCCATATACAGTATAATGCCCGATTAGTGCCCATATACAGTATAATGCCCGATTAGTGCCCATATACAGTATAATGCCCGATTAGTGCCCTTATACAGTATAATGCCCGATTAGTGCCCATATGCAGTATAATGCCTGATTAGTGCCCATATGCAGTATAATGCCCGATTAGTGCCCATATACAGTATAATGCCCGATTAGTGCCCATATACAGTATAATGCCCGATTAGTGCCCATATACAGTATAATGCCTGATTAGTGCTGTTAGAGTAGTTTAGTGATATGTATTTTTATGTTATATATCACGGCTGCCATTTTGTCTGCTCTAATCCATTTTACTTTATACTCAAGCTAGCTCACCCTTATATGAATCTTTGTACTTTTATGAAGTAAGATTATGAAGCAAGAGTATACCAGATGTTATTTGTAGTGTTGGGTGACATAGTAATCAGGAAAGAGTTGTCAACATTTACCATTTTCGATACAATTGGCTATACAAAGATCACGGAGAGGGCGTATGGGAGTGCAGAGGATTGAAACCAGACTTAGGTGGAAGCCCCCAAATTATCTTTTAGTGTTATATCAAAAATGTACTTTTGGCTAAATTACGCATTACATCTTAGTATTTGAATTTATCGCCATTTTAGGATGTCATGTTATTTGTCAGTATTTGATTGGATAACTTGTATTCTCAGTATAATCTGATTGGATGTTCCTGTATTGTGACCACTATAAAATAAACTGATTCTGGGCGGAACTTCGCAGAGCTCTGTCTGGACACACAGAAGTATAACTCATGTGTATCTGTCTGTAATGTCTGATTATGCAATCTACCTGGTCGGTCCTGGGGTAAGATAACTGACAACTCTGACAGCTTGGTGGAGAATGCGGGCATGCCAATTAACCCTTTTGTGGACTGGGCTTTGGGAGGGTGCTTCTCTTTCAGAGGAACACATATATCCTAGGTAAGTGAGGACAATGCCCCACTGTGCTTTCCCTTGGTAGAGAGTACTGCTCCTATCAGTATATATAGGAAGGGCTTGTTGACCAGTTGTCGCCTGTGGCTTAGGACAGGACTGACAAGCAGGAAGGGACAGCAGGGTGTTTCAGCTTAGGACTCACTATCTTGTTGTGACCTTCCTCCCAGGATTACCAGCAACTCTGGGAAATTGCTCCTCTAGCAATTCCCTTACATATATATTAGTTTACAGGTCTTGTCTTGTAGGCTTGTCCATAGGGACAGATACATATCCAACCATCTTGATTTTCATGGATTGTCCCATCAAACAGACCTTAAAGAGTGTGGGGAATCACTCAGGTAGATGCTTGTAGCAGTGCAGGAAACAAGGACACAGACACTGGATTGCACACAAATTCAGGCTTTATTCACATGTAACGCAAACACTGCTTTTGCACAGCCTGAGGATAAACAAAACAAAACCTTTCTCGGCTGAGAAACTAACTTAAACGTGAGGATACTTTTCCCTGACTATACAGGAGACTGGCTACCAGTCTCCCACCTTGGCAACAACAACGAGTGGCACAATACCTGCTTTGGAAGTCCGGTCTGGACAGGTCAGCTTTGTCATTGTGGTGCCACACTCCTAGTCCTACACACAGACTATTATCAGGCCTTGATTAGTCAGCTGACCTCCCTGGTGTGGGTCTTTACCAAACACCCTTTAGCTGCCTGGCTGGGACATACCTGTCTTCCCAGACCACACCCTTCACTCTCTCACAAGAGGTAGATGCAAATTACATAGCCTTAGGCCAGCCTCTTTGGCATGCCCCTTATATCAAAGTCGTGTAAACAGTTGTGCTAAGAAACATGAAGAGAAGCAGCAAGGGAGCAGTAAAATGTGATAGGTTTCTTTTGATATTCACAGTACCCAAAGTATATAAAATAGTGATCATACCTACTTACAACTCACTAAAACCAATACACAATAACTTCTAGAACATTCCGTTCTTTTTGGAACTTTCTAGATAAGTGGTTTCCACATCAGAGGACCCAGACATTGTAATATCTCATATCTATTATTATCACAAGCACGTTGAATTTGCCTTTCCTAGGTAGATTCCTTTCCCCTTCATTTCCATCTCCAAGTTTATGCTAATGGAGGAAACAAAAACAGAATGCAAATGCAATGACGGGAACCTGAGCATGTTATAATAAAGCGTGCGGTATGAAGGCATTTTCTACATTGCTAATCACTGAAGTGTTGTTTGCGTGCTCACCCTAAACTATCAGGTGTCTCTGAAGTGCCATTAAATAAAAACTTTGCAGGCGTAATTATTTTGCAGCTGGCCCGGAGTAGAATCGGTGACTAATGTGCTGTTAAGGACGCATGTTGCGGATGGCAGCCCGACAGCTGAAGTACTGTCGAGAGTAGGACACAATTTGCGAAGTACATGATAACTTAAAGGGAGTGCGAAAGCAGAGGCCTTTACAGTGAATAAAATATGCATGAGACCCTTTGTGACCTTACACTTATGTCTAATTTGCTTTTATTCACGCAAGCTTGAAATAATTTTACTGACAATCTGAAAATTGCTTCTACCAAGGCCATAATTATTGTTCAGGTGACAAACCCGTTTTCCAGACAGATACTTTAAAATTGTATAATGATTCTAAATGCCTTTAGTTACATGCAAAAAGGGTAACAAAGAAGATTTTTTTCTATTGTATACATGCATTTACAAGTCGTTGTTTTGTTTTTTTTTTGGAAGGATTGCTTAAATGGTCAAGGTCGATTTAGAAAAGAGTCGTTCAGGAGAATATAGGAAATTTGTAATAGGTCTAAGGAAAATGCTTCTTTCTCCTGTTATCAGGCTGTTTTCTTCTTTCCCCCTTTTCTGTTAAACTGACTTTCACTCTGAAACACAATAGCCCTAGCATTTGGACTTGCAATGAGGATTCTATGCTAGGGCGTCCCAAGGGCCTCCCATGCCAAAAAATAACACTGGAAAAATAGGTAGAGACACCGAGCGCACTAAGGCCGGGTTCACACGATGTCTTTTGGCACATAATGTGGCACGTAGATGCCGCGGGAGCTTTTGCGGGCCGTATACGCTCCCATTGTTTTCAATGGGAGCTGGTACCGTATACGTAGTGCTATTTTGCAAAATAGCGCCGCATATACGGTACCGGTTCCCATTGAAAACAATGGGAGCATATACGGCCCGCAAAAGCTCCCGTGGCATCTACGTGCCACATTACGTGCCAAAAGACATCGTGTGAACCCGGCCTAAGTGTAGCATTAAACTTGATGAATTTGAGATATCTTAAATGCAGTCGTAGTACCAGATGGCCTCTCACCTTGTGGGGTTGTGCCGGTCACAACACCCTATAATGAATGTAGATAATAAGGTGAGGGTGGCAGCGTTTCGACCTGTTTACACCAGAAGTCAGAGAGAACAATGGAAAACAACAACATGGACCTAAGTCCACAACAGGGAATCCGCGCTCACTGGTAAGTAGAAGAGGAGCCAGGTTGACAATCCAAATGGACAAAAACCTTTTATTGGGATGAATAAAAACAGAAGCATGACGCATTTGGCAGATGCGTCTGGCCCGATGTGACCTCTTACTCTGCACTTGAGAAAGGGATTTTAGGTGGCCCAAAACGAATCATGTGTCTCTGTTTTTATTCATCCCAATAAAAGTTTTTTTTCCATTTGGATTGTCAAACTGGCTCCTCTTCTTCCAACCAGTGAGCGCGGATTCCCTGTTGTGGCCTTAGGTCCATGTTGTTGCTTTCAAAAAATAACACTGAAGACACTATTAAATTCTATATCAGTCTTCTTCCCTACACATAATGCATTGTGTATCTCCTGTTGTAGTCCCCTGTTTATTACTTTCTGATACCATTGGTTCTTGTAGTAGGAGCCAGGGGAGGTAGGTTCCTTGAGCAGCTAGGAAAAATGTAAACCCTCGTCCTCCTCAGCCAAATACCTGCTATTTGGTTGTACCTAGCGTGGCTGTTATATCCTGATTGTGTGAACTGGAGGAAAGAATACATAGATAGAATTTAATATTGAAGACAGCAATAGTGTGGCTACGGACAGTAAGAACCTCTGGAATCTTTATTATTTATTTGGGAGCACAAAGTGAGGTCATATTGCTTATGTGGGGAAAGAAGAGGACTCTAATGACTTCCAAAGGGCTCAAAGGGAGCACTGTTAACTTGAGGAAGAGGCTCAAAGGGGGAACTATTGACTTGTGGGAACATGAATGAAGTATTATGATAGGGCAAATATCAGAAATAACAGAGTCTGGTTGACAACAGAGAGCAATATAACTAGCTGCTTAACACTTTTACACCAATGAGAGATATATACCAGACACCCAAACACCTTTAACAGGACCAGGTGCAAAGCTGGATGTACTTGTGCTGAATTTGGGGCCCAAGTTATCACCACTGAAACACGAACTAAAACCAGGACCAATGCCTTACAAGGTAGATCAGAACCAGCGGGATAAATCAGGAGAGTGAACGTCCAAGCGAAGAGTTAGTCCATGAGATAACAACAGAGCCAAAATCAGGAAGCAAGCAGATTTCCAGTAACATGCCAAAGGTCAGTTCCAAGAAATAATATCAGAGCCAAAATCAGAAGACAGGATGATTTGCAAGAACAAGCCAAAGGTCAGTTTAGAGCAGTCTAGTTTACTTAATCAGGATATAACATTCACACCAGGTACAATCAATATCAGGCACCTGGCTGAGGAGGACGAGGGTTTAAATATCCTTATCCGCTCAATGGATATGCCTATGTGAACTCTGACATAGCAGAAGCATCCACGGTCAGAACGGCATCTAAATTGAGCAGATAAACTGAGATTAACGACATAATTATTGATTTGTGGGAGCACAAAAAAAGAGTACTATTATTGTAGTAATACTAAATTTGAGGCTAAAATTAACTGCGTAGAAGCACAAAACAGGCAAATCTGATGTTTGTGGAAGGGTGAAAGCAAAATTAATATGGAGGAGGCGTTGTTGTTTTGTGATGGGCATAATGGAAGGAATTAATAGTGCTTGGCCACTATAACTTTTTGGGGCCCAAAAGAGGGCACTGATACTATGCGGTACTGAGCATAGCATTGGAATTAATAGCAGACTAGAAAGTATGTATGCAGAGATGGGCTGTAGATGGGAGAAAGCATCATGGAAATCCAATCCATGGATGGAAGTTGGGAAAAGTGAACAACTCTACTCACACACAGGAAGCATAGTGCTGACTGTGTGATGGCACAACTCTCTACGAGTAGAATTATACCACCTAATTATCACTTTATTAATAAATATTCAGGAGGAACAGTAATATGATACATTATAGATAGAATGGAATGGCTTAATGTATATGTTTTCTTTATGTGGGCCCACTTATGGCTTTGCCTCAAAATGTGCATCAAAAACTTCAAAAAAGTCAACCTTAAAGATACTTCTGGAATGGTCTATGCTTATCTTATACAATAGTGAGGTGGGCTAAGGGGGTATATACAGTAAGCTCATTGCCTTCATAATAGGTAGAGATGAGCGAACACTAAAATGTCCGAGGTTCAAAATCCGATTCGAACAGCCGCACACTGTTCGACTGTTCAAACAGATTTCGAACCCCATTATAGTCTATGGGGGGAAATGCTCGTTTCAGGGGTAGGCAATATTCTATACAATTATACTTACCAAGTCCACGAGTGATGGTCGGGCTTCATTCCCCTTGAAGTCTTCTTCAAGGCACAGCGCCCCCGCGGCGTCTTCCGGCTGGAATTCACTCGGCCTAGGCATCGGGGTCTAGGCAGAGCCGACTGCGCATGCGCGGTCGACTCTGCCTGGCCCGACGCCTGAGCAGAGCCGACTGCGCATGCGAGGGCATGCCCGCGCATGCGCAGTCGACTCTGCTTAGGCTGGATGCCTAGGCAGAGTGAATTCCACCCAGAAGAAGATGCAGGGACACAGCGCGGAGAAGACTTCTAAAGGTAAGAGAAGAACCAGCGGTGATTAGCAATGTATAGCATTCTGCCAATCAACGCTGGTTCTGCATCGAACCTTAAACTCCGTACAGCTAGTAGTGTTCGATCGAGTACGACTATTTCGAATACCGTAGTATTCGATCGAACACCTACTCGATCGAACACTACTCGCTCATCTCTAATAATAGGCAGCTCATCTGATATAGATATCTACTAGCCTATGTACTTGGACGCACTCTGTTTGATGCGTGCTTGCATTAATAATTGCTACATGTGTACGTCGCTAATAAAATCCAATCATAACATTTCTATTACCCACACTTAATTCTACCATAGACTTGGAGAGAAGAATAGCGCGACATGTCCATATAATCTTACTACTGATCATTCCTTAGTCCCGTTATTTAGAGACATTACATTTTACTACTGATAGTCCCTATTTCCTATCCTTGTACTGTGTAAATTGCTGTTTTATGTTCTTAATTATCGGGAATGTAATAGAGAATGATGGCGTTTCACCGTCTCTTATGTTCTTCTTTACTATTTATTTATGTTAGGGGGTTCGATAAGAATTATTGGACCTATCTGTTTGGCAAGTTTACTGCCAAACCCTTGTATGCTGACATAGTATCTATTAATAGAGATGAGCGAACACTAAAATGTTCGAGGTTCGAAATTCGATTCGAACAGCCGCTCAATGTTCGTGTGTTCGAACGGGTTTCGAACCCCATTATAGTCTATGGGGAACAGATACTCGTTAAGGGGGAAACCCAAATCCGTGTCTGGAGGGTCACCAAGTCCACTATGACACCCCAGGAAATGATGCCAACACCTCTGGAATGACACTGGGACAGCAGGGGAAGCATGTCTGGGGGCATCTAACACACCAAAGACCCTCTATTACCCCAACATCACAGCCTAACAACTACACACTTTACACACTCAATACCACCTCTCTGACAGTAGGAAAACACCTTGAAACATGTGTATTTGGCACTTGCAGTGAGGAGAGCTTGTCACCAGCAGTGAATTTGGCCCTTGTAGTAAGTTGAGGTTGGCACCAACATTTGTTTTGAAAATCAGGGTGGATTGAGCCTCTAACCAGCAGAGTTTGGGCAAATTCATGGTGGAGGGAGCCTCTAAAAACCCCAGTTTGGACCAATTCATGGTGGAGGGAGACTCTAAAAACCCCAGTTTGGACCAATTCATGGTGGAGGGAGACTCTAAAAACCCCAGTTTGGACCAATTCATGGTGGAGGGAGCCTCTAAAAACCCCAGTTTGGACCAATTCATGGTGGAGGGAGCCTCTAACCAGCCCAGTTTGGACCAATTAATGGTGGAGGGAGCCTCTAAACAGCCAAGTTTTGGGAAATTCATGGTGGAGGGAGCCTCTAACCAGCCCAGTTTGGACCAATTCATGGTGGAGGGAGCCTCTAAACAGCCCAGTTTGGGCAAATTCATGGTGGAGGGAGCCTCTAACCAGCCCAGTTTGGACCAATTAATGGTGGAGGGAGCCTCTAAACAGCCCAGTTTGGACCAATTAATGGTGGAGGGAGCCTCTAACCAGCCCAGTTTGGACCAATTAATGGTGGAGGGAGCCTCTAACCAGCCCAGTTTGGACCAATTAATGGTGGAGGGAGCCTCTAACCAGCCCAGTTTGGACCAATTAATGGTGGAGGGAGCCTCTAAACAGCCAAGTTTTGGGAAATTCATGGTGGAGGGAGCCTCTAACCAGCCCAGTTTGGACCAATTCATGGTGGAGGGAGCCTCTAAACAGCCCAGTTTGGGCAAATTCATGGTGGAGGGAGCCTCTAAAAAACCCAGTTTGGACCAATTCATGGTGGAGGGAGCCTCTAATTAGCCCAGTTTGGACCAATTAATTGTGGAGGGAGCCTCTAACCAGCCCAGTTTGGACCAATTAATGGTGGAGGGAGCCTCTAACCACCCCAGTTTGGGCAAATTCATGGTGGAGGGAGCCTCTAACCAGCCCAGTTTGGACCAATTAATGGTGGAGGGAGCCTCTAACCAGCCCAGTTTGGACCAATTAATGGTGGAGGGAGCCTCTAACCACCCCAGTTTGGACCAATTCATGGTGGAGGGAGCCTCTAACCAGCCCAGTTTGGACCAATTCATGGTGGAGGGAGCCTCTAAACAGCCAAGTTTTGGGAAATTCATGGTGGAGGGAGCCTCTAACCAGCCCAGTTTGGACCAATTCATGGTGGAGGGAGCCTCTAAACAGCCCAGTTTGGGCAAATTCATGGTGGAGGGAGCCTCTAACCAGCCCAGTTTGGACCAATTCATGGTGGAGGGAGCCTCTAAACAGCCAAGTTTTGGGAAATTCATGGTGGAGGGAGCCTCTAAAAAACCCAGTTTGGACCAATTCATGGTGGAGGGAGCCTCTAATTAGCCCAGTTTGGACCAATTAATTGTGGAGGGAGCCTCTAACCAGCCCAGTTTGGACCAATTAATGGTGGAGGGAGCCTCTAACCACCCCAGTTTGGGCAAATTCATGGTGGAGGGAGCCTCTAACCAGCCCAGTTTGGACCAATTAATGGTGGAGGGAGCCTCTAAACAGCCAAGTTTTGGGAAATTCATGGTGGAGGGAGCCTCTAACCAGCCCAGTTTGGACCAATTCATGGTGGAGGGAGCCTCTAAACAGCCCAGTTTGGGCAAATTCATGGTGGAGGGAGCCTCTAAACAGCCCAGTTTGGGCAAATTCATGGTGGAGGGAGCCTCTAACCAGCCCAGTTTGGACCAATTAATGGTGGAGGGAGCCTCTAAACAGCCAAGTTTTGGGAAATTCATGGTGGAGGGAGCCTCTAACCAGCCCAGTTTGGACCAATTCATGGTGGAGGGAGCCTCTAAACAGCCCAGTTTGGGCAAATTCATGGTGGAGGGAGCCTCTAAAAAACCCAGTTTGGACCAATTCATGGTGGAGGGAGCCTCTAATTAGCCCAGTTTGGACCAATTAATTGTGGAGGGAGCCTCTAACCAGCCCAGTTTGGACCAATTAATGGTGGAGGGAGCCTCTAACCACCCCAGTTTGGGCAAATTCATGGTGGAGGGAGCCTCTAACCAGCCCAGTTTGGACCAATTAATGGTGGAGGGAGCCTCTAACCAGCCCAGTTTGGACCAATTAATGGTGGAGGGAGCCTCTAACCACCCCAGTTTGGACCAATTCATGGTGGAGGGAGCCTCTAACCAGCCCAGTTTGGACCAATTCATGGTGGAGGGAGCCTCTAAACAGCCAAGTTTTGGGAAATTCATGGTGGAGGGAGCCTCTAACCAGCCCAGTTTGGACCAATTCATGGTGGAGGGAGCCTCTAAACAGCCCAGTTTGGGCAAATTCATGGTGGAGGGAGCCTCTAACCAGCCCAGTTTGGACCAATTCATGGTGGAGGGAGCCTCTAAACAGCCAAGTTTTGGGAAATTCATGGTGGAGGGAGCCTCTAAAAAACCCAGTTTGGACCAATTCATGGTGGAGGGAGCCTCTAATTAGCCCAGTTTGGACCAATTAATTGTGGAGGGAGCCTCTAACCAGCCCAGTTTGGACCAATTAATGGTGGAGGGAGCCTCTAACCACCCCAGTTTGGGCAAATTCATGGTGGAGGGAGCCTCTAACCAGCCCAGTTTGGACCAATTAATGGTGGAGGGAGCCTCTAAACAGCCAAGTTTTGGGAAATTCATGGTGGAGGGAGCCTCTAACCAGCCCAGTTTGGACCAATTCATGGTGGAGGGAGCCTCTAAACAGCCCAGTTTGGGCAAATTCATGGTGGAGGGAGCCTCTAAACAGCCCAGTTTGGGCAAATTCATGGTGGAGGGAGCCTCTAACCAGCCCAGTTTGGACCAATTAATGGTGGAGGGAGCCTCTAAACAGCCAAGTTTTGGGAAATTCATGGTGGAGGGAGCCTCTAACCAGCCCAGTTTGGACCAATTAATGGTGGAGGGAGCCTCTAACCAGCCCAGTTTGGACCAATTAATGGTGGAGGGAGCCTCTAACCAGCCCAGTTTGGACCAATTAATGGTGGAGGGAGCCTCTAACCACCCCAGTTTGGACCAATTCATGGTGGAGGGAGCCTCTAACCAGCCCAGTTTGGACCAATTCATGGTGGAGGGAGCCTCTAAACAGCCAAGTTTTGGGAAATTCATGGTGGAGGGAGCCTCTAACCAGCCCAGTTTGGACCAATTCATGGTGGAGGGAGCCTCTAAACAGCCCAGTTTGGGCAAATTCATGGTGGAGGGAGCCTCTAACCAGCCCAGTTTGGACCAATTAATGGTGGAGGGAGCCTCTAAACAGCCAAGTTTTGGGAAATTCATGGTGGAGGGAGCCTCTAACCAGCCCAGTTTGGACCAATTCATGGTGGAGGGAGCCTCTAAACAGCCAAGTTTTGGGAAATTCATGGTGGAGGGAGCCTCTAAAAAACCCAGTTTGGACCAATTCATGGTGGAGGGAGCCTCTAATTAGCCCAGTTTGGACCAATTAATTGTGGAGGGAGCCTCTAACCAGCCCAGTTTGGACCAATTAATGGTGGAGGGAGCCTCTAACCACCCCAGTTTGGGCAAATTCATGGTGGAGGGAGCCTCTAACCAGCCCAGTTTGGACCAATTAATGGTGGAGGGAGCCTCTAAACAGCCAAGTTTTGGGAAATTCATGGTGGAGGGAGCCTCTAACCAGCCCAGTTTGGACCAATTCATGGTGGAGGGAGCCTCTAAACAGCCCAGTTTGGGCAAATTCATGGTGGAGGGAGCCTCTAAACAGCCCAGTTTGGGCAAATTCATGGTGGAGGGAGCCTCTAACCAGCCCAGTTTGGACCAATTAATGGTGGAGGGAGCCTCTAAACAGCCAAGTTTTGGGAAATTCATGGTGGAGGGAGCCTCTAACCAGCCCAGTTTGGACCAATTAATGGTGGAGGGAGCCTCTAACCAGCCCAGTTTGGACCAATTAATGGTGGAGGGAGCCTCTAACCAGCCCAGTTTGGACCAATTAATGGTGGAGGGAGCCTCTAAACAGCCAAGTTTTGGGAAATTCATGGTGGAGGGAGCCTCTAACCAGCCCAGTTTGGACCAATTCATGGTGGAGGGAGCCTCTAAACAGCCCAGTTTGGGCAAATTCATGGTGGAGGGAGCCTCTAAAAAACCCAGTTTGGACCAATTCATGGTGGAGGGAGCCTCTAATTAGCCCAGTTTGGACCAATTAATTGTGGAGGGAGCCTCTAACCAGCCCAGTTTGGACCAATTAATGGTGGAGGGAGCCTCTAAAAAACCCAGTTTGGACCAATTCATGGTGGAGGGAGCCTCTAATTAGCCCAGTTTGGACCAATTAATTGTGGAGGGAGCCTCTAACCAGCCCAGTTTGGACCAATTAATGGTGGAGGGAGCCTCTAACCACCCCAGTTTGGACCAATTCATGGTGGAGGGAGCCTCTAACCACCCCAGTTTGGACCAATTCATGGTGGAGGGAGCCTCTAAACAGCCCAGTTTGGGCAAATTCATGGTGGAGGGAGCCTCTAACCAGCCCAGTTTGGACCAATTAATGGTGGAGGGAGCCTCTAAACAGCCCAGTTTGGGCAAATTCATGGTGGAGGGAGCCTCTAACCAGCCCAGTTTGGACCAATTAATGGTGGAGGGAGCCTCTAAACAGCCAAGTTTTGGGAAATTCATGGTGGAGGGAGCCTCTAACCAGCCCAGTTTGGACCAATTAATGGTGGAGGGAGCCTCTAACCACCCCAGTTTGGGCAAATTCATGGTGGAGGGAGCCTCTAACCAGCCCAGTTTGGACCAATTAATGGTGGAGGGAGCCTCTAAACAGCCCAGTTTGGGCAAATTCATGGTGGAGGGAGCCTCTAAACAGCCAAGTTTTGGGAAATTCATGGTGGAGGGAGCCTCTAACCAGCCCAGTTTGGACCAATTCATGGTGGAGGGAGCCTCTAAACAGCCCAGTTTGGGCAAATTCATGGTGGAGGGAGCCTCTAAAAAACCCAGTTTGGACCAATTCATGGTGGAGGGAGCCTCTAATTAGCCCAGTTTGGACCAATTAATTGTGGAGGGAGCCTCTAACCAGCCCAGTTTGGACCAATTAATGGTGGAGGGAGCCTCTAAAAAACCCAGTTTGGACCAATTCATGGTGGAGGGAGCCTCTAATTAGCCCAGTTTGGACCAATTAATTGTGGAGGGAGCCTCTAACCAGCCCAGTTTGGACCAATTAATGGTGGAGGGAGCCTCTAAAAAACCCAGTTTGGACCAATTCATGGTGGAGGGAGCCTCTAATTAGCCCAGTTTGGACCAATTAATTGTGGAGGGAGCCTCTAACCAGCCCAGTTTGGACCAATTAATGGTGGAGGGAGCCTCTAACCACCCCAGTTTGGACCAATTCATGGTGGAGGGAGCCTCTAACCACCCCAGTTTGGACCAATTCATGGTGGAGGGAGCCTCTAAACAGCCCAGTTTGGGCAAATTCATGGTGGAGGGAGCCTCTAACCAGCAGAGTTGGGGGAAATCAGGGTGGAGGGAGCCTAGTATTAGCAGAATTGTGCAACGCTTATGGTGGATGAGTATGAGGATGCGGAGGAATTGGAGAGGTTGAGTACAGACATGGAGTTTCATGTTGGGGTGCTTTACACAGGTGGGCACAAAAATGACGGCTCTACCCAGTGGTGGTTCATTTTTATCAAAGTGAGCCGGTCGGCACTCTCAGCTGACAGACGGGTGCGCTTGTCAGTGATGATGCCACCGGCTGCACTGAACACCCTCTCAGATAGGACGCTGGCGGCAGGACAGGACAGCACCTCCAAGGCATATAGGGCAAGTTCAAGCCACAGGTCCAACTTCGACACCCAATACGTGTAGGGCGCAGAGGGGTCGGAGAGGACAGGGCTGTGGTCGGAAAGGTATTCCCGCAACATGCGCCTATACTTCTCACGCCTGGTGACACTAGGACCCTCCGTGGCGGCACTTTGGCGAGGGGGTGCCATCAAGGTGTCCCAGACCTTAGACAGTGTGCCCCTCGTTTGTGTGGACCGGTGAGAACTTGGTTGCCTACTGGAGGAACTGCCCTCCCTGCCGCCAACGTCACATGCTGGAAACATCTCCATCATATTCTGCACCAATTGCCTGTGGCAAGCATTGATGCGATTGGCCCTCCCCTCTACCGGAATAAAAGACGAGATGTTGTTTTTATACCGGGGGTCAAGGATAGCAAAGATCCAGTACTGGTTGTCCTCCATGATTTTGACAATACGCTTGTCGGTTGTAAAGCACCCCAACATGAACTCAGCCATGTCTGCCACAGTGTTAGTTGGCATGACTCCTCTGGCCCCACCGGAAAGTTCAATCTCCATTTCCTCCTCATCCTCCATGTCTACCCATCCGCGCTGCAACAATGGGACGATTCGAAGTTGCCCGGAAGCCTCCTGTATCACCATCACATCATCGGACAACTCTTCTTCCTCCTCCTCCTCCTCCTCCTCCTCCATTAAACGCAGTGAAGCGGACAGATGTGTGGACCTACTCTCCAGCTGTGACGGATCGGATGCTATCCCTAACTCCTCTGTGTGATCTGAGTTATCCCTGATGTCAATCAGGGATTCTCTCAGAACACACAAGAGCGGGATTGTAAGGCTCACCATCGCATCCTCAGAGCTCACCCTCCTTGTGGACTCCTCAAAGACCCGTAGGATGTCACAAAGGTCTCTCATCCATGGCCACTCATGGATGTGAAACTGAGGCAGCTGACTTTGTGGCACCCTAGGGTTTTGTAGCTGGTATTCCATCAAAGGTCTCTGCTGCTCAACCACTCTATTCAACATCTGAAACGTTGAGTTCCAGCGTGTGGGGACGTCGCACAAAAGCCGGTGTTGTGGCACATGCAGGCGTTGCTGGAGAGATTTTAAGCTAGCAGCGGCTACTGTCGACTTGCGAAAGTGGGCGCACATGCGCCGCACTTTCACCAGTAGCTCTGGAACATTGGGGTAGCTCTTTAGGAAACGTTGCACCACTAGGTTGAAGACGTGGGCCAGGCATGGAACATGTTGGAGTCCGGCAAGCTCCAGAGCTGCTACCAGGTTCCGGCCGTTATCACAAACGACCATGCCTGGGCCCAGGTGCAGCGGCTCAAACCATATTGCCGTCTCATCGAGGAGGGCATCCCTCACCTCGGAGGCAGTGTGCTGTCTGTCCCCCAAGCTGATCAGCTTCAGCACAGCCTGCTGACGTCTACCAACGCCAGTGCTGCAACGTTTCCAACTCGTAGCTGGGGTCAATCTAACAGCGGAGGAGGAGGCGGTGGCGGAGGAGGAGGCGGTGGCGGAGGAGGAGGCGGTAGAGGAGGAGGAGGAGGGGGGTGTTCTTCTCGTGTCCCTGCCAGGAATGTTAGGCGGGGAGACGAGGTACACCGGGCCAGTTTGGGAAGCAGTCCCAGCCTCAACTACATTCACCCAGTGTGCCGTCAGTGAAATGTAGCGTCCCTGTCCGCATGCACTTGTCCACGCGTCGGTGGTCAAGTGGACCTTTGTGCAAAGCGCGGAACTAAGGGCCCGCCTGATGTTGAGTGACACGTGCTGGTGCAAGGCGGGGACGGCACACCGGGAGAAGTAGTGACGGCTAGGGACGGCATAGCGAGGTGCCGCAGTTGCCATCAGGTCCAGGAAGGCGGGAGTTTCAACAAGCCGGAACGCCAACATCTCCTGGGCCAGCAGTTTAGCGATGTTGGCGTTCAAGGCTTGCGCGTGTGGGTGGTTAGCAGTGTATTTCTGCCGCCGCTCCAATGTCTGAGAGATGGTGGGTTGTTGTAAAGAAACGCCTGATGGTGCCTTTGATGGTGCAGGAGAAGGAGATAAGACAGGACCAGGGGAGGATGAGGTAGAAGTCAACAAAGTGGCGGAGGCAGATGAAGTGGTGTCCTGGCTCGTCCTCTGGAGTGCATCGCCAGCACAGTCAGCAGTGGCAGTGGCAGAGGCAGAGGCAGAGGCAGTGGCAGTGGCGTGAACGGCAGGCGGCCTTTGTCCTGCCGTTGCTGCCTGCCACTGATTCCAGTGCTTGGATTCCAAATGACGGCGCATTGAAGTGGTGGACAGGTTGCTCTTCTCAGAGCCCCTAATCAATTTCGAGAGGCAAATTGTGCAGACAACACTATATCTGTCCTCGGCGCATTCCTTGAAAAAACTCCACACCTTCGAGAAACGTGCCCTCGAGGTGGGAGTTTTTCGGGGCTGGGTACGAACTGGAACATCTTGGGAGATTCCGGGTGTGGCCTGGCTTCGCCTAAGCTGCTGACCTCTGCCTCTGCCTCTAGCTACCCTTTTTGGTGCTGCACCTGCCTCAACATCCACACTACTTTCCCCGCTTGACATCCCCCCTGTCCAGGTCGGGTCAGTGTCCTCATCATCCACCACTTCCTCTTCCAACTCCTGTCTCATCTCCTCCTCCCGCACAATGCGCCGGTCAACTGGATGCCCTGACGGCAACTGCGTCACATCATCGTCGATGAGGGTGGGTTGCTGGTCATCCACCACCAAATCGAACGGAGATGGAGGAGACTCTAGTGTTTGAGCATCTGGATACAGATGCTCCTCTGTTAGGTTCGTGGAATCGTGACGTGGAGAGGCAGGTTGAGGGACAATGAAAGGAGCGGAGAACAGCTCTGGGGAGCAGGGACAGTTTGGGTTATTGTTCTGTAAAGCTTCGGAATTTTGGGAGGAAGGAAGACAAGACTGTTGGGTAATAGGAGGAGAGGAGGCAGAGTCTGACTGGCTGCTGGACAATGTGCTGTAAGCGTTCTCTGACAGCCATTGCAAGACCTGTTCCTGGTTCTCGGGCCTACTAAGGTTTGTACCCTGCAGTTTAGTTAATGTGGCAAGCAACCCTGGCACTGTGGAGTGGCGCAATGCTTGCTGCCCCACAGGAGTAGGCACGGGACGCCCTGTGGCTTCACTGCTACCTTGCTCCCCAGAACCATTCCCCCGACCTCGCCCACGGCCTCGTCCACGTCCCTTTCCGGGAGCCTTGCGCATTTTGAATTCCTAGTTAGAAATTGGCACTGTATACCAGTAGTAAAAATTGTGGGTGCACGTAACCCCAATATATTCTTTGAATTCCCAGTCAGAAACTGGCACTATATGGCAGTAGCAAGAAATGAGGGTATTTGTATTCCCAATATACTCTTTGAATTCCCAGTCAGACAATGGCACTGTATACCAGTAGTAAAAATTGTGGGTGCACGTAACCCCAATATATTCTTTGAATTACCAGTCAGAAACTGGCACTATATGGCAGTAGCAAGAAATGAGGGTATTTATAACCCCAATATATTCTTTGAATTCCCAGTCAGACAATGGCACTGTATACCAGTAGTAAAAATTGTGGGTGCACGTAACCCCAATATATTCTTTGAATTCCCAGTCAGAAACTGGCACTATATGGCAGTAGCAAGAAATGAGGGTATTTGTATTCCCAATATACTCTTTGAATTCCCAGTCAGACAATGGCACTGTATACCAGTAGTAAAAATTGTGGGTGCACGTAACCCCAATATATTCTTTGAATTCCCAGTCAGACACTGGCACTATATGGCAGTAGCAAGAAATGAGGGTATTTGTATTCCCAATATATTCTTTGAATTCCCAGTCAGACAATGGCACTGTATACCAGTAGTAAAAATTGTGGGTGCACGTAACCCCAATATATTCTTTGAATTACCAGTCAGAAACTGGCACTATATGGCAGTAGCAAGACATGAGGGTATTTATAACCCCAATATATTCTTTGAATTCCCAGTCAGACAATGGCACTGTATACCAGTAGTAAAAATTGTGGGTGCACGTAACCCCAATATATTCTTTGAATTCCCAGTCAGAAACTGGCACTATATGGCAGTAGCAAGAAATGAGGGTATTTATAACCCCAATATATTCTTTGAATTCCCAGTCAGACAATGGCACTGTATACCAGTAGTAAAAATTGTGGGTGCACGTAACCCCAATATATTCTTTGAATTCCCAGTCAGAAACTGGCACTATATGGCAGTAGCAAGAAATGAGGGTATTTGTATTCCCAATATACTCTTTGAATTCCCAGTCAGACAATGGCACTGTATACCAGTAGTAAAAATTGTGGGTGCACGTAACCCCAATATATTCTTTGAATTCCCAGTCAGAAACTGGCACTATATGGCAGTAGCAAGAAATGAGGGTATTTGTATTCCCAATATACTCTTTGAATTCCCAGTCAGACAATGGCACTGTATACCAGTAGTAAAAATTGTGGGTGCACGTAACCCCAATATATTCTTTGAATTCCCAGTCAGACACTGGCACTATATGGCAGTAGCAAGAAATGAGGGTATTTGTATTCCCAATATACTCTTTGAATTCCCAGTCAGACAATGGCACTGTATACCAGTAGTAAAAATTGTGGGTGCACGTAACCCCAATATATTCTTTGAATTACCAGTCAGAAACTGGCACTATATGGCAGTAGCAAGAAATGAGGGTATTTATAACCCCAATATATTCTTTGAATTCCCAGTCAGACAATGGCACTGTATACCAGTAGTAAAAATTGTGGGTGCACGTAACCCCAATATATTCTTTGAATTCCCAGTCAGAAACTGGCACTATATGGCAGTAGCAAGAAATGAGGGTATTTGTATTCCCAATATACTCTTTGAATTCCCAGTCAGACAATGGCACTGTATACCAGTAGTAAAAATTGTGGGTGCACGTAACCCCAATATATTCTTTGAATTCCCAGTCAGAAACTGGCACTATATGGCAGTAGCAAGAAATGAGGGTATTTGTATTCCCAATATACTCTTTGAATTCCCAGTCAGACAATGGCACTGTATACCAGTAGTAAAAATTGTGGGTGCACGTAACCCCAATATATTCTTTGAATTCCCAGTCAGACACTGGCACTATATGGCAGTAGCAAGAAATGAGGGTATTTGTATTCCCAATATACTCTTTGAATTCCCAGTCAGACAATGGCACTGTATACCAGTAGTAAAAATTGTGGGTGCACGTAACCCCAATATATTCTTTGAATTACCAGTCAGAAACTGGCACTATATGGCAGTAGCAAGAAATGAGGGTATTTATAACCCCAATATATTCTTTGAATTCCCAGTCAGACAATGGCACTGTATACCAGTAGTAAAAATTGTGGGTGCACGTAACCCCAATATATTCTTTGAATTCCCAGTCAGAAACTGGCACTATATGGCAGTAGCAAGAAATGAGGGTATTTGTATTCCCAATATACTCTTTGAATTCCCAGTCAGACAATGGCACTGTATACCAGTAGTAAAAATTGTGGGTGCACGTAACCCCAATATATTCTTTGAATTCCCAGTCAGAAACTGGCACTATATGGCAGTAGCAAGAAATGAGGGTATTTGTATTCCCAATATACTCTTTGAATTCCCAGTCAGACAATGGCACTGTATACCAGTAGTAAAAATTGTGGGTGCACGTAACCCCAATATATTCTTTGAATTCCCAGTCAGACACTGGCACTATATGGCAGTAGCAAGAAATGAGGGTATTTGTATTCCCAATATACTCTTTGAATTCCCAGTCAGACAATGGCACTGTATACCAGTAGTAAAAATTGTGGGTGCACGTAACCCCAATATATTCTTTGAATTACCAGTCAGAAACTGGCACTATATGGCAGTAGCAAGAAATGAGGGTATTTATAACCCCAATATATTCTTTGAATTCCCAGTCAGACAATGGCACTGTATACCAGTAGTAAAAATTGTGGGTGCACGTAACCCCAATATATTCTTTGAATTCCCAGTCAGAAACTGGCACTATATGGCAGTAGCAAGAAATGAGGGTATTTGTATTCCCAATATACTCTTTGAATTCCCAGTCAGACAATGGCACTGTATACCAGTAGTAAAAATTGTGGGTGCACGTAACCCCAATATATTCTTTGAATTCCCAGTCAGAAACTGGCACTATATGGCAGTAGCAAGAAATGAGGGTATTTGTATTCCCAATATACTCTTTGAATTCCCAGTCAGACAATGGCACTGTATACCAGTAGTAAAAATTGTGGGTGCACGTAACCCCAATATATTCTTTGAATTCCCAGTCAGACACTGGCACTATATGGCAGTAGCAAGAAATGAGGGTATTTGTATTCCCAATATACTCTTTGAATTCCCAGTCAGACAATGGCACTGTATACCAGTAGTAAAAATTGTGGGTGCACGTAACCCCAATATATTCTTTGAATTACCAGTCAGAAACTGGCACTATATGGCAGTAGCAAGAAATGAGGGTATTTATAACCCCAATATATTCTTTGAATTCCCAGTCAGACAATGGCACTGTATACCAGTAGTAAAAATTGTGGGTGCACGTAACCCCAATATATTCTTTGAATTCCCAGTCAGAAACTGGCACTATATGGCAGTAGCAAGAAATGAGGGTATTTGTATTCCCAATATACTCTTTGAATTCCCAGTCAGACAATGGCACTGTATACCAGTAGTAAAAATTGTGGGTGCACGTAACCCCAATATATTCTTTGAATTCCCAGTCAGACACTGGCACTATATGGCAGTAGCAAGAAATGAGGGTATTTGTATTCCCAATATATTCTTTGAATTCCCAGTCAGACAATGGCACTGTATACCAGTAGTAAAAATTGTGGGTGCACGTAACCCCAATATATTCTTTGAATTCCCAGTCAGAAACTGGCACTATATGGCAGTAGCAAGAAATGAGGGTATTTATAACCCCAATATATTCTTTGAATTCCCAGTCAGACAATGGCACTGTATACCAGTAGTAAAAATTGTGGGTGCACGTAACCCCAATATATTCTTTGAATTCCCAGTCAGAAACTGGCACTATATGGCAGTAGCAAGAAATGAGGGTATTTGTATTCCCAATATACTCTTTGAATTCCCAGTCAGACAATGGCACTGTATACCAGTAGTAAAAATTGTGGGTGCACGTAACCCCAATATATTCTTTGAATTCCCAGTCAGAAACTGGCACTATATGGCAGTAGCAAGAAATGAGGGTATTTGTATTCCCAATATACTCTTTGAATTCCCAGTCAGACAATGGCACTGTATACCAGTAGTAAAAATTGTGGGTGCACGTAACCCCAATATATTCTTTGAATTCCCAGTCAGACACTGGCACTATATGGCAGTAGCAAGAAATGAGGGTATTTGTATTCCCAATATACTCTTTGAATTCCCAGTCAGACAATGGCACTGTATACCAGTAGTAAAAATTGTGGGTGCACGTAACCCCAATATATTCTTTGAATTCCCAGTCAGAAACTGGCACTATATGGCAGTAGCAAGAAATGAGGGTATTTATAACCCCAATATATTCTTTGAATTCCCAGTCAGACAATGGCACTGTATACCAGTAGTAAAAATTGTGGGTGCACGTAACCCCAATATATTCTTTGAATTCCCAGTCAGACACTGGCACTATATGGCAGTAGCAAGAAATGAGGGTATTTGTATTCCCAATATACTCTTTGAATTCCCAGTCAGACAATGGCACTGTATACCAGTAGTAAAAATTGTGGGTGCACGTAACCCCAATATATTCTTTGAATTCCCAGTCAGAAACTGGCACTATATGGCAGTAGCAAGAAATGAGGGTATTTGTATTCCCAATATACTCTTTGAATTCCCAGTCAGACAATGGCACTGTATACCAGTAGTAAAAATTGTGGGTGCACGTAACCCCAATATATTCTTTGAATTCCCAGTCAGACACTGGCACTATATGGCAGTAGCAAGAAATGAGGGTATTTGTATTCCCAATATACTCTTTGAATTCCCAGTCAGACAATGGCACTGTATACCAGTAGTAAAAATTGTGGGTGCACGTAACCCCAATATATTCTTTGAATTCCCAGTCAGAAACTGGCACTATATGGCAGTAGCAAGAAATGAGGGTATTTGTATTCCCAATATACTCTTTGAATTCCCAGTCAGACAATGGCACTGTATACCAGTAGTAAAAATTGTGGGTGCACGTAACCCCAATATATTCTTTGAATTCCCAGTCAGACACTGGCACTATATGGCAGTAGCAAGAAATGAGGGTATTTGTATTCCCAATATATTCTTTGAATTCCCAGTCAGACAATGGCACTGTATACCAGTAGTAAAAATTGTGGGTGCACGTAACCCCAATATATTCTTTGAATTACCAGTCAGAAACTGGCACTATATGGCAGTAGCAAGAAATGAGGGTATTTGTATTCCCAATATATTCTTTGAATTCCCAGTCAGACAATGGCACTGTATACCGGTAGTAAAAATTGTGGGTGTATATAGCCCCAATTCTATTGCTAGGGGACTTGCAGGGTATTTCTGGGGTGAAGGTGGGGGGGCACACCGTTGGAACGGGTATCGGGGTATATATCGGGTATACGGGAATACACTGACAGTGTATTCCATTCAGGATCCTGGGAAAGCTGGGTTGCGGCGATTGAGCCCGTCAGTGCCACGTTACACTGACAAGCTTCTCCCTGGAATTTAGCTCTTATAAGAGCTGTTGTGGTTGTCTTCTCCTTCCTATCCTAGCCTGTCCCTGCCTACCCAGAATCTAAGCCCTAGCTAACTGGACGGAAACCTCCGTCCTCGGTGAATTGCAAGCTCAGAATGACGCGAAGCTGGGCGTCGCTGTTCTTTTAAATTAGAGGTCACATGTTTTCGGCAGCCAATGGGTTTTGCCTACTTTTTTCAACGTCACCGGTGTCGTAGTTCCTGTCCCACCTACCCAGCGCTGTTATTGGAGCAAAAAAGGCGCCAGGGAAGGTGGGAGGGGAATCGAGTAATGGCGCACTTTACCACGCGGTGTTCGATTCGATTCGAACATGCCGAACAGCCTAATATCCGATCGAACATGAGTTCGATAGAACACTGTTCGCTCATCTCTATCTATTAACAATGCCGCACTGATATATCCGTTACTGAAGTGCGGAGTGTTTATTCTCTCATTAGCAGACTGGATGACGGTCATGTTTATCGGAAGGGCAGGAGGAGACACATTTCATGGCACTGTATGTATTTTCTAATATGCAATTTTTACGGGAGTTAAAGGTACACTTTTTATTGTAGTCCCCTGTATAAACTGTACGGTCTAAGCTGAGCATGGCTATTACCAACGGAGATCCGGTGTATGCACCTGCAAACAGATATAGCAGTCTTTAAAGAGGATCTTTCACCTCCTCCACCAATTTCAACTCTTTATATTCGTCAACTGATTCCAATGCACTTGGAGCTTATTTTCTAGCCCCCCGCTGTTCCTGAGAAATCATTTTTGTTAGTTTCAGCAATGTAATATTCTCTATGGTCAGGTGGGTGTTCCCTCACTTTTTATCGAGGCTAGGACCACCCAATTGACAGTAGAAATCCTAATTAGCATGTAGGGTAATTAGATTAGGAATAGTGGGGGATAGAGAAAATTACATCTGCAACAGAATCAATAGATTAAGTGAAATAGAATCGGTAGATGAAGAATATAAAGAGGTGGAAGTGGTGAAAAATCCTCTTTAACTTGAATCTGATAGCTCTCTACAACACAAGCCATTGTAAAAAAGTCAAGTTAAAGGTATTTTTCAGGATTCTAACATTGATGACCTATCCTTAGAAGAAGTGGGAGTCTGATACCCAGGTTCTTCACACCTCAACTTTTTGAAGAGAATCTTCAAATTGTATACCAAGCATGGTGCCGTACAGTACATTGAGCAGGGACTGTGCTTTGTATGTCCACATTTTTGGATGTAAGAGCAAATCCTGGACCCATTTATTTTAATGGGATCATCAGATGTCTAGTAATTTTCCACAGAGCAACAGGTCTTGTAATAAATACGGAGACTTGTTCCATTTTGGTCTATTTTGTGGACCACAAAACTCCCTTAAAGTCTATGGGTCTGTGAAAATCAGCACACAGATGTCATTCATGCCCTGTTAGTATTTTCCTGACCCACAGGCCATAGAACAGTATAGGAGATATTATAGAAAGTAGAGATGAGTGAGTAGTATTTGATCGAGTAGGTATTCGATCGAATATTACGGTATTCGAAATACTCATACTCGATTGAGTACCACTCGCTATTCGAATGTAAAAGTTCGATGCAGAACCAGCATTGATTGGCCGAATGCTATACAGTCGGCCAATCAACGCTGGTTCTTCTCCTACCTTTAGAAGTCTTCTCCGTGCAGCTTCCCCGCGGCGTCTTCCGGCTCTTCATTCACTTTGCCAGGCATCGGGCCTGGGCAGAGCCGACTGCGCATACCCGCACTACATTTTGTTGTAGTGCGGACATGCGCAATCGGCTCTGCCCAGGCCCGATGCCTGGCAGAGTAAATTCAGAGCCGGAAGACGCCGCGGGGACGCTGCACGGAGAAGACTTCTCGGAGGATCCAGCCCGACCCTCACTCGTGGACTTGGTAAGTGTAATTTGATCGAATGTTGCCTACCCCTGAAACGAGCATTTTCCCCCCATAGACTGAATCAAACAGCACAAGACCCAAAAATAAAGAGAGTGAAGTTCTGTCCGTGATTATTACGGGTATCATTCGTCCGTAAAATGCTAACATGTACATAAAGCTTTACTTATACCAAACTTTTTGAGTGTATTTTCCATTTACAGTTGTGTTTGCTTCTGTGTTACACTTTTACTATATTTATAGCCCAATTTTGCACTACTCGATGCTCCTATGGGGTGCGGCACTTTCAGATTTATGAGAATAATAGGCGAATCGTATCTCCTATTGTATTTTATGGATCAGAAAATCAAAAAAAATCTGACAAAATGGAGAAACGGTAGAACAGGTAAAGCGAGGAACTTGTCTTTAATTCCAACTAAGGACAAGCTCAGGCCAAAAGTTTAGTACAAAACAAGTTTCGGGAATGGCGCAGTAAGGCGGCCCGTGAAGGAAAATGCTTAGAAGTACATTTTCATTTGTGAATCATGTCTGCATTGCAGCGCCATAGTAGAAGTAATGACAACTAGATAATGTACTTGTCAGTCTGCAAACAAGCAAACACTGACACTTTGTAAGGTCAGTGCACATAATTCTGCATTTGCCACTTTTTAGTTGTTATTGCCTACCAAATCAAAACCCCCGTTCTTCATGGATCACTAGCGTTCTAGATATTTGCAAATTCCAAAAATGTTGCATTGATAAAGCAATCATCGTCTCTGTCATTTGTGTAAAAAAATTCCATAATGCATTCTCCAAAAACACCGCCTTCCTTTAATTGATTTAACCATTGCGCTGCCATGAATGTTCTACAAATGTCATGCCTGAGGAAGGGCTAAATAATCACAGACTTTTTTATTCTGGAAAGTCACAGACTCTCCTTGAGAACTCTTTGCTTCACTCGAATTCATTCAGAGTTCATTTGCTCTTTCTATTGGGTAGCAAAAACTTTACAAGGAACTTTTCTCGAAAAGAGCCAAAGTAATAACAAAATTTGGAATGAGTTCAATGGTCATGGAAAGGGTAAGGAGGGGAAACAAACACCATACCCTTTTTTATTTGTTAAAAAAGGTTAAAATATCCAATAAATTTCATTCCACTTCACAATTGTGTCCCACTTGTTGTTGATTCTTCCCCCCAAAAAATTAAAATTTGACATCTTTATTAGAGATGAGCAAGTAGTGTTCGATCGAGTAGGTGTTCGATCGAATACTATGGTATTCGAAATACTCGTACTCGATTGAACACTACTAGCTGTTCGAAGTTTAAGGTCCCCGCGGCGTCTTCCGGCTGGAATACACTCTGCCTAGGCATCCGGCCTAGGCAGAGCCGACTGCGCATGCGCGGGCATGCACGCGTATACACGCGCAGTCAGCTCTGCTCAGGCGTCGGACCGGGCAGAGCCGACCGCGCATGTGCAGTCGGCTCTGCCTAGGTAGAGTGAATTCCAGCCGGAAGACGCCGCGGGAGCGCTGCACCGGGAGAAGACTTCAAGGAGAATCCAGCCCGACCGTCACTCGTGGACTTGGTAAGTATAATTTTATCAAATTTTGCGTACCCCTGAAATGAGCATTTCCCCCCATAGACTATAATCAGGTTCGAAATGCGTTTGAACAGTCGAACAGTGTACGGCTGTTCAAATCGGATTTCGAACCTCGGACATTTTAGTGTTCACTCATCTCTAATCTTTATGTTTGAAGTCTGAAACGTGACAAAAGATTGAAAAGTTCAAGGGGGCCCAATACTTTTGCAAGGCACTGTAGATGGATAGATAGATAGATAGATAGATAGATAGATAGATAGATAGATAGACAGACATACAGACAGACAGACAGACAGACAGACAGATAGATAGATAGATAGATAAATAGATAGATAGATACTGTAGATGATAGATAGATAGATAGATAGATAGATAGATAGATAGATAGATAGATGATAGATAGATAGATAGATAGATAGATAGATAGATAGATAGATAGATAGATAGATACTGTAGATGATAGATAGATAGATAGATAGATAGATAGATAGATAGATAGATAGATAGATAGATAGATAGATAGATACTGTAGATGATAGATAGATAGATAGATAGATAGATAGATAGATAGATAGATAGATAGATAGATAGATAGATAGATAGATAGATACTGTAGATGATAGATAGATAGATAGATAGATAGATAGATAGATAGATGATAGATAGATAGATAGATAGATAGATAGATAGATAGATACTGTAGATGATAGATAGATAGATAGATAGATAGATAGATAGATAGATGATAGATAGATAGATAGATAGATAGATACTGTAGATGATAGATAGATAGATAGATAGATAGATAGATAGATAGATACTGTAGATGATAGATAGATAGATAGATAGATAGATAGATGATAGACAGACAGACAGATAGATAGCTAGATAGATAGATAGATAGATAGATACTGTAGATGATAGATAGATAGATAGATAGATAGATAGATAGATATGAGATAGATAGATAGATAGATAGATAGATAGATAGATAGATAGATATGGGATAGATAGATAGATAGATAGATAGATAGATAGATAGATAGATAGATAGATAGATAGAGTATGTAATGATATGAGAGCTTTCTCACCAGTATGTGCTGTCACCCCTAGTAGTTGGGCAGGCCTCGGTACATGTTATTATTTAGGAACAGTTTTCTTTTGCTAAAAGAAGGTTTTTATTTCTCGGGATAAAATATGTAAAGCTCCGGGATGGAATTTGCTCGGGGCCTTAACACGGAATGTATTTTCTGTTAAACTAGAATATCCTTAATCTCCAGAGCAATGAATGATCAATAAAACACATTACCAGGTGATATTGTTCTACCAAATCAAACTTACCGAGATGCTACAATTATAGAAAAAGCACCAAAGGGCCCTTCTATAAACTGTTCCAATAGTTATTCATTTAATTCTATTTTACAAAATGATATAGGCATTAAAGCACTTTACTCCTTTTCTAATAACGGTGATTACAATGAACAGACAGAGACAATTCGTACAGACTGCAGCAAGTGACCGTCCTCTAAGGGACATCGAACAGAGCTTAAAGGAACCCGTCAGTGAGAAGGTGTACACTGGCCCAGATATACTATGGGGGTTACAGATCTTTGGCATAGTGGGTCACATGTTGGTGCATAAAGTTTGGGCTAAAAAATGTATCATACTAGATAAGTGAGATTCAGGAACAAGTGTCAGCATTGTATCTGTCAGTGTGAGAATGATAATATGTCAACATTATTTTATATATGGATTGTTAGAAAATATGAAACACATAAGAATTAAAAAGATATGTTGAATTAGTATATCCTATTCCAAACATCCAGCTTTCATAGGACTGAAATAGGGGCAAAATGTAGGCATTGTAAGACCCTCCTCCAGCCCAACCCATTCCTACTCATGTCCTTTTTTGCCCCCGCATAGTACAGTGTCCCTATAGTGACCCCAACACAGTATCATGCCCCCTAGGGATATACCCATTACTATAATGTCCCCTTGATGCTCTTACAGTCCCAAAACGTGTTACAATATGTCCTGCTCCACAGTATAATGTCCTCTTTAATAGGGTCTCCATAATATAACACACCCCTTTATTTGGCCCCCACATTATAATGTTACAATTAATATGGCCCCCACATTAAGATAAGATAATCCTTTAATAGTCCCATAGTGGGGAAATTTCAGTATGTTACAGCAGTATAGTAATACAGATACAGGATAATACACAGTAATATAATACAGACGTAGACACACATAAGCTGAGAAGAGAAGATATACTAGGAGTCCATAGCAGCTAAGGAACAGAAGAGAAAGAAGGAAGACTTCATAGTCATAATCATTAGTTCTCTGTGCGGAGTGATCTTCGCTTGGTCTGATGTAGATTATACAGCCTGGTCGCGGTTGGAAGGAAGGACCTGCGATAGCTCCTTCTCACACTTGGGGTGAAGCAGACGGTCACTTACAGTGCTGCCAAGTCCCATCAAGGTCCCGTACATGGGGTGGGATTTGTTCTCCCGCATGGAGGTCATGCTGTCCATGGAAGAGATAAGTTCTGAGTGGTCAAGCAAAAAGAGAATGGGATGGTGTCCTGAATCCGGGACTGACAACTCTCCCTCACAAATGAATGTTGGCATTGTCATAATGGCCCTGGCACTTACTTACACATCTGGTGGGAATGCCCTTTGATATCACCCTTGTGGACTCATGTGGAAAGTCGCATCAGATTATTCTCCTCCCACCAGCTATGACCTTCTTTGCGCAAGCATTTCCATATTATGATCCCAAAAAGACCCCCCTCAACATGCATCTTATAGAAGCAGCGAAGCTCCTGATCCCGCTCCACTGGTTGCAAACATCCCCACACTCTACCCAGGAATGGGAAGCCAAGGTTCGACAAATTCTAAGATTCGAAGAACTACTGAGCTGGATGAGAAGATCTCACTCTAAATTTCTGAAGATTTGGTCACCATGACTGAACTTACCAGAGCCCTGAAGTACCTTGAAGTACCTGCCCCCCCCCCTCCCTCCCCCCTCCTCTATTTTCCTATGACTTTGCATAACTGAGCCTTGGAAGCGGTAAAGTCTACATGGGAGACCTCTACAGACTTCATGTTAAAACCGCAACGTGTTTGTCACGGGATGGTTAGAGTCTATACTATAGGCAATGTGTAATATATATTTCATGTGGAATGTATTCTCTAACCTGTTATATACATCAATGTGTAGTTGGCTGATTAGGGTCTAGTGTGTTAGCACATTGTATGCAAATACCTCTAACTAGTGAGGACCAGTGAGGACAATGCGTGGAGATAATCTGATCAGTGTCTCCAAGAAGATGTTGGATGGTGCATTGTCCATAGTAGACAGGGAGTCTGCTCTCCTTGGTATAGGTGAGGGGGGAAGGATCTGTGACTCAGCCCTTCCCACCCACAGATATAGGTGTAACAGTTTAGTATATAGATGTAGCTAGCAGTTAGTATGGGTTAGCCGGCCTGTGCACAGCTCTGCAGAGAGCCAGGATTTAGTTACAGGACCAAGGAGCCAAAGCTATCATTGGATTGTGACTTCTGTGGACTTATTGTTGTTACGGTTGATGTGACCGCCGCCGGCTACTAACTTTGTGGATTACAATAAATTGCTGTTGTCTCCCGACCTCTTGTGTCCGTGTTGATTCAAAAGACCTTCTGGAGGAAGACGTATACCTTTGCTCCGTGACAACTGGTGGCAGCAGTGGGATCAACAGCGGACAGCGAGATGGACCACAACAGCTCAGCGATTAATGGAACCACAACCTCAGAATACAGGAACTGGACTATGGCAAATCTAAAATTAAGGGCCCGGGAACTAAACCTGAGTTACCAGGGAAGAACGAAAGAGCAACTGATCGAGGCACTGGAGGAGATGACCCTGCAAAGCGACAATGAGGAGGACTGCCCCCAGGAGACAGTAGAGATACGGGAGTGGCAGGTACAGACCCAAAAGAGCAGATGGGTTGTTTTGTATGAGGAGGAATTGGCAGTGCTGGGGCTAGAAGCAACTGCAGAGCAAAGGAGTAGAGCATTACAGAGGGCTCAGGAAACGGAGAAGGAGGAACAGAGAATGGCGCATGAAAAGGAAAGAATGACGCATGAAATGCGAATGGCTGAGATAACTATGCGGAATTATAATCAAACGTCGACCCCCAGCCCAACAGTGAGAGAACCACAATATGTCTCCCATAAACACTTCAAGACCTTTGATGAAGCGGCTGGGGATGTTGATGGATATTTTCAGGACTTCGAACACCAGTGCCGCCTGATGGAAGTCCCAGAGAAGGATTGGGTCCGGTATCTGGTGGGGCACCTACGAGACGGAGCTGCGGAAGCTCTCAGAGCCATGGACCCTAGTGATCAGCGGGACTATGAGGCCATTAAAAGAGCGGTGCAGAAGTATTATGCAGTCACTCCAGAGACCTACCGAGTTCAGTTCCGCTCTTTGTCTTACAATGGGGGAAGCTCCTTCCACATGTTCGCCCACAAGTTGAAGCAAGCATGCAAGCGCTGGCTAGAAGGAGAGGAGGCTGTCACAGTCGATAAGATCCTCCAAGTCATACTTAAGGAACAGTTCTTTTCCCAGTGCCCCGCTGAGATCCGTGAGTGGGTGCTGGAACGGAACCCAGCCACAGTGGAGCAAGCTGCTTCCCTTGCAGATGAGGGCCTGACCATCAAGCCGCAGTGGAAGAGGTTGTTTGCAGAGGAGCGGAAAACTACCACAGTCCGCCAGACACCCTTCAGCCAGCCACCCACCTTTCGTGTCCGGCCTCAGGATTACAATTCCCCCTCTACCCCTGCCCCAGCCCATCGGCCTCCAGCTATGAACAACCCTGTCCCTAGACAACGACCTACTGGAAGAATGCTAGAGCGCAGATGTTTTGGGTGCGGGCGGCCTGGACATTTGCAAGCTAGTTGCCCTGCTAACATGGGGGCACGGGCCACCGTGGCATCCCGGCCTATTCACTACCTGGGAACCACCCCTAGGACAGAAAGTTTGGCCCCATTTCCAGATGACTCCATGAATGACCCATCTGTTCCACCTCCAGGGGTCTATGGGATTCAGCCCTCTGCCACACATCCCGCAAACCTTCAGCGGATGCACTTGCAGGAGGTCCTACTGGATGGCCGAACAGTTGTTGGATTCCGGGACTCGGGAGCTTTCCTAACGGTAGCAGACCCCCGAGTGGTGCGACCCGAGGCCCTAGAGGAGGGCCCTGGCCTTTCTATCGAGTTGGCAGGAGGTACTCGGAAACGTATTCCTAAAACTACCGTGGAACTCGACTATGGTTATGGACCAAAACGATGCACAATTGGTGTGATGAGCGGGCTGCCGGCCGATGTTCTGTTAGGCAACGATGTTGGAAATCTACAGTGCCACTTTGTGGGAGCAGTGACCCGAAGCCAAGCTCAGAGAGACGCCAACATGGATCGACCGGATTTTCTGCCAGATGCCAGCCCTTCAACCCTACAACTTTACCATTCAGTACCGCCGAGGGAACCAACACCAGAACGCGGATGGGTTATCCCGGCAGAGGACATATGAGCTATAGAGACTGATGTGCATTCCCCAATTTACCTGTGTAGGCCAATTGTGTCATGCACATATTTTGAGAGGGGGAGGGGTTGTCACGGGATGGTTAGAGTCTATACTATAGGCAATGTGTAATATATATTTCATGTGGAATGTATTCTCTAACCTGTTATATACATCAATGTGTAGTTGGCTGATTAGGGTCTAGTGTGTTAGCACATTGTATGCAAATACCTCTAACTAGTGAGGACCAGTGAGGACAATGGGTGGAGATAATCTGATCAGTGTCTCCAAGAAGATGTTGGATGGTGCATTGTCCATAGTAGACAGGGAGTCTGCTCTCCTTGGTATAGGTGAGGGGGGAAGGATCTGTGACTCAGCCCTTCCCACCCACAGATATAGGTGTAACAGTCTTAGTATATAGTTGTAGCTGGAGTTATTATGTGTTAGCCGGCCTGTGCACAGCTCTGCAGAGAGCCAGGATTTAGTTACAGGACCAAGGAGCCAAAGCTATCATTGGATTGTGACTTCTGTGGACTTATTGTTATTACGGTTGATGTGACCGCCGCCGGCTACTAACTTTGTGGATTACAATAAATTGCTGTTGTCTCCTGACCTCTTGCGTCCGTGTTGATTCAAGATATCCTCCGGAGGAAGACGTATACCTTTGCTCCGTGACAGTGTTACCCCCACAGTTGTTAAAAAAATTTCTCTACACAAAGACTATGTTTAGCCCTAGCCAAAGTGCGATGGAATCTGCCGAAAGTTGGTTTTCTACAGCAAAGTTGATAAAGTCAGCTAGAGTTTCTAAAGATCATTACAATTACGCGCCATATGGTCCAACATTGCTGTAAAATTCCTACATTAGGGCTCTTCCTTTAGCTGCATTTGTAACATATGCTACTAAGTAGAATCGCAGTAAGTCATTTACCCAATGAATGCCAAAATGAACTTTCTGAATATCGTAGATTAACATAGTCTGAAGGGAGTCTATGTCACAAGATTATGGATAATGGGAAGACAACAGATACAAAGTGAAGACTAAAATAGAAATTGTAACTGGACATAGTTCACACCTTCCTCCTTGACAACAGCTTTTGAGCTTAATCAGTCATCTGATTTCCTGTGGAGAAAACCTCTTACATGCTGTAATGTGATTTCTGAATAATTTAGGTTACAGATTCCTCTGCAAATACACAAAAACAAATGGAAAAAAGTGACTTAGTTACAGTTAAGAGGTTGCATGAAGATATAAATCAATGAAGTTTAATATTTTATGATTGTAAGTCTCAATTGATCTCCCTGGCATGGACCACAGATGTGTCCAGACCTTTCACCATCTCCGGTAACTCCATCTCTTTCAATCCTTCAATAGGCAATTCTCTACTTATTCCAAAAAAATTGGAATTTTGGCATCTAAGGTGCTCATTAGGTTCTCTATGTTCTCTAAGTTCTCTGTCAGGTGGGCAGTAGGTAAGGACCACCTACCTGGTGGTCCTTACCTACTGCCCACCTGACAGAGGAGAGCATGATTACTCAGGAATAGTAATGGTCAAAGGAAAAAATTCCAATTGCACCCATGTCGGTTCTTGGAGGTGATGAGGGGTCCATTTTAACTTTTTAAAGGAGTTTTCTGAGCAAAAAAACTTTAGTGCTGTTAATGGGTTAATTAGTTGCTAGGTTGGGTGGCATAGACACAAAAGTCCAGATTCTTTAGTCCAAAAACAAAGGTAGAGTTTATTTTTACTCAAAAAGTTAGTGCAGCAACAAAAGAAACAATACAAAAATAAATCCCTGCCCGGCTAGGCTCTAACTAAACATAGAATAGGTTACCTCACCTAGAATAACAGAAATCCAAAAGCCAGTAGAATTATTCAGGACACAGCTCCAAAAATATGACTTCTCTGTTTGCTCTCCAGCCAAGCTCTGCCAAAGTGTTGCTGCTGGAGCTGGCTTCTTAAGCCTCCTTGACGAGGAGACTCTCTGCAGCTGAGTCGCTGCCAGAACATCCCCAAAGTGTGGACTGGAGGGGGTGGAATGACAGGTCCCACTACCAACCTACCTGTCATTCCTAAAAATCCAGCCCAGTACTGAGCATTTACCAAAACGCTCAGCAGACAAAAGTTGTCTGCTGAGAACAAACATTCCTGGAGTTTTCTCATTTCACCCACCTGAGTAGTCTGGGAGAGATGTACACCCCCTCCATTACCTGACCAGCCATCGGCTTACAATACCTTTAGCAGTCTTTTTAGTGATTTCTGGGTGTCTCTGGGAGCTCCTGGCCTCATCTGCATTTGTTTACATGGTGTAGCTTCCTGCTGTGTAGCTTCCGGCCCCCCACTCTCTCAGTCTGTTACACCCCCCCCCCCCTCCCTGTCTCTGCAGCTATTCCGCCCACAACTAGCCCTTCCCAACTAACTACCTAACTAACTCAGACTACCCCCCCACCACCTCATACTTATATGTCTTCTTCTTCAGACTTCTCTTCTAGGATGGGTCCTCCTTTTCTTTCATTGTCTGGGGCTGTGCGCCAGCTGGAGACTCTTCTCTTCCTCTCTGCTAGCATGTTCACAGACCAGAAGTGCTACTGACACCTGCACAATAGAAATGGATTGTCATGTCTACTGTACATGTGTAGCAGGCACCTCCAGACTACGCAAGCGCAAGCAGAGAGGAAGAAGGGAGGAGCCGTTCACGGACAGGAAGACACGGAAGCATTGATGTGGTTGGGGGGGAGGGGGAGTAATGGTGACATTCCGAATCAAAAACAAGGAAATGGAATGTCATTAGTTTATCAGAAAGTGTGCCTGGGGTGGTCTAGGGGCTAACTTTTATTTCAACCTGGACAACCCCTATAAGGCTTTAAATTTCAGAATACAAAGTTAATACAATATCACAAAATATTAGGAAAACCCTTCATAATAAATGTTATTTTCATGGTAAAGCAGACACATGTTTTTGTGGAATGGGAGGAAATCCATGCAAACACAGGGAGAACGTACAAACTCCTTGCAGAACCTGGCAGGATTCGAACCCAGGACTTCAGCGCTAACCACTGGGCCACCGTGTTGCCCCCTAGGTATGTGATATTTGAGAAGAATGACTGCTCTCGTGACCATGTACAAAAAGTTGTATGAAAATATCTACAGTCAGAAAAATTTATTAAAATAGAATATGTTCCATCACATAGTTGTACAAAATATAGGTTCGCATTCCCTTGGAAAGGGATCCAACACAATTCAGAAGAAGACATTTTTAAGGAAGACAAGTGCACTACTTTCCTTCTTGATGTCCCTGCTGTCCATGCAAATAAAGCAACTTAGCTGCAAATGCACATGCAGTCATCCTCAGCGTGCAGAGGAGGGGTCTTATCTTTCCCACACATAGACCAGTCTCTAACCACAAGGTCCTGGAGACTCGGAGGAGAGTGAACAATCATGCATGAACGAAAAGCTATCCTTGGAATGCAAAGCTGTCAATTGTAAAATGGCACAGGAAGATGGAGAAGGAAAAAGATAACATAATTACTGTCTGTGCCGTCATTCCACCTGGAAAGGTAATTTCTGGACCATCAAACATCTTTAATGACCTTTATATCCCATGTAGTGGATACATCATTACAGTTGACCTTTCCAGCTAGCAGTTACACTAATACAGTTTTCTGCAGCCCTACGGGAGAAACATTTTTTGCACCATTCTACTTTTGAAAAGTGGGAGAGGAATGGGCAAGGCTAGACTGTCCACTGATGTACACCAGATTTATCAAATGCAACCTTTTTTAAAAGTCACTTACTTCAATAAGGAGGTGGGAAAGGAAGTTGAGTAACATGTCAGGTCAGAGTGTTAGATGCACCAAATTTATCAAACATTGCGCAACATTTAATACATTTGTTCCAAATTATTATTATTATTATTATTATTATTATTATTATTATTATTATTTGTTTGCAGACATGTGGAGGCTGTGAGGAAAACCAACCCCTCCCCTCTCATTCACTGTATGAAGACAGAAAAAAAACTCCCCTTCCCCTCACAGTAAAGATGTCTTGCTTATCTAATGTATCTATGGACAGATCTTTTCTAATAACATGGAGTGAACTGCAAATTAGCTACAAGGAAGACACCTACCAGCAGGAACTTTAGAGGCCAAAATAAAGCTATATTTTTAATTTAAGTGCATTACCTTTTGGCCAGAATCACATACTCTATGAAATGAGACTAAGGATGACCATTTAATGGTTAACATGCATAGCTTGGTATCTTGTTTTTTGACTCTAAATCCTCTGTTATTTGGTGTTTGCTTTTTTATACGTGCATGTTATATAGAGAAATGCGGTAAACAAGAGATGTTTTGTTTGAAACACGTAGGAATTCGGGCACATGCTGTCTGGGCCAACCATGTAATATTTTAATGGATTTTAAATAAAGGAGAGCAATTTTAATGTCAAGTTCTGGACTTCTGTTTACTTTACTGGATGTTCTTTTCCAGCCGGTAACATTCTGTGCACTTGTTGATGTGGGAGTTCACACGATTTAAGATTATAGTTGTGAGCACTATGGCATATTTGTTTGTTTCTCCATGTATTACATAGTCAGTCTTGCTGCAGCTTCCTGTTGTTCTTCGGCTCCAGCAACTAGTGCCCCAACAATAAGCGCCGCTCCCCCACCTGCTCGATTATTAAATCTTACAAATACTGGATGACGGAAATCTTGAGTAATGAAATATTATCTCTGGTCTGTGAGAGGCGAATTAATCAACTCATTGGATACATTATTACATTTTTTTTTCGAAATTTTGACAATGATTATCCGATGATGCATAATATGATGAATATAATTTTTCGTCATCGAAGCCTCATTAGATCTTACTTCATAGAATTACATTTCTGAAATACATTAGCCCCACATCTCCGAGATTCTTGTAAAGTTCAAAGTCAGAACCGGTCAGAACTTAATGCCATTATCTTCCGCATCGATAAACAGATTTTACGTAGTATTCAATTTACACACAAAGCAAACAGAGAATTTGCCTTTGGAACGTCAAGATAATTAATGAGAAATTTCAACGTATTATCTAGATGGAAAGATGGAGATGAAGTAACCCAACATTATGGTTGGCCTTTCACAGATCACTTGTAAAGGGACTCATTAATCATCCCGAGCGCCGCTCTAATCATCATCACAGACTTCAGAGCTTGACGTATGATAATCAATGCAAAATCTACTCCATAAACTGGGAGATATTGAACTCCAAGTCGGCTTTCACTCAATGATTTAATGAGGGAGAAAAAAAAGTGACATTTTCACGTGAATTTGGAGCTATCTTGACCTGGAAATGAACGTTAGAATAATGTATTCATTGTACGAATGCTACAGAACAATTGTCAAACATGATCATACATTGCTAGGGAGAGTGGAGAGTGTTGCGAGGTCCAGACTAACTGAACTGGAAGCGCAAATGTATAGTAAAGGGTTTTGGGGGATTTTGATATTGATGACCTGTCCTCTGGATAAGTCATCAATATCAGGTCAGTGGGGTCCAACATCAGAACCCCATCAATTAGCTGGTTGAACTGTTTGCAACATTTGGACATGTGATGAGCACACAGGAGCATGGCTCGTTATAGTCACAGCACAATATCAGCCATCTGCCCGGTAATCAGCTGTGCACCTGTGTGCTCATCACATGACCATGGACCGTAAATCACATGACCATGGACTGTAAATCACATGACCATGGACCGTAAATCACATGACCATGGACTGTAAATCACATGACCATGGACCGTAAATCACATGACCATGGACTGTAAATCACATGACCATGGACCGTAAATCACATGACCATGGACCGTAAATCACATGACCATGGACTGTAAATCCCATGACCATGGACCGTAAATCACATGACCATGGACCATACATCACATGACCATGGACCGTAAATCACATGACCATGGTCAGAGTTTTATCCTCTAGATGTAACAGAATGAATGACAACAAGCCAAAAGCTATAAAACCGTGAGGAATTGATACAGAAAGTAAATTGGAAAATTGTATACCTTTATATTGTATATTTGTTTGTCAATATTGGTCTGAAAGTGGCCAACCCCTTTAACTGAGGTAAGTGAGCCTGAAGTGTATTAAATACTGTTCTGGTATTTTTTTTTTATAACCTCCTCGATGAGTTTTTGGTACACTCTTAGAGTAGATTTGGTAGGCCAGCCACTACTGGGAAGGTTCACTACTCTAGAGCCTGGTAAGATCATACTGTACTTTTTTTTTTGTATACCGTCACATCTGCAACATGTAGTCTACTATGGTACACCGATTGGACTGGTTTTGATGGCATCAAGGTTTTAAAGCGAACCGTTCACCACCTCTAACAAGTCCAGCTTGTTACATTATTTAATAGCCACTGCTCCACTTATTCTGGCACAGGAGGAAATTTTCCTCTAGCCCCCTCTGTTTCCAAGCAATAACTGTTATTAGTTATGTTGCCTGTTATGCTATTTAGTCTCTGTACTGTCAGGAGGGCGGTGTCAGGCAGGAGAAGACACGGGGTGTGATTCTGAGCTCTGACACTGGCTGCCTCTGATTGGAGATCTGAGTCACGCCCCCTGCCTGACACCGCCCACCTGACATTACAGAGCTTACATAACGTATCAGGTACCAAAACTAATTACAATGATTGCTCAGGAATGGTGGGGGATAGAAAGAAAATCCCTATTTTGTTGGAATCAGAGAAGTGATAACTATTTATAGATGGTACGAACAGGAATTGGTGGAGGCGGTGAAAAGTCCTTTTTAATTGTATGGTCTTTTCAGTATGATTTTTCTAATATTGTTTATTTATTAAAATATGATAATATGTTATGTTTTATTCAAGATTCACTTTGCTGTTCAAATTGTCTAGCCTGTGGTGAGCTGTAGTGGGTCAGGTACTTTACCTTTGGCCTTAATTGGAGTATATTTACTCTGCTGTGTTACATTACTGCTTAGAAAACAACCAGATGTTCTCCATATTCCAACTTGCTAAGCAGGCATAAGCAGGCACGGTGTGAGAAACAACTCCAGTGCCAGGCCAACTTGAGAGCTGCTGAAAGCCGGAGCAGGTGGATCATCAATGTCAACAACACGCTCATTATATGGCATCCCAGCGAGCTGCTGAGATGCTGGAACAATCACGGGTACAGCCCAAGGAATGAATTCAGTGGCAGGCCAGCTTAATAGCTGCCAAAATGCCGGAGCAGGCGGATCATCAACACCAACAACACGCTCATTATATGGCATCCCAGCGAGCTGCTGAGATGCCGGAACAATCACAGGCACAGAGCGAGGAACAAGTTCAGCAGAAGGACAGCTTGAGAGCTTCCGAAATGGCGGAGCAGGCAAACCATCGACACCAGCAATTTGCTGAATATAGGCGGATCATCGACGCCAAAAATACGCAGACAAAGTCGTGGGCAGAGGCCATAAAATTATATACTAACACACATAGTAGAAACTCTCATAATATCATGGGAACTGTTTCATTCTGTATGTATTATATAACGTAGATATTATAACTCCCATCTAATGACATTTGTTGTAGATTTTTGACTTTTGTTCTTTGGGCTCCACAACACGAGAACGGCATGAATGTCTTTCTAACCCGACACATATTATAAATGGTTGAGGCAATTTTAGAACATTTATGGTTACAATACGATTAAAGTAATATCTTTGTTTCAATCATAGACTGCACATCCCCTAGACCCTAAAGTAATAAAGTAGGAGTTTGATATTACTACTTGTAACTGTAGGGTTCCATTAATATATAAAGGCACTAGATATGAGAGTTTAGGGTTATGATACCCTGCGGAAACTTAGATTATCTGTCTAAATGAAAGGCTCTCCTTTCTAATGTATAGATGTTGTAAAAGATGTAATGTAAAAGTGTTTGCCAGAACATATGTTACGATCATAGGTCAAAAATGTTATATGAAGCTATAACACAGTTCATTGATGATATCCAACACTTACATAATAATGGAACTTGTCCCTTCTAGTTCATAATGTAAAATCTGTAACAGCATAGTAAGCTATCACACATCTCTAGTAGCCTGCACTTATGGGACACATGGGCTTACTAGACTCCAAGGCGCAGGAAGAACTTTGAACCCCCTAAAGCAAGAATACTAATTGTCTTAAAAAACACAAGTACAAGTGCAAGCAGTACAGAGGCATACTTTAGTTACACTTTCTTTTATCTACAGTACAACACCCATATAAAAATGTCAGACCTTTGAGAAGAATACTTGTCATTGCAATGCCACGTTTCACTGTGTCTGTTGTATATACATTACCAGGGTATGCGAATAAAGAAACAGAAGACAGAAAGTAAATTTCAACAGAAGATTTCATGGAAAGGAGCCAAAATTGATTAATAAAGTAAAGTACAACATTTATCAAGGACACAATCGCTGCCAGAAAATAAAAAATTGTTAAAATTTTGGTTATGCTTTAAGTTTATGCCTGCCGAGATTTGGATCTCTACCTAAGAAAGACAAAGCTATGACTACTGGAGGACAACGATAGATGAACAAACTTGGGGTTATTCAGCTTAGAGAAAAGACGTCTACGGGGGGATGTAATAACAATGTAGAAATACATGAAGGGGCGATACAAAGAACTTTCTAAGGATCTTTTTACTCCTAAGCCAGTGACAGTGACAAGAGGACATCCTCTACGTCTGGAGGAGAGAAGGTTTCACCAGAAACATAGAAGGGGATTCTTCACAGTAAGAACAACGAGGCTCTGGAAGTCTCTGCCCCAGGAAGTGGTGATGGCGGATTCACTGAACAAGTTCAAAGTGGGCCTGGATGTCTTTCGTGAAAAGAAAAATATAACAGGTTATGGACTCTAGATTTTAAGGACACGTTGATCCAGGGATTTATACTGACTGCCAGATTTGGAGTTGGGAAGGAATTTATTCCCCTGAAATGGGGCAATTGGCATGAGCCTCATGGGGTTTTTGCCTTCCCCTGGATCAACACTGTAGGGATTGTAGGGTTATAGGTTGGACTTGATGGACTGATGTCTTCATCCAACTTCGTCTACTTTGTAACTATGTACTAAATATATATATATATATATATATATATATATATATATATATATATATACATGAAAGCAGAGCATTGTACACATATGTATGTTTTTGGAGTTTGCTGCCTTGTGCTTGGCATTATAAATTTACTTTATGGAATGTAACAAGGGGATACTTGAGAAGGAGCTGTCAGCTCTCCTGACATATGAGGTCTAGTAAATAAAATAAATGTATTCCCCATGAAATAACAATACTGGCACATCTTATCTGATAACTCTATTTGTGCTGTTACTCTGTTATTCCTTTTACAAATGTATGAATAAATTGACTCCCTCCTAGGATAAGCGATTCAGTTTCTAATAAGTAAGGTTCGTAACAATTATTATAGAAATTTTGTCTTCAGCCAAACCACAAATTTTGGGTTTTGCCACACAACAACCACTATTAGAAATTTGGGACTTTTCAGAGACCCAGGGGAGGTGGATAAACACAACAGTCATACTCACCTCTCCTAATCTTACCCCATGAGACTACTGAGGCCTAATCACAGTTTAATGATTATTTGGGACCTCTAACGAAAAAAGGATCAAAGGGTAATAGGGATCCTCGCCAGAGACCGCAAAGGAGCCCAGGAGAGGTGAGTATAGAGGTTTACTATGTTTACATACCACCTCTGGTCCTCCATTTATTACAATGTCTGGTCTGAACAGACCCAATGTATAATAACAGCAATTATGGTTTTGTCTGAAATGAAACAAATTTCCAGGGTTAGGGTTCACCTAACACTGAACTATTATACTGTTCAGTCAGTGCTGACAGTACCAGCCTTTGTAGCAGTGCACCCCTTTAAAGAGGTATTCCCATGACACTTGTTCACTAACCTGCAGGCTGTTGTGCTCTCTTCACTTCCTGCTTTTCTCGGCACATAGGTGGGCGGGGTTTCACTTGCACGGGATTGGTTGTAAATGAATTACCACAGTGTGAAGCTGATGTAGCAGAGCTGGATTTGAGTCAGTTTGCATTACATACAGAGGTAACGGACTCCCTATCTCAGCCCTTATCAGCCAAATTCAATTAAACTGACTGATAAGAGCTCAGAAATCCTGGAGCTCTCACCTTCCCTATCTGAGAAGCTCCGCTACTTATCAGACACAAACAGCTCAGAGCTGCTCCCAGCCCCTCCCCCCCTGAGAGCAGGCAGCTACATCATTTGACAAAGGAGCAGATAATCCCAAGGGCCATAGAAATGGAGTGTAAACAATGAAGTAAATAAATTAAGATAGCCGCCAAACAAAGCAGTTTTAATAAAGCAATGTATTTAGGAAAAGTCTTAACTGCACATAAACTAGCAGTATAGATAGGATCCTTGTGATGGGACAACCCCTTTAACAAGGGGAATAGGTATGCCCACCTGTCAATTTACTCATAAATTTGTAGGCAGAACATCAGTGGAACATCGTATAGATAAGGCATAGGTTATTTCATGGGGAATACAACTACTCACTAAAACAGACATGTCAGTGGAGGTGATGGGTCTTGTTTGTTATGTCCACATTGATATTTTCAATTGCTGCTATTTAATAAAAAATAGATTTTGACTATCTTATTATTTTGCTTTTTTTTGTTTTTTCATTTTTTTTTATTCTTTACACAGTGTCACCCCTTAAGCTCATATTAGATCTGTATGGTAACATTTTAAATTTTTTTTTTTTTAGTAATTGGTAATGATATATTACCTCTTACTGCAGAACTGATCTGGGCCCTTTAGGACCCAGGAGCTCATGCGGTTCCCAGCCTCCCCCCCCCCCCCCCCGAACGGAATACCAAACGCAATTGCAGACACTGTGCAGTAAAAGCACATGGACTCCATAGACTATAACTATCTACTTTCCTGTCCACGGGCAGCACGTGGCAAGCACACGGACCCCATTAAAGTCTATGGGGATCCGTGTACTTTTACTACACAGCGCTTGCAATTGCATTTGGTATTCCATTCAGGGGGTCCCCATGCGGACTCCCCCGGACAGAATACCAACGCAGATGTGAATGAGGAGTTAGGTAGCTTTCCTCCCTTGTTGTTATATGATCAGTATATAATGTGCCATCTAGTCATGGGGCAATCCTATCAGTGCCCTCCTGCAAACAGAGATAACAGTCAATCACCAATAGGACCGACTCCATGACTAGATGGCCGCTTCTAATCAATCGCATCAATGTGCTCAGCTCCTCCTGCTCTATAACATACTGTCTGCAGATTGTACTGCATTTTCCATGTCAAGCGTTCCCTTTAAGTGATATCCCAGTCACCATGCCATGTCACCAGAACTATCAGTTCCCAGCTCCATATGTTTACGCCGCAGGGATAAGGGTTAATTAAGTAACTTTTATTCCCCCGTGGATCTTTCCACAGTTTTTTCCACTGTTACGGTAGGAAATGTATGAATTTCCCTAAGACTTCTTTGCTATGCTCCTCAGTTCGCCGGCACCTGGTTATGGTTCTTATTCCCATTATTTGTAAATAACAATGTCGTACTCTCACTTTTTGCTACGGGCAAATGAGACAGATTTGAGAATCCCCATGTATTATTAGCGAGTGACTAGCATTGCTTTAAAGGTTATGTTCCAGCACAAATCCCATAGTAGCAAGGATGTCGCTAAAGTACACATTTTAAATAGTTATGAAGGCTCGCTGGCCCGTAGTCTTATATATTCTGCTCATTTCCAAGTACACATGAAACAAAAGCAGGACATGAAATATTCATCTCTTCATCTCTGCCACCTTGGCATCTCTAGTAACACCACAATTCCCCCAAGATCTGATTGAAGTTTAACTGTTTTACAACTTTACTGACTTTATAAGAAATGCTAATGGGCATTGACAGCCTCCTTATTATTCCGGGTCGCCTTTAAGATGAAAATTCACAAGTTTACATTGTATTAGTGGGTGACAATTGACACAACTAACTCATAAAAGAGGCTTTGTCCTTGGATTTGATGGACTTGTCTAGAAGGTGTATTGTAACATAATGCAAATAGGAATGAAAAAATTCCACTAAAGTTATAGAGCAAGCAAAATAATAATAATTGGGGCTCGGGAATGGAAGTCTAAAACTAAGGATATGGATGCCAGAGAGCTCACAATGCTAGGATCACTGTTTTATCACTTGTTACTAATGATCTCTCAGGCCTGGTTCACATCTGCGTTCGGTATTCCATTCGGGGAGTCCGCATGGCGGCAAATGCATTGACAAGCGGTGAGCTTATGAAAGCACATGGACCCCATAGACTATAATGGGGTCCGTGTGATTTCCGTGTGGTGTCCGCATGAATCATGCGGAGAGAAAAGTAATTCATGAACTACTTTCCTCAACGCATGGACCAGTGGAATGCGATGGACCTGGGGGTTCAGCAACATCCAGGCCCCCGGGTCATGTAAATCTAGGCAATGTTTGGCTCCCCAGGTCATTCCAGACTGGAGTGGTGACTTGTGATATCGGGGAGGAGTGGGTATAGCAACCCTGGGGCTGGAGCTAACTGGTGAGTTTAAATGCTACCTTAGATCACATGACACGGAAGTTGTGATGTCACCGGAACCCCTTGGTTCATCAAAACCATTCTACCGGACCAGGTAAATGAATAAATACTCCCCGGACAACACTTTTAGGGTGCAAGTAAGCATATACCAGAACCCAGCATATCAACCCAGCCCCACAGATAGATAGGTGAGGATAAACTGAATTAAAAGTGGTTTTCCTCTTTTAAATATGCAAATGAGCTCTTTGGAGAAATAGGGGCAATAGTGTAGATCCAAAGAGGAAGCTGGAAATGTCCTAAAGAGCTCATTTGCATATTGACAGAAACAGCGACATTTTGGCAAAGGAGGCAGCGATTAACAAGGGGAAACATAGTTTTCTTCTCTTCTAGGCTAGTTGTGAATGACTGTATACTAGCTGCTAGTCATGATTGAACGGCATGGCGGACACATGGACGGCACACAGGTGTCATCCATGTGATGCCCATGCAATGCTTGTGCTTCTGTGGTCCCATTTGTTCATAGAAGCTGTGGATGCACAGACACAAAACTGGACAGGATTGTCCTAAGTATTGCGGCCCGGACTCCGGACTGTTGGCCTGCACATGGGACCATGGGACCATGTAATCCACAGTCGTGTGCATGGGCCAAAGAAGTCAGTGTGCTATCTGGAAAATACCCGGATAGCAAACTGAACTATACCACATTAGTATGCAAGGGGCCTTTCTTGCAAGAGACCCTAGACCCGCGATGGTGAACTTATGGCACGGGTGCCAGAGGTGGTACTCAGAGCCCTCTCTTTGGACACATATCCGTGGAACAGATTATACTGTGTGGAGGCCATTGTGTAGCAAATTGTACTGTGTGGGGACCACTGTGCAGCAGATTATACTGTGTGGGGGCCACTGTGAAGCAGATTGGACTGTGTGGGGGTCACAATGGAGCAGAAATCTCTATAAAGCCCCATTCATATGACCATATTTTCAGGTTTGTAATTTTGTGCAATTGTGGATCCGCACAGTGTTAAAATTAAATTGCCATGTTGGCACTTTGTGATAAATTAGTTGGTTTTGGGTTGCAGTTTAGGCACTCGGTCTCTAAAAGGTTCGCCATCACTGCCCTAGATTATAATAAAGCACCTCTAGTTCAGACCGAACAAGTTTGGTCCAAAACAAAATGGCAGATGAGCAAAAAATCTCGAAATAAATCTTACAAGCTTCGCCCATCTCTAGTAGCTACCTATAGGTGGCACTACAGAGACAGTTGTACGAAGAGGTCCTACTACAAATCTGGAATACCCTTTTAGGCTGAGAACCCGCATTGCAGATTTTGTTGCGTTTTTTGAGCCAAAGCCAAGAATGGATTGAGCCAAAAGTAGAAGTATAAGAGCTTCCTATATATCTCCCATTCCTTTTGTAGCCACTCTTGGCTTTGGCTCCAAAAACCGCAGCAAATTCTGCAACAGAAAAGTCGTGTTTCCGCAACATGCATCCTTAGCTTTAATGATAAGTTTCTGACTGTAGCGTGTACACATAATAAGTATATTTCCTTAAGTAGGCTCGATATATTTTCTAGAATACCTTTCCAATAAATCTTCTTTGCAACATTTCATTTATTCATCCTCTGCTATAAGTAATGTCACGGTTCCAAAAATCACAGCATTGCACAATTACTGAGGAGCCTTGTAATAACTGTGCACAATGCTGAATTAAGGAAAAGAAACTGTTCTGCTTCAAGTGTTCTTTCCTGAGGATTTGGTGATATTGCTGCTGGAATTACAGCGCCGGGAAGCTGCAACTCTTCATGTAGAAATGCTTTTATTGCTTGCCTTCCTCACCTGAGCAACCCAGCTGCCATTACCCAGCTCCGACTATGATTTATATTGCCGTATTAATTCCACATTCAAGGCAAAATGACTTCAGATGTCTGTTATGATTCTTTTGCATATATTATCCTGATACTAAAAATGTACATTAACAAGAGGAAGCTGATGAAGTTGAGATCTTAAAGTTCTACCTATCTGTATGTTAGGCTGAGGCATCAATTTGCCAAAACGCAACTTCTATTGTTGCAGATTTTGCAACCTTTTTGGCTACAAAAGGAATGGGAAGTATATAGGAAGTTCTTATACTTCTACCTTCTGCTCCATCCATCCCTGGCTTTGGCTCAAAAAAAAAAAAAAAAATGCGGCAAAATCTGGCACAAAAGGGGCCACACGGTGGCTCAGTGGTTAGCACTGCAGCCTTGCAGCACTGGAGTCCTGGTGTTCAAATCCCGCCAAGGGCAAAAAAACATCTGTAAGGAGTTTGTATGTTCTCCCCGTGTTTGCATGGATTTCCATCCCATATTCCAAAAAAGACATACTGATAGGGAAAAATGTGCATTGTGAGCTCTACGTGGGGCTCACAATCTACATTTAAAAAAAAAAAAAAAATCTGGCACAAAAACGTGGAGCCTCAGCCTTAAATGGGTTTTACCATATGTAAATTTCTCGACAATTAAAAGTTAAACAATTTTGCAAATATAGATATTAAAAATTTTTGCAAATTTTCTCTAACCATCTTAGTGGTGACATCTTTTATCTTTGTTGGTTGCCAGTGGTTACAGCCATGAATGCAGGAACTTTATATGCTCCGAAACCCAGCCATAGCTTCCTTATGAGATAAGATAATCCTTTAATAATCCCACAGTGGGAAATTTCAGTATGTTACAGCAGCATAGTAATACAGATACAGGATAATACACAGTAATATATTACAGACGTAGACACACATAAGCTGAGAAGATATACTAGGAGTCCATAGCAGCTAAGGAGGAGAAGAAAGAAAGAAGGAAGACTTCGGGATCATTTAGTTCTCTGTGCGGAGTGATGGTCTGATGAAGATTATGTAACCTGACCGCCGTTGGAAGTAAGGACTTGCGATAGCTCCTTCTCACATTTGGGGTGAAGCAGATGGTCACTTACAGTGCTGCCAAGTCCCATCAAGGTCTCATACATGGGGTGGGAGTTGTTCTCCCGCATGGAACTCACCACGGACAGTATCCTTCTGTCACCCACCACCTGTACTGGGTCCAGGGGGCTCCCCCGGACAGAGCTGGCCCTCCTGATCAGCCTGTCAAGTCTATTTCTATCCCTGGGTGATATACCTGGGGTGATATACCCCAGCAAGCCACACCGAAAAAGATGGCTGAAGCAACCACAGAGTTGAAAAAGGTCCTAAGAAGTGGCCCCTGGACTTCAAAGTGTCCGGGTTATCTTCTCATACATGTAATGTCTCTGTCTGATAACCTGTCCACAATAAGAACATCACGGGTGAGTATCTGACGAGTCCCAGACCATAGAAAGTTCCGAATGAATGGAGCTATGTAAGCACAGCCGCTCCACGGCCAGTACATGAGTGACATGTGTGTCACCCATGTGCCGGCCATGAAATTCATTCAATGAATAGGAGCTGCAGAAGCATTGCCGCAAAATCAGACAGGAATAGGACTGGTTCCACGTTTTGCAGTCTTGACTGGGACTTGAGTCAGTGTGCTATCTGGAAGACTCGGATAGCACAACGACCTTGAACACGGCTGTGGTCGCGTGCCACCTAATTTAGGCTGAGGTCCCACATTGCGGAAATGCAGGTTTTTTTGTTACAGATTTTGCTGCGTTTTTTTGAGCCAGAGCCAAGAATGGCTATAAAAGGAATGGAAATTATATAAAAAGCTCTTATACATCTACCATCTGCTCAATCCACTCCTGGCTTTGGCTTTCAGCAAAATTTGCAACAACAAAAAAAAACGCGTTACCGTAACATCTAGCCTAAGCCTTAAACAAAGTGCCCAGTGTATTGAATATTCTCCACATATACTCTCCACCCAGATCCACATAATTATGGGTAAAAGCGTATTAGATTATGCCAGAGGCAGGGTGTAATAAATTGCCTGTCAATGTAACACTGGCAATTATTCTATGAAGTGCTAAGTATTACATTAAAGAATTAGCAGAGTGATCACACAATAGCGGTATTGCAGATCAGCTCAATGCAGAAGACTATAGAAAAATCATTCACGGATGTTTGAGAAAAATCCCATCAAATAAATGAGCAACAAAAAGTTATAAAATGCAAAAAAAACCTGAATTAGATTTAGGGATAAATGCAGGTTTCACAACTACCTTGACATCAGATTCCACATTTTATTTTTAAGTGTCCATATGGGAACATAAAGTCATTTACATAAACTGTGATTTGCATAAAAACCTAATTTAGCAACAGATATGTTTATTTTTCTGGCCGCTAGTAATACACACATTCAAAATGCGATCGTAACTAGCGGAAAAGTTACAGAGGAAAGTTACACCAAGCTGATGGAAGGATAAATTCCCACCATATCTGTAGCTGATTGTTTGCAGGCCATGGAAATATTGTGACATACAGTGCCTTGTGAATGTATTCGGCCTCCTTGAACTTTTCAACCTTTTGGCACATTTCAGGCTTCAAACATAAAGATATCAAATTTTTGGGACACAATTGTGAAGTGGAATGAAATTTATTGGATTTTTTTTTTTTTGTTATTTTAAACTTTTTTTTAACAAATAAAAAAACTAAAAAGTTGGGCGTGCAAAATTATTTGGCCCCTTTACTTTTAGTGCAGCAAACTGACTCCAGAAGTTCAGTGAGGATCTCTGAATGATCCAATGTTGTCCTAAATGACTGATGGTGATAAATAGAACCCACCTGTGTGTAACCAAGTCTCCATATAAATGCACCGGCTCAGGGTTCTGTTTAAAGCACAGAGAGCATCATGAAGACCAAGGAACACGCCAGGCAGGTCCGACTGTCCGAGATACTGTTGTGGAGAAGTTAAAAGCCGTATTTGGATACAAAAAGATTTCTCAAGCTTTAAACATCCCAAGGAGCACTGTGCAAGCAACCATATTGAAATGGAAGGAGTATCAGACCACTGCAAATCTACCAAGACCCGGCCGTCCCTCTAAACTTTCATCTCAAACAAGGAGAAGACTGATCAGGGATGCATTGTATATGCGGACATGGTAATAGACTTTACATGCCAAACAGTTGTAAAAAAAAAAAGGAGTAATTTTGCCCAGTAGTGTCCACCTTAAGTAAAGCCAACCATGTAAGGGCTATGGGGGGCTCCTAATAGAAGGGGAACCCAACACTGAAATGCTTCTTCTGCTTTCTGACACAGACATAGGGTTTTGTGAATAGGGATGCTTACTAGAGATGAGCGAGTACTGTTCGGATCACGCACCATAGAAATGAATGGATGCACCTGGTACTTCCGCTTTGACGACGGCCGGCCGCTTAACCCCCCGTGTGCCGGCTACGTCCATTCATTTCTATGTGAGCGTGCTGTTCGGATCGGCTCATCTCTAATTCTTACAACTCCTTTTCCTTTCTATAGACCAGGTTGTTATATGGAGACTTACAAGAAATGCTCCACCGAAAAAAATGAGAGATTATTAGAGATGAGCGAACACTAAAATGTTCGAGGTTCGAAATTCGATTCGAACAGCCGCTCAATGTTCGTGTGTTCGAATGGGTTTCGAACCCCATTATAGTCTATGGGGAACAGATACTCGTTAAGGGGGAAACCCAAATCCGTGTCTGGAGGGTCACCAAGTCCACTATGACACCCCAGGAAATGATGCCAACACCTCTGGAATGACACTGGGACAGCAGGGGAAGCATGTCTGGGGGCATCTAACACACCAAAGACCCTCTATTACCCCAACATCACAGCCTAACAACTACACACTTTACACACTCAATACCACCTCTCTGACAGTAGGAAAACACCTTGAAACATGTGTATTTGGCACTTGCAGTGAGGAGAGCTTGCCACCAGCAGTGAATTTGGCCCTTGTAGTAAGTTGAGGTTGGCACCAACATTTGTTTTGAAAATCAGGGTGGATTGAGCCTCTAACCAGCAGAGTTTGGGCAAATTCATGGTGGAGGGAGCCTCTAAAAACCCCAGTTTGGACCAATTCATGGTGGAGGGAGCCTCTAACCAGCCCAGTGTGGGCAAATTCATGGTGGAGGGAGCCTCTAAAAAACCCAGTTTGGACCAATTCATGGTGGAGGGAGCCTCTAACCAGCCCAGTTTGGGCAAATTCATGGTGGAGGGAGCCTCTAAAAAACCCAGTTTGGACCAATTCATGGTGGAGGGAGCCTCTAACCAGCCCAGTTTGGGCAAATTCATGGTGGAGGGAGCCTCTAAAAAACCCAGTTTGGACCAATTCATGGTGGAGGGAGCCTCTAACCAGCCCAGTTTGGGCAAATTCATGGTGGAGGGAGCCTCTAAAAAACCCAGTTTGGACCAATTAATGGTGGAGGGAGCCTCTAACCAGCCCAGTTTGGGCAAATTCATGGTGGAGGGAGCCTCTAAACAGCCCAGTTTGGGCAAATTCATGGTGGAGGGAGCCTCTAACCAGCCCAGTTTGGACCAATTAATGGTGGAGGGAGCCTCTAACCAGCCCAGTTTGGACCAATTAATGGTGGAGGGAGCCTCTAACCAGCCCAGTTTGGACCAATTAATGGTGGAGGGAGCCTCTAACCAGCCCAGTTTGGACCAATTAATGGTGGAGGGAGCCTCTAACCACCCCAGTTTGGACCAATTCATGGTGGAGGGAGCCTCTAAACAGCCAAGTTTGGACCAATTCATGGTGAAGGGAGCCTCTAAAAACCCCAGTTTGGACCAATTCATGGTGGAGGGAACCTCTAACCAGCCCAGTTTGGGCAAATTCATGGTGGAGGGAGCCTCTAAACAGCCCAGTTTGGGCAAATTCATGGTGGAGGGAGCCTCTAACCAGCCCAGTTTGGACCAATTAATGGTGGAGGGAGCCGCTAAACAGCCCAGTTTGGACCAATTCATGGTGGAGGGAGCCTCTAAAAACCCCAGTTTGGACCAATTCATGGTGGAGGGAGCCTCTAAAAAACCCAGTTTGGACCAATTCATGGTGGAGGGAGCCTCTAACCAGCCCAGTTTGGACCAATTAATGGTGGAGGGAGCCTCTAAACAGCCAAGTTTGGACCAATTCATGGTGGAGGGAGCCTCTAAAAACCCCAGTTTGGACCAATTCATGGTGGAGGGAGCCTCTAACCAGCCCAGTTTGGGCAAATTCATGGTGGAGGGAGCCTCTAAACAGCCCAGTTTGGGCAAATTCATGGTGGAGGGAGCCTCTAAACAGCCCAGTTTGGGCAAATTCATGGTGGAGGGAGCCTCTAAAACCCCCAGTTTGGACCAATTCATGGTGGAGGGAGCCTCTAAAAACCCCAGTTTGGACCAATTCATGGTGGAGGGAGCCTCTAAAAAACCCAGTTTGGACCAATTCATGGTGGAGGGAGCCTCTAAACAGCCCAGTTTGGGCAAATTCATGGTGGAGGGAGCCTCTAAAAACCCCAGTTTGGACCAATTCATGGTGGAGGGAGCCTCTAAACAGCCCAGTTTGGACCAATTCATGGTGGAGGGAGCCTCTAAAAACCCCAATTTGGACCAATTCATGGTGGAGGGAGCCTCTAACCAGCCCAGTTTGGACCAATTCATGGTGGAGGGAGCCTCTAACCAGCCCAGTTTGGGCAAATTCATGGTGGAGGGAGCCTCTAAAAACCCCAATTTGGACCAATTCATGGTGGAGGGAGCCTCTAAACAGCCCAGTTTTGGCAAATTCATGGTGGAGGGAGCCTCTAAAAACCCCAGTTTGGACCAATTCATGGTGGAGGGAGCCTCTAACCAGCCCAGTTTGGGCAAATTCATGGTGGAGGGAGCCTCTAACCAGCAGAGTTGTGGGAAAGCAGGGTGGAGGGAGCCTCTAACCAGCAGAGTTGGTGAAAATCAGGGTGGAGGGAGCCTCTAACCAGCAGAGTTGGGGGAAATCATGTTGGAGGGAGCCTAGTATTAGCAGAATTGTGCAACGCTTATGGTGGATGAGTATGAGGATGCGGAGGAATTGGAGAGGTTGAGTACAGACATGGAGTTTCATGTTGGGGTGCTTTACACAGGTGGGCACAAAAATGAAGGCTCTATCCAGTGGTGGTTCATTTTTATCAAAGTGAGCCGGTCGGCACTCTCAGCTGACAGACGGGTGCGCTTGTCAGTGATGATGCCACCGGCTGCACTGAACACCCTCTCAGATAGGACGCTGGCGGCAGGACAGGACAGCACCTCCAAGGCATATAGGGCAAGTTCAAGCCACAGGTCCAACTTCGACACCCAATACGTGTAGGGCGCAGAGGGGTCGGAGAGGACAGGGCTGTGGTCGGAAAGGTATTCCCGCAACATGCGCCTATACTTCTCACGCCTGGTGACACTAGGACCCTCCGTGGCGGCACTTTGGCGAGGGGGTGCCATCAAGGTGTCCCAGACCTTAGACAGTGTGCCCCTCGTTTGTGTGGACCGGTGAGAACTTGGTTGCCTACTGGAGGAACTGCCCTCCCTGCCGCCAACGTCACATGCTGGAAACATCTCCATCATATTCTGCACCAATTGCCTGTGGCAAGCATTGATGCGATTGGCCCTCCCCTCTACCGGAATAAAAGACGAGATGTTGTTTTTATACCGGGGGTCAAGGATAGCAAAGATCCAGTACTGGTTGTCCTCCATGATTTTGACAATACGCTTGTCGGTTGTAAAGCACCCCAACATGAACTCAGCCATGTCTGCCACAGTGTTAGTTGGCATGACTCCTCTGGCCCCACCGGAAAGTTCAATCTCCATTTCCTCCTCATCCTCCATGTCTACCCATCCGCGCTGCAACAATGGGACGATTCGAAGTTGCCCGGAAGCCTCCTGTATCACCATCACTTCATCGGACAACTCTTCTTCCTCCTCCTCCTCCTCCTCCATTAAACGCAGTGAAGCGGACAGATGTGTGGACCTACTCTCCAGCTGTGACGGATCGGATGCTATCCCTAACTCCTCTGTGTGATCTGAGTTATCCCTGATGTCAATCAGGGATTCTCTCAGAACACACAAGAGCGGGATTGTAAGGCTCACCATCGCATCCTCAGAGCTCACCCTCCTTGTGGACTCCTCAAAGACCCGTAGGATGTCACAAAGGTCTCTCATCCATGGCCACTCATGGATGTGAAACTGAGGCAGCTGACTTTGTGGCACCCTAGGGTTTTGTAGCTGGTATTCCATCAAAGGTCTCTGCTGCTCAACCACTCTATTCAACATCTGAAACGTTGAGTTCCAGCGTGTGGGGACGTCGCACAAAAGCCGGTGTTGTGGCACATGCAGGCGTTGCTGGAGAGATTTTAAGCTAGCAGCGGCTACTGTCGACTTGCGAAAGTGGGCGCACATGCGCCGCACTTTCACCAGTAGCTCTGGAACATTGGGGTAGCTCTTTAGGAAACGTTGCACCACTAGGTTGAAGACGTGGGCCAGGCATGGAACATGTTGGAGTCCGGCAAGCTCCAGAGCTGCTACCAGGTTCCGGCCGTTATCACAAACGACCATGCCTGGGCCCAGGTGCAGCGGCTCAAACCATATTGCCGTCTCATCGAGGAGGGCATCCCTCACCTCGGAGGCAGTGTGCTGTCTGTCCCCCAAGCTGATCAGCTTCAGCACAGCCTGCTGACGTCTACCAACGCCAGTGCTGCAACGTTTCCAACTCGTAGCTGGGGTCAATCTAACAGCGGAGGAGGAGGCGGTGGCGGAGGAGGAGGCGGTGGCGGAGGAGGAGGCGGTAGAGGAGGAGGAGGAGGGGGGTGTTCTTCTCGTGTCCCTGCCAGGAATGTTAGGCGGGGAGACGAGGTACACCGGGCCAGTTTGGGAAGCAGTCCCAGCCTCAACTACATTCACCCAGTGTGCCGTCAGTGAAATGTAGCGTCCCTGTCCGCATGCACTTGTCCACGCGTCGGTGGTCAAGTGGACCTTTGTGCAAAGCGCGGAACTAAGGGCCCGCCTGATGTTGAGTGACACGTGCTGGTGCAAGGCGGGGACGGCACACCGGGAGAAGTAGTGACGGCTAGGGACGGCATAGCGAGGTGCCGCAGTTGCCATCAGGTCCAGGAAGGCGGGAGTTTCAACAAGCCGGAACGCCAACATCTCCTGGGCCAGCAGTTTAGCGATGTTGGCGTTCAAGGCTTGCGCGTGTGGGTGGTTAGCAGTGTATTTCTGCCGCCGCTCCAATGTCTGAGAGATGGTGGGTTGTTGTAAAGAAACGCCTGATGGTGCCTTTGATGGTGCAGGAGAAGGAGATAAGACAGGACCAGGGGAGGATGAGGTAGAAGTCAACAAAGTGGCGGAGGCAGATGAAGTGGTGTCCTGGCTCGTCCTCTGGAGTGCATCGCCAGCACAGTCAGCAGTGGCAGTGGCAGAGGCAGAGGCAGTGGCAGAGGCAGTGGCAGTGGCGTGAACGGCAGGCGGCCTTTGTCCTGCCGTTGCTGCCTGCCACTGATTCCAGTGCTTGGATTCCAAATGACGGCGCATTGAAGTGGTGGACAGGTTGCTCTTCTCAGAGCCCCTAATCAATTTCGAGAGGCAAATTGTGCAGACAACACTATATCTGTCCTCGGCGCATTCCTTGAAAAAACTCCACACCTTCGAGAAACGTGCCCTCGAGGTGGGAGTTTTTCGGGGCTGGGTACGAACTGGAACATCTTGGGAGATTCCGGGTGTGGCCTGGCTTCGCCTAAGCTGCTGACCTCTGCCTCTGCCTCTAGCTACCCTTTTTGGTGCTGCACCTGCCTCAACATCCACACTACTTTCCCCGCTTGACATCCCCCCTGTCCAGGTCGGGTCAGTGTCCTCATCATCCACCACTTCCTCTTCCAACTCCTGTCTCATCTCCTCCTCCCGCACAATGCGCCGGTCAACTGGATGCCCTGACGGCAACTGCGTCACATCATCGTCGATGAGGGTGAGTTGCTGGTCATCCACCACCAAATCGAACGGAGATGGAGGAGACTCTAGTGATTGAGCATCTGGACACAGATGCTCCTCTGTTAGGTTCGTGGAATCGTGACGTGGAGAGGCAGGTTGAGGGACAATGAAAGGAGCGGAGAACAGCTCTGGGGAGCAGGGACAGTTTGGGTTATTGTTCTGTAAAGCTTCGGAATTTTGGGAGGAAGGAAGACAAGACTGTTGGGTAATAGGAGGAGAGGAGGCAGAGTCTGACTGGCTGCTGGACAATGTGCTGTAAGCGTTCTCTGACAGCCATTGCAAGACCTGTTCCTGGTTCTCGGGCCTACTAAGGTTTGTACCCTGCAGTTTAGTTAATGTGGCAAGCAACCCTGGCACTGTGGAGTGGCGCAATGCTTGCTGCCCCACAGGAGTAGGCACGGGACGCCCTGTGGCTTCACTGCTACCTTGCTCCCCAGAACCATTCCCCCGACCTCGCCCACGGCCTCGTCCACGTCCCTTTCCGGGAGCCTTGCGCATTTTGAATTCCTAGTTAGAAATTGGCACTGTATACCAGTAGTAAAAATTGTGGGTGCACGTAACCCCAATATATTCTTTGAATTACCAGTCAGAAACTGGCACTATATGGCAGTAGCAAGAAATGAGGGTATTTGTATTCCCAATATATTCTTTGAATTCCCAGTCAGACAATGGCACTGTATACCAGTAGTAAAAATTGTGGGTGCACGTAACCCCAATATATTCTTTGAATTACCAGTCAGAAACTGGCACTATATGGCAGTAGCAAGAAATGAGGGTATTTGTATTCCCAATATATTCTTTGAATTCCCAGTCAGACAATGGCACTGTATACCAGTAGTAAAAATTGTGGGTGCACGTAACCCCAATATATTCTTTGAATTCCCAGTCAGACACTGGCACTATATGGCAGTAGCAAGAAATGAGGGTATTTGTATTCCCAATATATTCTTTGAATTCCCAGTCAGACAATGGCACTGTATACCAGTAGTAAAAATTGTGGGTGCACGTAACCCCAATATATTCTTTGAATTACCAGTCAGAAACTGGCACTATATGGCAGTAGCAAGAAATGAGGGTATTTGTATTCCCAATATATTCTTTGAATTCCCAGTCAGACAATGGCACTGTATACCAGTAGTAAAAATTGTGGGTGCACGTAACCCCAATATATTCTTTGAATTACCAGTCAGAAACTGGCACTATATGGCAGTAGCAAGAAATGAGGGTATTTGTATTCCCAATATACTCTTTGAATTCCCAGTCAGACAATGGCACTGTATACCAGTAGTAAAAATTGTGGGTGCACGTAACCCCAATATATTCTTTGAATTCCCAGTCAGACACTGGCACTATATGGCAGTAGCAAGAAATGAGGGTATTTGTATTCCCAATATATTCTTTGAATTCCCAGTCAGACAATGGCACTGTATACCAGTAGTAAAAATTGTGGGTGCACGTAACCACAATATATTCTTTGAATTACCAGTCAGAAACTGGCACTATATGGCAGTAGCAAGAAATGAGGGTATTTATAACCCCAATATATTCTTTGAATTCCCAGTCAGACAATGGCACTGTATACCAGTAGTAAAAATTGTGGGTGCACGTAACCCCAATATATTCTTTGAATTCCCAGTCAGACACTGGCACTATATGGCAGTAGCAAGAAATGAGGGTATTTGTATTCCCAATATATTCTTTGAATTCCCAGTCAGACAATGGCACTGTATACCAGTAGTAAAAATTGTGGGTTCACGTAACCCCAATATATTCTTTGAATTACCAGTCAGAAACTGGCACTATATGGCAGTAGCAAGAAATGAGGGTATTTGTATTCCCAATATATTCTTTGAATTCCCAGTCAGACAATGGCACTGTATACCAGTAGTAAAAATTGTGGGTGCACGTAACCCCAATATATTCTTTGAATTCCCAGTCAGACACTGGCACTATATGGCAGTAGCAAGAAATGAGGGTATTTGTATTCCCAATATATTCTTTGAATTCCCAGTCAGACAATGGCACTGTATACCAGTAGTAAAAATTGTGGGTGCACGTAACCACAATATATTCTTTGAATTACCAGTCAGAAACTGGCACTATATGGCAGTAGCAAGAAATGAGGGTATTTATAACCCCAATATATTCTTTGAATTCCCAGTCAGACAATGGCACTGTATACCAGTAGTAAAAATTGTGGGTGCACGTAACCCCAATATATTCTTTGAATTCCCAGTCAGACACTGGCACTATATGGCAGTAGCAAGAAATGAGGGTATTTGTATTCCCAATATATTCTTTGAATTCCCAGTCAGACAATGGCACTGTATACCAGTAGTAAAAATTGTGGGTTCACGTAACCCCAATATATTCTTTGAATTACCAGTCAGAAACTGGCACTATATGGCAGTAGCAAGAAATGAGGGTATTTGTATTCCCAATATATTCTTTGAATTCCCAGTCAGACAATGGCACTGTATACCAGTAGTAAAAATTGTGGGTGCACGTAACCCCAATATATTCTTTGAATTACCAGTCAGACACTGGCACTATATGGCAGTAGCAAGAAATGAGGGTATTTATAACCCCAATATATTCTTTGAATTCCCAGTCAGACAATGGCACTGTATACCAGTAGTAAAAATTGTGGGTGCACGTAACCCCAATATATTCTTTGAATTACCAGTCAGAAACTGGCACTATATGGCAGTAGCAAGAAATGAGGGTATTTGTATTCCCAATATATTCTTTGAATTCCCAGTCAGACAATGGCACTGTATACCAGTAGTAAAAATTGTGGGTGCACGTAACCCCAATATATTCTTTGAATTACCAGTCAGAAACTTGCACTATATGGCAGTAGCAAGAAATGAGGGTATTTGTATTCCCAATATATTCTTTGAATTCCCAGTCAGACAATGGCACTGTATACCAGTAGTAAAAATTGTGGGTGCACGTAACCCCAATATATTCTTTGAATTACCAGTCAGAAACTGGCACTATATGGCAGTAGCAAGAAATGAGGGTATTTGTATTCCCAATATATTCTTTGAATTCCCAGTCAGACAATGGCACTGTATACCAGTAGTAAAAATTGTGGGTGCACGTAACCCCAATATATTCTTTGAATTCCCAGTCAGACACTGGCACTATATGGCAGTAGCAAGAAATGAGGGTATTTGTATTCCCAATATATTCTTTGAATTCCCAGTCAGACAATGGCACTGTATACCAGTAGTAAAAATTGTGGGTGCACGTAACCCCAATATATTCTTTGAATTCCCAGTCAGAAACTGGCACTATATGGCAGTAGCAAGAAATGAGGGTATTTGTATTCCCAATATATTCTTTGAATTCCCAGTCAGACAATGGCACTGTATACCAGTAGTAAAAATTGTGGGTGCACGTAACCCCAATATATTCTTTGAATTCCCAGTCAGACACTGGTACTATATGGCAGTAGCAAGAAATGAGGGTATTTGTATTCCCAATATATTCTTTGAATTCCCAGTCAGACACTGGCACTATATGGCAGTAGCAAGAAATGAGGGTATTTGTATTCCCAATATATTCTTTGAATTCCCAGTCAGACAATGGCACTGTATACCAGTAGTAAAAATTGTGGGTGCACGTAACCCCAATATATTCTTTGAATTACCAGTCAGAAACTGGCACTATATGGCAGTAGCAAGAAATGAGGGTATTTGTATTCCCAATATATTCTTTGAATTCCCAGTCAGACAATGGCACTGTATACCAGTAGTAAAAATTGTGGGTGCACGTAACCCCAATATATTCTTTGAATTCCCAGTCAGACACTGGCACTATATGGCAGTAGCAAGAAATGAGGGTATTTGTATTCCCAATATATTCTTTGAATTCCCAGTCAGACAATGGCACTGTATACCAGTAGTAAAAATTGTGGGTTCACGTAACCCCAATATATTCTTTGAATTACCAGTCAGAAACTGGCACTATATGGCAGTAGCAAGAAATGAGGGTATTTGTATTCCCAATATATTCTTTGAATTCCCAGTCAGACAATGGCACTGTATACCAGTAGTAAAAATTGTGGGTGCACGTAACCCCAATATATTCTTTGAATTACCAGTCAGACACTGGCACTATATGGCAGTAGCAAGAAATGAGGGTATTTATAACCCCAATATATTCTTTGAATTCCCAGTCAGACAATGGCACTGTATACCAGTAGTAAAAATTGTGGGTGCACGTAACCCCAATATATTCTTTGAATTACCAGTCAGAAACTGGCACTATATGGCAGTAGCAAGAAATGAGGGTATTTGTATTCCCAATATATTCTTTGAATTCCCAGTCAGACAATGGCACTGTATACCAGTAGTAAAAATTGTGGGTGCACGTAACCCCAATATATTCTTTGAATTCCCAGTCAGACACTGGCACTATATGGCAGTAGCAAGAAATGAGGGTATTTGTATTCCCAATATATTCTTTGAATTCCCAGTCAGACAATGGCACTGTATACCAGTAGTAAAAATTGTGGGTTCACGTAACCCCAATATATTCTTTGAATTACCAGTCAGAAACTTGCACTATATGGCAGTAGCAAGAAATGAGGGTATTTGTATTCCCAATATATTCTTTGAATTCCCAGTCAGACAATGGCACTGTATACCAGTAGTAAAAATTGTGGGTGCACGTAACCCCAATATATTCTTTGAATTACCAGTCAGAAACTGGCACTATATGGCAGTAGCAAGAAATGAGGGTATTTGTATTCCCAATATATTCTTTGAATTCCCAGTCAGACAATGGCACTGTATACCAGTAGTAAAAATTGTGGGTGCACGTAACCCCAATATATTCTTTGAATTCCCAGTCAGACACTGGCACTATATGGCAGTAGCAAGAAATGAGGGTATTTGTATTCCCAATATATTCTTTGAATTCCCAGTCAGACAATGGCACTGTATACCAGTAGTAAAAATTGTGGGTGCACGTAACCCCAATATATTCTTTGAATTACCAGTCAGACACTGGCACTATATGGCAGTAGCAAGAAATGAGGGTATTTATAACCCCAATATATTCTTTGAATTCCCAGTCAGACAATGGCACTGTATACCAGTAGTAAAAATTGTGGGTGCACGTAACCCCAATATATTCTTTGAATTACCAGTCAGACACTGGCACTATATGGCAGTAGCAAGAAATGAGGGTATTTGTATTCCCAATATATTCTTTGAATTCCCAGTCAGACAATGGCACTGTATACCAGTAGTAAAAATTGTGGGTGCACGTAACCCCAATATATTCTTTGAATTCCCAGTCAGAAACTGGCACTATATGGCAGTAGCAAGAAATGAGGGTATTTGTATTCCCAATATATTCTTTGAATTCCCAGTCAGACAATGGCACTGTATACCAGTAGTAAAAATTGTGGGTGCACGTAACCCCAATATATTCTTTGAATTCCCAGTCAGACACTGGTACTATATGGCAGTAGCAAGAAATGAGGGTATTTGTATTCCCAATATATTCTTTGAATTCCCAGTCAGACAATGGCACTGTATACCAGTAGTAAAAATTGTGGGTGCACGTAACCCCAATATATTCTTTGAATTCCCAGTCAGACACTGGCACTATATGGCAGTAGCAAGAAATGAGGGTATTTGTATTCCCAATATATTCTTTGAATTCCCAGTCAGACAATGGCACTGTATACCAGTAGTAAAAATTGTGGGTGCACGTAACCCCAATATATTCTTTGAATTACCAGTCAGAAACTGGCACTATATGGCAGTAGCAAGAAATGAGGGTATTTGTATTCGCAATATATTCTTTGAATTCCCAGTCAGACAATGGCACTGTATACCAGTAGTAAAAATTGTGGGTGCACGTAACCCCAATATATTCTTTGAATTCCCAGTCAGACACTGGCACTATATGGCAGTAGCAAGAAATGAGGGTATTTGTATTCCCAATATATTCTTTGAATTCCCAGTCAGACAATGGCACTGTATACCAGTAGTAAAAATTGTGGGTGCACGTAACCCCAATATATTCTTTGAATTACCAGTCAGACACTGGCACTATATGGCAGTAGCAAGAAATGAGGGTATTTATAACCCCAATATATTCTTTGAATTCCCAGTCAGACAATGGCACTGTATACCAGTAGTAAAAATTGTGGGTGCACGTAACCCCAATATATTCTTTGAATTCCCAGTCAGACAATGGCACTGTATACCAGTAGTAAAAATTGTGGGTGTATATAGCCCCAATTCTATTGCTAGGGGACTTGCAGGGTATTTCTGGGGTGAAGGTGGGGGGGCACACCGTTGGAACGGGTATCGGGGTATATATCGGGTATACGGGAATACACTGACAGTGTATTCCATTCAGGATCCTGGGAAAGCTGGGTTGCGGCGATTGAGCCCGTCAGTGCCACGTTACACTGACAAGCTTCTCCCTGGAATTTAGCTCTTATAAGAGCTGTTGGTTGTCTTCTCCTTCCTATCCTAGCCTGTCCCTGCCTACCCAGAATCTAAGCCCTAGCTAGCTGGACGGAAACCTCCGTCCTTGGTGAATTGCAAGCTCAGAATGACGCGAACCTGGGCGGCGCTGTTCTTTTAAATTAGAGGTCACATGTTTTCGGCAGCCAATGGGTTTTGCCTACTTTTCTCAACGACACCGGTGTCGTAGTTCCTGTCCCACCTACCCTGCGCTGTTATTGGAGCAAAAAAGGCGCCAGGGAAGGTGGGAGGGGAATCGAGTAATGGCGCACTTTACCACGCGGTGTTCGATTCGATTCGAACATGCCGAACAGCCTAATATCCGATCGAACATGAGTTCGATAGAACACTGTTCGCTCATCTCTAGAGATTATAACTTCTTCAGAAGAAAAACAAGTTTCTTATAGAAGCCAAATGGATTGGTGACTAGTAGAGCTGAATGAACCTGTTCATAAAGAGTTAGATTCATTACCAAAATTTTAGTTTTAAACTTTTGGGTTTGGCACTCACTTCATTGTTATTATACTCTGCAGACCCCATAGTATAAGTAGAGGCCCAGGGGACAAGCAAAAATATAATAAACCCTGATACTCTCCTTCCTCATGGTCTGCTTCATCCATCTACTGGCGTCTTCTGGCTTCCTGGGCAATGTTATGGGCCTCAGGAGAACTCCTTGCCATTGACTAGAGATAAAGTTTTCTTCTTTATGGAGGAGGGTTCATTTAAATACTTTTCCTACTAAGAACTATCTGAAGGGCTCCATACACCAACTGGTTCTCCACAAGGTACTTCTTTAGATACTTTAATATGAAGGTATTCCTTCTAATGGAGATTAAGTCCACAATTCAGATTTGTCATTCCTTACTTTTCTTTTTGGTCAACATATCAACAATCCAGTGGTTGTCATGTAAAATACAATCCGTCAAGAATTTTGGCAGCACATCACAATATTGTATTGAATTTGTTTTATGTGAAATTGAAGTCCAAATTTAAGCTTAGTTTACGGTCAATACATCTGTTGGTCTGGAGGAACTAGGCGGTGTTTCATGGAGTGCCCATGGATCTGTAATAAGTTGTAGGTAGGGTTGAGCTGATCTTGACTTTTCAGGATCGATTTTAAAATCCGATTTCCAATCATTTTTCATTCGAACCCGATCTCGATCCCAATTCCGATCCCAATGCAAGTCAATGGGATTTTTTTATTAATCGGAGATCGGATTTTAAAAGCAATCCTATTCACTATACAGCATGGAATCTAACAATTGTTAGAATCCATGCTGTGTAGTGAATCACTAAAGTAGCCAGAGGATTTTTTTTAATCCTCTGGCTACTTAGTCCCCCCTGGTGTCCACTTACCTCCAGAGATGGCTGCTCCGCTGCTTCTCCTTCTTTTTGTCCTCGCTGCCGCTCCACACTTCTCTTCTCCCTTCGCTGCCCCCTCCCTGCCAGGTTAGGAGAGTGTGGGCGGGTTAGGAGAGTATGGGCGGGTACTGGGAGGGGAGACGTCACGTCTCCCTGCCCTGTACCCGCCCACACTCTCCTAAGCCACAAGCCCCGCCTACCTAGCGCTTTAAACACTAACCTGGGAGGCGGGGCAGAGAGGCAAGAAGAAGGAGGGCAGTGGAGCAGCCATCTCTAGAGGTAAGTAGCTGCTAGAGATGTTTAGTTTAGCCTCCCATTAGAATGAATGGAGGCAGCCGGCGCACAGGGGGTTAAGGCTGTGTGCTGGCTGCTTCCATTCATTCCTATGGAACTGCAGCGTATACTCAGTGTGAAGGCTAAGCAAAGCATTGTGGGAAAAGATCACCGATCTCGATCCCACATAAAAGGATCGTGTTCGGAATTCCGATGGCGATCGTGAAATTTTCTCGATCACCGATCGGAATCCGATCTTTTCCGAACACAATCGCTCAACCCTAGTTGTAGGGAGCTGTAGAAAGAATGAAGCCTCAGTTATTAGCTCACAGGGTTGGACTAGCCCACCAGAGTACCAAAGGATACTCTGGTGAGCCCAGGCTCTAAATCCAGTAGAAGACAACCTAATTTGGAAGTTATTACGGTCTACTTCCTAGGGCTGATGAAAGGTGGGACCACGGTAGTAGCTGTAAGGGTTGTTGCAATAGCAGTGGCTACATGCCCGCTCTTGACCCTAACGCGTTAACGCGACCGCAAACATGCACCGTCAAAATCGTGCCGCAAACGTCCCATACACGCGGCACATTGCATGCCACGTTTACTCCATGTGAGCAGGCCCTAAGGGTTCCCCAATGGTCCCTGCCACATATAAGGGGCCCCATTATAACATTTGTATTGGGGCCTAGAGGTCCGGGTTACACCCAAAACTGGCTCATAGCAGAATATGGAAAGCTATAATCCTGCTATGTTCCAGAACATTTTATGATCATCCATATATACAAAAGAGAAAAATAAAAATTTGCTAGAGCATTGTGGGAAAATAAATGCACAAGACAACTTTATAGCGCATTTCTAAAATGCTAATTTCTCTTTGCTTACTATTTTCATGTAAATGAAACCAAATTTGTGTGCAAGTAGGCAGAACAAAAATGTTATCTGTGTGAGCTCCAATAATCTCGACTACAAACCAATGAAATAAAATATTTTACATAAGAATACCGATGTCTATTTTGAATTTCTACAAACAAGGGATTCATTCTGTTTGCAGCTGTGCACTCAATTTAACATCCTCGCCGAGCTCCTCTTAAATAATGTTTCATCGGAGGATTTGATTAACCAGGAGATAAAGGAACAGATTGAGAAGCAGAAGCAAAAACTGAGGTTATTCCCGATAATATAGTGTTCAACATAATGTGTAGGGGAATAAAAGGTTATTTCAACAAATATGGATACTAAAGTGACAAGATGACTTCCGAGTGAAAGGCGAAAGCTAGACTTGGAAACGTATAGAGTGGACGTCCCTCAACCTCTGGGCCGTGGACTAGTCCTGGGCTATGGATCACCTGGTACTGGACTACTGTGCCATTGCCGGATTGTGGGAAGCTCTCAGGGAGTATTACTTGTGTGCGGGGGGTGGCAGTTAAAGAGGAACACCCTGGCCGGGAAATACATACAATCTAGTCGGGAGCTCTTTGTTGGATGCCAATCCCTGCATACACTCAGGGCCACTTTAACCATAGGTGCAATGGTGCAGCCTATGATTGCAGGGGCCCCCTCAGCTGCCGAACTTTGAGTTGGACAGTCCCACATTTCGGGTAATGTCCCGCTCTTCTGGGTGTCAGGCACTGATTTCACCACTATCTGTGTCCTTAGGGCTCGTTCACACAGGGCAAGAGCGGGCGGATTTTGACGCTGAATCCACCTCAAAATCTGCCCCCTCACAATAGAGGCCTATGTAGACCACTAGCTTCCTTTTTTCTGTGAGCGGTATGGTCCGGTTCACAGAATAAAAAGAAGTGAGCTGTCCTTTCTTCAGGCTGATTCCGCGGCTAATTCAGCCGTGGCGTCCGCCTCGTGGCAGCACCCTCCGGACTAGGCCCATTAATTTGAGCCTACTCTGGAGTGGGAAGATGCGACTGTTGGAAGTCGCGACAGTCGCGGCAAGCGCATTTTGGTCCTATTCTGACTCAGCTTCCCGCCCAAAATCAGGACCAAAATACGCAGTTACCAGCCCCTTGTGAACTAGCCCTTAGGAATCAGATAGAGTTTGAATACTATAGAGGAACATAGAGCTGTGCTCCATTATTCAGCCTTTGGCTGATAATGTCTGGGGTAGGGAGGCACAAAGAGCATCGAGTCACAAACATTACAGTTGGAGTCTGCAGGTCCACGGAAACGTGGTTCAGTGAGTATTCTTTTCTCCTTTCTTTCTTTTATGTAACATTGGTGGTTTATAGGGGCAGAGGAAATCAAGTTATGGGGTGGTAATGGGGGGCCCACTTTCAAAAAGTTTGCGCAGGGCCCTCCAATACACTAAAACGGCCCTGTATACACTGCTTAGTATAAAGTGATACCTAGTGGGATATGTCCACAACTTAGAGTGCTGACTGTAGAGACCACAACCCTGGGCACCTCTGCACACCTACTCTTGGCTAATACAAATGGTGGTTTCAAGCAAGACATTCTTCCCACAACAGATTTCCAATTTTTAACAGCTTTTTCTTCACTATCAACAATTTCAATTTCTTGAGCACCATTTTCCACAATGGAATCCGAAGTCGGAGAGGTCCTATGATCACCTTTGCGGTCGTTAGTACTATCCATCTACTAGCGATGTCTTTTCACTGCTATTTATTCTTGATATTCCGTACATCACGTTCTATTTTTGTTGGCTTTCACAGATCTCGCAATACATTCAAAAGTTTTCAGTTTATATTGTGCCACGTGTTTTCTCTTGGTGATAGGTGTTCACTGCAGGCACCAGATCAGCACCCAGGCTCTTCTTTTGTGACGTCACGCTGTTGGGAGGATGGTGCCCATGACCACGTGTGGGCATTCACCTTTACTGAGTAGGGAGCCCTGGAAGGTGTACAGTTGACCTGGGGTTGCTGGGTGTCAGAACCACTTGAAGACCCTTTAATATCCCTAAAACCGTGGCCACATATCAGAACCATGCCAACATTGCTGAAAATTCTATTCCGGTTTATTTTTAAGAAAATCCATCCTTGTTTATTGCTGTAGAATTACCAGGTTCTAATTTTTTTATGGAATTCTTAAGTAACTGTATTAAATTAATAAAAATACTTGCGCTTGGTCCCAACCCATTGGCAGAGAAAGTGATAGAAGAATGAAATGATTCATGATAGTCGGCCAGTGGACCATCTGGTCTCTGCAGTTTAGCATTAGAAATCTTAATGACTTTGGCTACTTCTCTGGCTGTATTAGGATCATTAGGCTTATTTACGTGACTTTGAGTTATACACTTCTCCAAGTAAACCCTAAGGCTTTCTGTGTTAATGGGGTTTTATACAGGTCATGATGTCAGGAAGTCTTTGTGGGTTGCTGTGTTGTTCCAGTTCAACTGAGCAATTTTAACGTCAGCCTTATGGAATAGTTGATCTTTTTTCTACAATCTGCCCTGAAGTGCAGGTCACAGCTTTGCTGAATTTCAGTATAAATAGACTGGATGAGAAAGGGATTTTTTTTTTTTTTTTCGAAAATTGTCTTTTAATGCTTAGAAATATATTTAAAGTGGTATATCTGGGAATGATAATGTTTGCATTCTAATGGATAATCTGTCAATGAGATGTTGTAGTCTACTGGACATTCATGCAATGCTCTTCAACACTCTATGACGATAGATCAGATCATTTTACCATGAATGGTACAGGAGGTAGAAATTTAGAAAAGCAATGAATTATAGTGATCTCGGATGTTATGAGTTCAGTATGACCATGGGTTTATTGTAACGTAATAGCATAGTAGGTATAGTTGGGTAAAGATGCAAGTACAACCAGTCCTATAATCCTAATAAGCATCATTTTAAGATGAGACAATAGATCTATAGTTGAGCAGTATTTTAGATCACCAGGAGGCAGTGAGTTATTTTCAGCCAAGTTGCAGTCAGCCATCATACTAAAACTTTATTACCCATACCACATATGGTCTTCAGAATTTGGCATGGGGATTTTCTGTGCATGAAAAATGCCAAAAGTGTATTAAACCCCAGAAATTACCAATCGAAATTTAACAAATCCAATAGAGAATATGTTTGAGAAGTAATGATCCTTGAAACAGGGCATCCATCCTGTAGACGTTCATCCTGTAGACGTCCATTCTTTAGACATCCATCTTGTAGACATCCATCCTGTAGACGTCCATTCTTTAGACATCCATCCTGTAGACATCCACCCTGAAGACATCCACCCTGTAGACGTTCATCCTGTAGACATCCATTCTTTAGACATCCATCTTGTAGACATCCATCCTGTAGACGTCCATTCTTTAGACATCCATCCTGTAGACATCCTCCCTGAAGACATCCATCCTGTAGACATCCATCCTGTAGACATCCCTCTTGTAGACATCCATCCTGTAGACGTTCTTCCTGTAGACGTCCATTCTTTAGACATCCATCTTGTAGACATCCATCCTGCAGACGTTCATCCTGTAGATGTCCATTCTGTAGACATCCATCTTGTAGACATCCATCCTGCAGACGTACATCCTGTAGACATCCCTCTTGTAGACATCCATCCTGTAGACGTTCATCCTGTAGACGTCCATTCTTTAGACATCCATCTTGTAGACATCCATCCTGTAGACGTTCATCCTGTAGACGTCCATTCTTTAGACATCCATCTTGTAGACATCCATCCAGTAGACGTTCATGAATGCCAATTGCTGCCTTATAATATACTGTATGTATAAAAATACTTGCCCATCTCCCATACCAAACATAATAATATTGTAGCATATAAGTATAAGGACACAAGTCGCTATTAGGGTATTAGTAGGGCAGTACTATTTAGTCACAGTATGGTGGCATTATTCAGACACTGTATATGGGTATAATTTAGTCACTGTGGAAGTAAAAGCTGGTCACTATATAGCATTATTATTCAGTCACTCTATGACTCTATAGTTAGGTTACCAATACCATATGGGCATTTATGCAGTCACTTTAGAACACTATGATTTGGTTTCTTTAACCACATGAGGACCGCCGTACGTAAATTTACGGCCTCATGTGCTGGTACCTAAAGACCGGACTATTGCCGAAATACGTCCGCCCTTTAGGTACCTTTCTGGCGGGGGGAGGGGTGCGGGGGGGACAGGGGTTAGGTGTTACTAACACCTAACCCCTTCCTCCATAACGTCCAGTCGGAACTGAGTCCGACTGGACGTGTTAACCCTTTCGATTGCGCCGTCAAACATCACGGCGCGATCGAAAGGGATCCGCCGATAATTGAAAGTGATCGGCACCCCCCGCGGCGAGATCGGGGGGTGCCAATGTCAGTAAAAGGTAGTCTGGGGTCTGGCTAGTGACCCCAGACTACCGGAGCCCCCACATACCTGCTGCTTCTGCCCGGGCGATGGAGGAAGTGAGCGATGCAGCTCACTTCCTCTGCAGCTTACAGGACACGAGCAGGTTCATGTCCTGCTCATGTCCTGTCTGCTACTGTGCAGAATCAGTTGATGCTTTCATCAAAGCATCAACTGATTCAAGTGTCCTAAAGGGACACATGAAAAAGTAAAAAAAAAGTTTAAAAAAAAAAAAAGTGTATGAAAAAAGTAATAAAGTTCTAAAGTCCAAAAATCCCTTTTTTCTATACAAAATGAATTATATAAAAAAAGCACTAAAAATTAAAAAAAACAATGCATATTTGGTATCGCCGCGTCCGTAACAACCTGTGCAATAAAACTGAAATAATATTTAATGTACACGGTGAACGTCGGGAAAAAAAAAAACGGAAAAAACTCGCCAGAAGTAATGATTTTTTGCCATCTCATCCTACAAAATATGCTATAAAAAGTGATCAAAAAGTCATATTCACCCCAAAACAGTGCCAATAAAAAGCGCACATTGTCCCGCAAAAAATAAGCCCTCAACCAACACTGTCAACCGAAAAATAAAAATGTTACGCCTCTCAGAAGATGGCGATGCAAAAAACATTGATTTACAGTCCTATGAAAAAGTTTGGGCACCCCTATTAATCTTAATCATTTTTTGTTCTAAATATTTTGGTGTTTGCAACAGCCATTTCAGTTTGATATATCTAATAACTGATGGACACAGTAATATTTCAGGATTGAAATGAGGTTTATTGTACTAACAGAAAATGTGTACCATTAAAAATATGGTGCTAAATGGACGATTAATTGGAAAAAAAAGTAATTTTTTATTTTTACGTCCCATTGTTAATAAAATCTGTGAATCAGCTGTGAGGCCAAAATGCTCACCAAACCCCTAGATAAATTCTATGAGGGGTGTAGTTTCCAAAATGGGGTCACTTTTAGGGGGTTTCCACTGTATTGATACTTTAGGGGCTCAGCAAATGCGACATGGGACCTGAAAAATATTCCAGCAAAATCTGCCCTTCAAAAGCCGAACAGCGTTCTTTCCATTCTGAGCCCCGCCATGTTCCCATACAGCAGATTATGGCCACATATGGGGCATTTCTGTGTTCAGCAGAATTTGTGTAACGAATTTTAGGGAGCTTTTTCTCCTTTATCCTCTTGTGAAAATGAAAAATTTGGGGCTAAATTGACAGTTTGATGGAAAAAAAGTAAATTTTCATTTTCATGTCCCAATGTTAATAAAATCTGTGAAACAGCTGTAGGGTCAAAATGCTCACTCTACCCTTTGATATGTTCTGTGGGGGGTGTAGATTCCAAAATGGGATCACTTTTAGGGGGTTTCCACTGTATTGGTTCTCTAGGGGCTCTGCTAATGCGACATGGCACCTAAAAATTATTCCAGCAAAATCTGCCATCCAAAAGCCAAATAGCGCTCCTTCCATTCTGAGCCCCGCCATGTTCCCATACAGCAGAATATGGCCACATATGGGGTATTGCCATGTTCAGGATAAATTGTTTAACAAACTTTGGGGGGATTTTACTCCTTTAACCCCTTGTGAAAATGAAAACTTTGGGGATAAAGTGACATTTTAGTAATTTTTCTTTTACACATTCCAATGTTAGTAAAATCTGTGAAACAACTGTAGGGTCTAAATACTCACTATAACCCTTGATGAATTCTGTGAGGGGTGTAGATTCTAAAATGGGGTCACTTTTGGGGGGTTTCCATTGTTTTGGTACGCTAGGGGGTCTGCAAATGCGACATGGTGCCTGAAAATTATTCCAGCAAAATATGCTGTTCAAACACCCAGTGTCGCTCCTTCCCTTCCATGCACTGCCGTGTGCCCAAAAATCAGTTTACACCCACATGTAGGGTATTTCTGTGCACAGGAGAAATTGCATAACAAAATGTGAGATGCATTTTCTCCTTTAACCCTTTGTGAATGTGTTAATTTTAGGTCTAAATGAATGTATTAGTGAAAAAAAATGAAATGTCTAAATTTGACCTCCATATTATTTTTATTCTTATGAAATGCTTAAAGGGTTAACAAACATCCCAAATGCTGTTTTGAATAATTTGAGGGGTGTAGTTTTGAAAATGGGGTGATTTATGGGGGTTTCTATTATATAGGCCTTTATAATTCCTTTCAGAACTGAAGTGTTCCCTAAAAAATTAATTTGAGGAATTTTCTTGTAAATCTGGAAAATCTCTGTTACACTTGTAAGCCTTGTAACAGCCTAAATAAATTAAAAGACAATCAAAAGATAATGCCAATATAAAGCAGATATATGGGAGATAATATGTATTCATGTATTTGGATGGTATGACTATCTGCCTGAAAAGCAGAAAATTTCACATTTTGAAAATTGCAATTTTTTCCAAATTTCCATCAAATTTGCTAGTTTTTTTTATAAATAAATACAAAAATATTGATTAGTGTTTACCACTAACATGAAGTATAATGTGTTACGAAAAAACAATCTCAAAATTACTTGTGTAAGTTAAAGCGTCTCAAAGTTATTGCCATTTAAAGTGACACATGTCAGTTTTGAAAAAAGAGGCCCGGTCGTAATGTACTTCTGGGCCTGGTCCTTAACCGGTTAATGTTATAGTATTGATGCCACTATGAGGCATCATTATGTATTCACTACATGACAGTATTATACTGTCACTGTATGCATACGGTACATCAGGACTGTCCAGCAGATTGGATCTGATTGTTCCTTATCTCATACCTTTGTCCCAAAGTGGATATTTTTGGGAAGTACTGTTGGCAGTTATGTCCGTGATCTTTATTTAGCCAATATTGTGGTATTTTTTAATTTCTTTATAGAGATATTATTTGCTAACTATGGCAGTATTGCACTGCAGTGTTCACATCTGTTTTTATTTATTTTTTAATATGGAACGCCTCACGATTTACGAGCATGTCATCCTTGCACAGGGGCCATGTTCTGTATCATTCCAATTTTAGCATATGTGCTGCCTAACCGAGCACTGTTCGCTATGTTTTTGGTTTGCTTTCCTTTCTCCTGGTCCTCCTCCAGATGTGCACCTAGCTTTAGCTGTACATGTGGGTGTGTGATCCCATCTTCACTCCTCACTTCCTTGCTAAGGAATACAGAGAAACTTTTTTGAAACTACTACTACTGAATATCATGTTGAGACATCCAGACTATTTACTGTAGAGAGTTCCATAAAAACACTGTTGTGAAGGGTAAAATTCCATTAAAGTCAGTAATATTGGTGGCCAAACCGTAGAATGGACTATGAATATAGAAACTTATAGAACCCCCTTCAAAAAGCTGAATAAGGAGGCCATGGTGCAGCAACAAGAACAATTTCCCTGACACAGTGCCATACATTAGGCTGTGGTTATGCCAGGCATTGCAGATCACAGCAACTGAATGGGACTCAGCTGTAGAACTAGAAACAGCATCAATTCAATATATTGTGCTGTACCTAGCTAAACTATATAGTAAAGAGGTCCTGCCTTCTGATTCATCTGAATGTCTACTTGCAGGGTGCTAAGTAAGGCCGGGTTCACATCAGTGCGCGTTCGGGGATCCTGTTCCCCATTTCGCTTGAAAAATGTGGAGAAAACAGTTCAGGATGGAGGACTTTTCTCTCCGCATTTTTCTGGTGGAAACTAGGTCTATGATTTTAGTGGATTGGATTTCCATTTTGCAGGTCCTCAAGTGGACCCGAAGAACAGAAACCCAAGTGATGGTGTCAACCTAGAACCAGGGTTGGACTTTCTCTGGTCCTAAGGATAGGTGTAACATCTCTGCCTGTTCGGGTCTCTGCGCCACCCTCTGCTTGCATGCTGCGGCGCAGGAGGCGGATGCAGTTTGGTTCTTGGCTTAAAGTTTTTGGTCGCGCTGTGTGAACTCGGCTCTAGTTCTGTGATTGTATTTGCACCACACCCGTCTTCTGCCCTTGCTGCCTCTGTCCATTAAGTGGTTAATTTTGTCTTGCCTGTGATTGACAGCCTGACTTCCTGTCAACTCCAGGGGCAGGTTCTTCCTCCCTATTTTATCGTGGCTCCCATTCACACCTATGCTTACTATTGCCGTGCGCATACTTGCTCCTTACTGTCCCTATTTTTGCTTGCATTCTTATCCTTGACCTTTGGCTTTCCTCACTGACTATTCTTTGGACTCTGATCTGGCACTGCATCGCTCGACTGTTACTGACCCTTGGCTAGGTGACCTCTCTTTCTTGTTGTCCGTCTTGTCTCCGTTTTGTGTCTCACCTATACAGGAAGGGACTGTCTTCGTGGTTGCCGCCTATTACGTAGGATTGGGCCTGGCAATAGGAAGGGTCAGTTGGGGGCTTCAGGTTAGGGCTCACTGTCTCTTGTGGCCCATCCCAGGGTTCAACAGCTACCGGGAAATTGCTGTCCTAGCAATTCCCTAAAAATAGGCTACCAAGCTTGCTAGTAAGCAACCTTAACCTTGCACCCTTACTACAAAATTATGCATTGCTTTCGGCTTGCAACCGAATTTAATTGCGAGCTAAACTCTACAGCAAGGCTGGCGTGGCGCACTTAACTATCATTTATCAACATACTGACAGTCTCCATCTATGATCATCAACCTCTTAAAAGCTCATAAGATGGTTATTACATAAACGTCTGATTTTTTCTTCCTATTTCACATTTAATATATTTTCTTCCAGACTCCATTAGTAAATAAATGGAGGGAACACAATATTAGCATTATTTGTCACAAATCTCCGTCTTATGTTCAATTGACATCTAGCAACATTTATATAAGGGCTTTCCAGATGAAGGGAAAGACAGATTCATTTACTTGAAGAATTTAGTCAAAGGAACATTCTGCAGGTATAGAACATCACAATCCGGAGCAGATAAGAGCTAATTTGAAGAAGAACTTTTTTCGATGGCATTATGATAATTTCCAAACATTGCAAATGACTTTATCACGAGGAATGATTGGAAAAAAGGAAGCGTAAAGATAGTGTATAATACTAGTCCCCGCAATAAATATTCCCCTTGTGCATAATGTTCCTTTCTTAGCAATGCTGCTGTGACACCAAATGGCTGGCACTAACGCTGACAAATTTAATCTCTCTGACATTCATTCTAGTTATTTTTTTTTTTTCTATTTTGAGAATGACATTAAAAAGTAATGAGAATTCTTCCTGAATGTAAAGTTAATTTGTAATGAGAACCTACCCTATACCCTTCACATAAAGCAACTCTGCTTTCTATGTCAAACGCTCCAAAAGTTGATCTTTTTGAAACATTCCAAATGTTTTTGAATTTTTCAAGGTCATCTGTACTCAATAGGCCACTCAATTGTGACACACTTGTGTCTTGGTATTGTTTTCTCAGAAGTCTACAAGTAATGGAGAACAGTAGTTTTCCCTTGTAATGGGGTAACTTCTATGCTTGCAGAATGACACAAGGATAGTTTGATTCCAAAGGAGACAGTTTTTGAGCTAAGTATTCTTTTTGTTCACCCATCAACTTTGATATTCTCCCATAAAAGGGGTTTCTAGTCCCAAATCTATATACACACAGTGATGGCCTATCCAAAGAATAGGTCATCAGTAGAGATGGGTGAAACTCTTAAGATTTATTTTGAATTTCAAAGTGCGGGCCCATGATTCATTTCGAGTCGAACAAGTTCAGTATGAACCGCACCTTAAATTGGCCTAAAACATAGTGTAGAACACTGTCAGGGCCCCTAGGAACTTATTTATAAAACATAGTATAGAATACCCTTATGGCTCCAAGGAACCTATCTATAAAACATAGTGTAGAATACTCTTATGGTTCCAATCTTTAAAACATAGTGTAGCACACTGTTACATCTCCTGGTAACCTATCTATAATACATAGTGTAGAACTTTCTTAGGACTCTTAGGAAACTAACTATAAAACACAGTGTAGAACACTGTCAGGGTCCCTAGGAACCTATCTATAAAACATAGTGTAGAACACTGTCAGGGCTCCTAGGAACCTATCTATAAACCATAGTATAGAACAGTGTCAGGGCTCCTAGGAACCTATCTATAAAACATAGTGTAGAACACTGTCAGGGTTCCTAGGAACCTATCTATAAAACATAGTGTAGAACACTGTCAGGGCTCCTAGGAACCTATCTATAAAACATAGTGTAGAACACTGTCAGGACTCCTAGGAACCTATCTATAAAACATAGTGTAGAACACTGTCAGGGCTCCTAGGAACCTATCTATAAAATATAGTGTAGAACACTGTCAGGGTCCCTAGGAACCTATCTATAAAACATAGTGTAGAACACTGTCAGGGCTCTTAGGAATCTATCTATAAAACATAGTGTAGAACACTGTCAGGGCTCCTAGGAACCTATCTATAAAACATAGTGTAGAACACTGTCAGGGCTCCTAGGAACTTATCTATAAAACATAGTGAAGAATACTCTTAGGGCTCCTAGGAACCTATCTATAAAATATAGTGTAGAACACTGTCAGGGTCCCTAGGAACCTATCTATAAAATATAGTGTATAACCTATCTATCTAATTTGTAATACAAACACAGAAAAAGTTGTCATAAAGAAAAGTGATGATATTATACTCTGGAGTCTCATGAGACCACCAGTGGTTACATGAGACCCCATGGGCATGCCCATGTAACCACTGAGGCCCTATCACAGGCTTTAGAAGAGCACTGGACATAACCCGGAAAGCATCTCCCCTGTGTCTCCACCTATTATACTCTGGGGTTCAGTTTCATTAAAAAAAAAAAAAAAATTGGAATATTTGGATAGAACTCATCTTGGTACGAACCGATTCAATCATCCCTAATTATCAGTGTGTGATCTGTGGGGATCCAACATCCCAAAAACAGAAGTGTTAAAGTTATTATTATTTTTTTTTAATGAACAAAACTAAGTTAATGAAGACAAAAATCTAAATCCCATTAGTATTTGGTGTAACCTTTGAGGTTAAAACAGCTTCAATTCTTCTAGTTAAACTTGTGCAGCATCCCAGTGGACATTGTGAAGCACATACTGAGCTGCATTCATTGCATAGTTATGTCTTGTGCTACATGTATGTAGTTCAGGCTGCTATTATGTAATTATTCTTTTAATTGAAATCTTTCACTGGGGATGGGGGGAAGGGGAATCCACAAGATCCATAGTTCAGACCGGCCAGTGACTGACGGGGATAGCGAAGAAAAACAAGGAGCCTTCTGAGTAGCGATTACAGTGAGAGAGAGCCCTTGCCAGAACCTTATTTCTATATATAACCCTACTGAAGTCAGTCTGAAAGTGGACTGGACTGGTGGTGGTCAGTGCTTCCATTCTCTTGAATAGGTGAGCTGGAGATCACCAAAGTACAGCACTGCTTGGTGCTTCTTTTCAGTTAAAGACATACAACACCCTGTTATCTTCGGCGCTGCCCTTCACTTCAATGAGAGCACCAGAAATAGCCAAAGTACAGCACTCAGCTATCTTTGGCCATCCAATTGAAGTGAATGGTAGAGCCAACCACTATCAATACCTCCCACATTCAGTCTGGCCGTGTTTAGGTTGAATGTAGAGCTGGATAAAGGTCCTGCAGACTTCACTTTGTGGGACAACCCCTTTAATGCTGCAAGCCTGAGAGGAGTTTAGGTTATTGAGTGGCAGCTTTCCCATTTGCTCAATAAAGTTTCAACCTGTTTTCACATGCAAGCTGTGCATCCTGAGTCCATGCCTACATCCACCATCAAGGGTCCTTCTGATCTACATGGAGCACAAAGTGGCTGACAACTAAAAGGAACCACCCCTGGGGAACTTCTAGCACCTCCATCAGGTACCCTGCAGGCCCCACAGCCCTTCAGCAGCCCAATAGGTGAGCTGGGGGAGTTGTCAAGTCTAGAGCCACCTATGTCAACTACCATCATCCTTACTACAACTCCCAGCTGCGGAATTGCCTTGAGTTGATTTTTGCGCTTGCAGATAATATTTGAAGAAACTTGGCAGGCGGGTTGATCCAAACTTCTTGGAGGACTAAGCACAGATCTTCTGAGGAGGTAGGCTTGCTCCATTCTTTCTATCTCTTCATGTTATCTGAGAAAGACTGGATTATGTGGGGATGAGAGCTCTGTGGAGGCCATATTAGAGATGGGCAAATTGTTTTGTATGGTTAAACATGAATATTCCATATTGGGTTTTTTGTTTTTTTTATGAAACCGAACAAATGCAGAATCATCTCAGGCAAACTAAAATGGCCTCCACTATATACTAGGAGTATAATAGGTGGAAGCCTAAGTGAGGTGAAAAAAAACAAAAAACAAATATTCATACTCTTTCTTCTCTTTTTGGCCTTATCATAGCGTTTGGCACTCATCCACCTCTCTTCTGTGACATCATCATTCTGGGCTCACCACTGAGGCCTATGATTGGGTCTCAGCGGTGACATGGGAACATGGAGTGTCATGACATCATAACGCTCAGTGTGCCCATGAGACTTTCACATTGCCATAATATTGCCTTATAGGGTACATAAACCATCCCAACTTAACGATGCCAGCACTATAAACAATACATTACAGCCTGGTATAAATTTTACATTGGCGCCCAGGAATTTCCTTTGGTCCTATGCCAAATCTGTTGCCAACCAAAGTGTCCACGTCAGTTCCTGTACAGAGGCTTTCTCTATTTGGGCTGCCACTATGTCCGTCTTCCATGTAGGATGATTGATATGGTGATCAGGAATTGGGCCAAATACGCTTTTCAATTTAGGCTGCAGGATCCCAACATATTCTGGCCAAATGTATGCCAGGAGGAATGGGAATAATCGTGTTTCTGCCGGAGGATGGTGTGAATTGAGCCTAATATTGTGGTGAAAGGTTTTAAAAGGTTTTTGCTAGTGTCATCAGGTTTAAAGTAGAACTCCAGTATATGTAAGAGGAAGTGTCTGTGTACAGAGCGGAGTCATTAATACAGGCTTTTACCTATTACATATCAATCATACTTCATTAGCAGCGTAAGTAAAACATTCTCATATTGCTAATTAGAGATTTCAGTAAGTACAAGGTAGTAATGCCGAGCTTTCATCTCAATGCTGTTGATCTTCAATAACAGTCTAGCCAGGTTCGTTCTGTGTAGCTTTTCCATTATACGTAGAGTTTATACAAAGCATATGACACTATTAGATGCATTTTCTTTGTGATCGTAAATTAAAGAAGTCACCAAACCATTTAAGATCCTAAAGATAGACCAGCAATATTACATTGCTGATAGTCAGACTCCTGGCACCCCCCCCCCCCTAGCAAATCAGCTGCAACACTGAAAATACTCAAAATAAGGCTCAGACTGGCCCCAAGTGAATCGGTGAAGCCCCTGGTGGGCCCCTGGGCCAGGTGGGCCCTTAGCTCAGACAGTACACTCATTGTCCTTCATACAGATACTCATCTGCCGATGATACCCAAATCTACATCTCTGGACCAGACATTACCTCCCTGCTGGCCAGAGTTCCAGATTGTTTAGCGGCCGTAGCCTCCTTCCTCTCCTCCCGCTTTCTCAAACTCAACATGGAGAAAACGGAGTTCATCATCTTCACCCTACCCCATATGGCTCCTCCACCTGACCCATCTATCAAAGTTAATGGTACCACAATTACCCCTGTCCCACGGGCCCGATGCCTTGAGGTAACCCTGGACTCCGACCTATACTTCAAGTCACACGTTCAAACCCTCAACACCTCCTGCCGCCTCCAACTCAAGAACATCCATCGAATCCGCTCCTTCCTCACCCCTGAAACTACTAAGATGCTTGTCCATGCCCTCATAATCTCCCGCCTAGACTACTGCAACACCCTTCTCCATGGACTCCCAGCTAACACCCTCGCCTCCCTCCAGTCCACCCTAAACTGCGCTTCTCGCTTAATCCACCTCACCCCCCGATCTTCATCGGCTGCTCCCCTCTGCCAGTCCCTCCACTGGCTACCCATAGCCCAGCGAATTGAGTTCAAGCTACTAACGCTAACATACAAAGCGATCCACACCCTGTCCCCTCCATATATCTCTGACCTCATCTCCCGCTACCTGCCCACACGTAACCTCAGATCCTCCAATGACCTCCTACTCCGCTCTGCCCTCATCCGCTCCTCACACAACCGTCTCCAAGATTTCTCCTGTGCATTCCCCATACTCTGGAACTCCTTACCATGACACATAAGACTGACCCCCACAATCACAGGATTCAAGAAGGCCCTGAAGACTCATCTATTCAGGAAGGCCTACAACCTCCAATAACACTATCACCGCACTGCCATCTGTACAGTCTCCCCCTCTCCTTCTGTCTCTACCCCCCTTCCCCCATAGACTGTAAGCCCTTGTGAGCTGGGCCCTCTACCCCACTGTGCCAGTCAGTCATTGTTAGCATTGTATCTACCTGTATATTTTGTGTATTGTATGTAACCCCCAAATGTAAAGCACCATGGAATGAATGGTGCTATATAAATAAGTAATAATAATGATAATCATACAGCATCTCAACCAGGTATGTGTCAGTACAATAAGCTTAGATAGTTACATAGTTACACCAGGTTCACACTACTGTTAGGGTCTCTGTCGGGTCCACATGGGGACCTGAAAAACAGAGACCCCGGTCGCTTAAAATGCAGTTACCAGCAGCAACCTGTAGACCTACTTCTTGGGGGACGTTTTTCTCTGCCAATTTTAAGCAGAATTTGCTGTGGAGTCTCCTGTGGAGACTATAACTAATAAGTGAACCTAGTTTAAAAAAGACATATGTCCATCAAGTTCATCCAGGGGACGGGAGAAGCTATGACATTCTATACATTTCTATTAGAGATGAGCGAACACTAAAATGTTCGAGGTTCGAAATTCGATTCGAACAGCCGCTCACTGTTCGAGTGTTCGAATGGGTTTCGAACCCCATTATAGTCTATGGGGAACATAAACTCGTTAAGGGGGAAACCCAAATTCGTGTCTGGAGGGTCACCAAGTCCACTATGACACCCCAGGAAATGATACCAACACCCTGGAATGACACTGGGACAGCAGGGGAAGCATGTCTGGGGGCATAAAAGTCACTTTATTTCATGGAAATCCCTGTCAGTTTGCGATTTTCGCAAGCTAACTTTTCCCCATAGAAATGCATTGGCCAGTGCTGATTGGCCAGAGTACGGAACTCGACCAATCAGCGCTGGCTCTGCTGGAGGAGGCGGAGTCTAAGATCGCTCCACACCAGTCTCCATTCAGGTCCGACCTTAGACTCCGCCTCCTCCGGCAGAGCCAGCGCTGATTGGCCGAAGGCTGGCCAATGCATTCCTATGCGAATGCAGAGACTTAGCAGTGCTGAGTCAGTTTTGCTCAACTACACATCTGATGCACACTCGGCACTGCTACATCAGATGTAGCAATCTGATGTAGCAGAGCCGAGGGTGCACTAGAACCCCTGTGCAAACTCAGTTCACGCTAATAGAATGCATTGGCCAGCGCTGATTGGCCAATGCATTCTATTAGCCCGATGAAGTAGAGCTGAATGTGTGTGTTAAGCACACACATTCAGCACTGCTTCATCACGCCAATACAATGCATTAGCCAGTGCTGATTGGCCAGAGTACGGAATTCGGCCAATCAGCGCTGGCTCTGCTGCAGGAGGCGGAGTCTAAGGTCGGACCTGAATGGAGACTGGTGTGGAGCGATCTTAGACTCCGCCTCCTCCAGCAGAGCCAGCGCTGATTGGCCGAATTCCGTACTCTGGCCAATCAGCACTGGCTAATGCATTGTATTGGCGTGATGAAGCAGTGCTGAATGTGTGTGCTTAGCACACACATTCAGCTCTACTTCATCGGGCTAATAGAATGCATTGGCCAATCAGCGCTGGCCAATGCATTCTATTAGCTTGATGAAGCAGAGTGTGCACAAGGGTTCAAGCGCACCCTCGGCTCTGATGTAGCAGAGCCGAGGGTGCACAAGGGTTCAAGTGCACCCTCGGCTCTCCTACATCAGAGCCGAGGGTGCGCTTGAACCCTTGTGCAGCCTCAGCTCTGCTACATCAGAGCCGAGGGTGCGCTTGAACCCTTGTGCACACTCTGCTTCATCAAGCTAATAGAATGCATTGGCCAGCACTGATTGGCCAGAGTACGGAATTCGGCCAATCAGCGCTGGCCAATGCATCCCTATGGGAAAAAGTTTATCTCACAAAAATCACAATTACACACCCGATAGAGCCCCAAAAAGTTATTTTTAATAACATTCCCCCCTAAATAAAGGTTATCCCTAGCTATCCCTGCCTGTACAGCTATCCCTGTCTCATAGTCACAAAGTTCACATTCTCATATGACCCGGATTTGAAATCCACTATTCGTCTAAAATGGAGGTCACCTGATTTCGGCAGCCAATGACTTTTTCCAATTTTTTTCAATGCCCCCAGTGTCGTAGTTCCTGTCCCACCTCCCCTGCGCTGTTATTGGTGCAAAAAAGGCGCCAGGGAAGGTGGGAGGGGAATCGAATTTTGGCGCACTTTACCACGCGGTGTTCGATTCGATTCGAACATGGCGAACACCCTGATATCCGATCGAACATGTGTTCGATAGAACACTGTTCGCTCATCTCTAATTTCTATAACTATCAATGCTATTTTGCTGTAAAAAGGCATCTAATCCTTTTTTGAATCCTTTTGTGACTGCAGTGACCAGCTCCTGGGTAGGCTACTCCACAGATTTACAGTTCTTACAGTGAAGAAGCTTTGGTGGTTCTTGAGATGCAACCTTTTTTTTCTCCAGAGGGAATGCACGTTGTCTTTTTGTCTTTTAAGTTTTTTTGTTTTTTTTTGTTTTTTTTTTGTTTTTTTTTTACAAGGAACAGATTTCCCCCATATTTCTTGTATTGACCATTTATATATTTATAGAGGTTTATGATATCTCCCCTTAAATGTCTCTTCTGTGAACTAAACAATTTTAACTCCTTTAGTCTCTCCTCATAACTGAGGTCTGCCATTCCCCTTATCAGTTTTGTGCATGATGTTCAGGGTGCTTCCCAGGGTGCTTCCCATAGAGGGCAGCATAACAGAGGCACTGTCTCCCTGTTTACGTCTTGGGAGACAGATTTACATATTCTTCCCATGTTGCAGTGGAGCAACTATGGCTGTATAAGTTTCCACACACCTGAAAGGTGGTCTCTCCCTAAGTATGGACATTATCTCCACCTTCTGCCCTGGACATCATCTTCTCAATCAATGGCGTAACTATAGGGTTCGCAGTGGTCGCAATCGCGGCTAGGCCCAAGAGTGAGTGGGCCCCACAGGTCACTCTCAAATTCTTTGATCTTCTTTCTGATTTCCTGTAATGGCTAGCACTCTGTGGGTCATAAATTTATTAGTCCTGCCCTCTGGTGGGCTGAAATGAGAAGATCTATGATATACAGCCTTCCACTCTCAGAAAAGAGAAAATTAACCTATTAATGGCAAAAAAATTGCAGTCGGTCAGAAGCATATAGCAAAGGAAGGGAAGGCTGTGTTACAAAAGGGGCAAGACTGCTAAGTGTAATATTTGTATGTAACTGTATAGTGGTTTGCATGATTCATATTGGTATTCAAAGACTCAGGGGAGTTTAAAAAACAGTCATATGGTGATTTTACTCGGGGTCTTTGGCCCTGGGTCACTAATGAGGTCTATGATTTGGACGTGGGATGCAAAGCCCATCATGAGGTGTGGACAAAATGATGTTGACACACCCCACATGACTGCAGACGACCAATCACAGACCTCAGTGGTCTTCCACATCCGCTACCTCCGCCCAGGGTCTCAGAAGAGGCAGAAAATAACACAGAGTATCAGGGAATCCAGGAAAGGTGACGGAAATCAAATATTTTATTATTGTTCTACACCACCCCTAGGCCCCCCATTATTATGATCTGGGGTCTGAAGAGACCGCAGAGTATAATAAACATTCATGGGAAATGAACCTCAAAAATTTCAGGTGGGGGGCCACACGGTGGCTCAGTGGTTAGCACTGCAGCCTTGCAGCACTGAAGTCCTGGTGTTCAAATCCCACCAAGGGCAAAAAAAACATCTGCAAGGAGTTTGTATGTTCTCCCCGTGTTTGCATGGATTTCCATCCCATATTCCAAAAAAAGACATACTGATAGGGAAAAAATGTACATTGTGAGCTCTGTGTGGGGCTCACAGTCTACATTTAATAAAAAAAAAAAAGAAAAAAAAAGAAATGAACCACAAAAATTTCAGATTTCTCCAATCCTGAAATTTTTGGAAAATCAATTATGAACCCAGTTTATTACCAAACTCTTTACTTATCCCTATAAGGGAGCATTTGCTGTATGCCTTTTTTTCACTTAAAGGGGTATTCCCATGACGCTTGTTCACAAACCTGCAGGCTGTTGTGCTCTCTTCACTTCCTGCTTTTCTCGGCACATAGTTGGGCGGGGTTTCACTTGCACGGGATTGGTTGTAAATGAATTACCACAGTGTGAAGCTGATGTAGCAGAGCTGGATTTGAGTCAGTTTGCATTACATACAGAGGTAACTCCCTATTTAAGCCCTTATCAGCCAAATTCAATTAAACCGACTGATAAGAGCTCAGAAATCCCGGAGTTCTCCCCTCCCCTATCTGAGAAGCTCCGCTATTTAAAAGACACAAACAGCTCAGAGCTGCTCCCAGCCCCTCCCCCCCCTGAGAGCAGGCAGCTACATCACTTGACAAATGAGCAGATAATCCCAAGGGCCATAGAAACGGAGTGTAAACAATGAAGTGAATAAATGAAGCCAAACAAAGAAGTTTTGATAAAGCAATGTATTTAGGAAAAGTCTTAAATCCACATAAACTAGCAGTATAGATAGGATCCTGGTGATGGGACAACCCCTTTAATATACACAAGATATTTTTAGAAAAATTGACATTGATTTAGCCTATGTCAATAATCCCATATCCTTCATCCCATACCGAAAAATTCTTAGTTTTAGCGTCTACAGATGAAGACAGCATTGTTAGTCAATATATAGAGCATTCCACTCGTCGTTGCGAACGTCTCGTCTCCTGTGGCTGCCGCCATGCTGATATCCTATTGTCCGTCTTGCTATTGTACTACGCAAATAATTTCAACAAAATCTCTCATAAACAAAGAAAAGAGAATCAAATACGTTATGTAACTAGCGGAATACATCATGGGGAAAGTAACTGTGAAATGTTGATACTAATATCAAAGTCTTTTTAAACATCATCCCCCGCTGCTACCAAATGGTCCTTCTCTCCGCCGGCGACAGAAATGACTTCACAAGTGAATAGAATTCTACAAAATTGTGAGACCATTAGATTTCTGGTTTCCTGATATTAACGGCATTATGTGACGTCCGTGGCATTTTCCATCCAGCTAACGTGTCTTTGGCTCATGCATTTGCAGTGAAAATAAAGCAAAAATAAGGTAATTTATGCTGGTGTCACATGGTTTATGTGGTAAATTGAGTATGAATGCCTGTATTTTGCTCGCTTTTTCTTCCGAAAATGGCTTTTGATGAGCTGACGTTGGGTATTGTGGGAAGTTTGGAATGTAAAAGTTGAGAAAATAAGTAAGCAGAGACATAAGTGTCCCATAGGTGCCCCTGATACATTAACCTTTTTTAGAAGCAGACCAATTTTCTTTTTTCTTTTTTCACTTTAATTTTTTCTTACTATCTTCCCGGAGCCATGACTTTTTTTTAATCTCTCATAAACATAGCCATTTACGTTTTTTTTCCCTGTGGAGACTGTGAATTGTAATGTACTATTTCATTTATTATATAATGTACTGTGAAACAGAAGAATATTCTTTGTGGAGTGAAATAAAAATTTTAAAAAAAGCAAAAAAACAAAAAACCACAATTGTTTTGTTTTTGCTACCCTTTTTTCTATAGGTCTGTACATATGTAGCAATACTTAAAGGGATCCTATCATTAGAATCCCTTTTTTTCTAATTAACACAAAGATAATAGCCTTAAAAAAGGTTATTCTTCTCCTACCTTTAGATATCTTCTCTGCGCTGCCGTTTGGTAGATATTCCATTTTCCTTCCCTATGCAAATTAGTTGTCTTGCAGCACTGGGGGTGGGCCCCAGTGCTCAAACAGCACTGGGGGCGTTCCCAATGCTGCCAGAGAACTCTCCAGCACTGCCTCCATCTTTTTCAGGAACCGGCCTCTTCCGGTAGTGGCTTTCAATCTTCTACACATGCGCAATCAGCTCTGCCAATGGGCCAAGGGCAGAGCCGACTGCACCTGCACGCAGCCATTTTTTTGTGGCCACCTACTACAAGAGCTCGCGTAAGCGGCCACAAAAAAATGGCCGTGCAGCTGCAGTCGGCTCTGCCTGAGGCCCGCTGGCAGAGATGACTGCGCATGCGTAGAAGATTGAAAGCCAGGTCGGAAGACAATGCGTAGAGGCTGGTTCCTGAAGAAGATGGAGGCGGCGCTGGAGAGTTCTCTCGCAGCATTGGGGACACCCCCAGTGCTTTTTGAGTGCTGGGGCCCGCCCCCAGTGCTGAGAGAGAACTAATTTGCATACAGAAGAAAACCGGGATTTCTATCGAATGGTGGCACAGAGAAAACATCTAAAGGTAGGAGAAGAATAGCCTTTCTTAAGGCTATTCCTACATGTTAGATAGAAAAAAAGGGATTCTAATGATAGGATCCCTTTAACAAATTTGTTAATTTTCTTAAACCTTATGACTTAAAAAAAAAAAAAAAAACCTATAAAAATTTTTTTTGTATCTCCGTATTTGGATCCTTAAACTTTTTCAGATTTTTATGCACAGAGTTCTCATTTTTGTTGGTACCATTATAGGTTCCCTGATATTTTGATTTGCTTTTTATGACATTTTATTTGAGGAGGTGAGGTTAATAAAGAATTGTTTTTTTATTTTATATTTTTAATACCCTTTTTTCCCTTTTTTAATTTTTTTTTATATCTTTAGTCCCACTAGTGGACTTGAACATGCAATCATTTGATCACTCATATAATATAATACAAAATTCCTAATAGATCTAATATAGAGAGGAGCGAATTTCCCAAAATAATTTGATTCGATCCGAAAAAATTTGCAGCAAATGTCCTGGTCCTCCTAGCTCATGTAGGATTAGAAAAAAAAAAGGCAACCAGGCATGTGCAGAGCCACTTGTGTAGGAATAGAAAAAAAGATGGCCAATGGGGATGCGCAAAGACTCTTGTGTAGGACTAGAAAAAAGATGGCTACTGGACATGTGCAGAGTTGCTCATGTAAGAATAGAAAACCGATGGCCACCAGGCATGCGCAGAGCCACTTGTGTAAGAATAGAATAAAGATGGCCGCCGAGCATGCGCAAAGCTGACAGCACATCAAATCCAGATTTCTTAACGCTTCATTGTATCGATTAAATTTTAAGCTAAGGATACGTTGGAGTAGCCTTTAGAAAGGCTATTCTACTCCTACCTTTGCCGTTGCATCATGCCACCTGCAACCTCCTGGTTCTCCTAGCTCATGTAGGACTAGAAAAAAGATGGCAGCCAGGCATGCGTAGAGCCGCTCATGTAGGAATAGAAAAACGAGGGCAGCAGAGCATGTGTTGTTGGCTTTGTGGATGCTCGGTGGCCCTCTTTATTCTATTCCTACAGGAGGGGCTCTGTACATACCCGGTGGCTATATTTTTTATTTTCCTACATGAGCAACTCTGCATATGCCCAGCGGCCATCTTTTTACTAGTCCTACATGAGCGGCTCTGCGCATGCCCATCGCCCATCTTTTTTCTATTCCCACAAATGTGGCTCTGCGCATGCCAAGCTACCATCTTTTTTCTAGTCCTACACGAGCTAGGAGGACCAGGACATTGCAGGTGATGCAACAGCAAAGGTAGGAGTAGAATAACCTTCCTAAAGGCTATTCCGACGTGTCCTTAGTTTAAAATGCGATTTGATACCATGAAGCGTTAAGAAATCTGGATTCAGTGCAAATTGAAGATTCCCTGAGATTCGGATCGAATTTCACTTTGTCAGCTTCTATTGGCTCATCTCTAATCTTATAGAATGACAGACGTGGGAGCCTCAAATATACTTCTGGTTGTCAAAACAAAGAGAACTAGCCAGAGAGAATGGCCAGTATACAATCTTTTAGGCATTGTAGTCACATTTGAGTGCGAATATAAAGGGTTAACAGTGGTAAACTGTAAACTTTGGGCAATACAGCCAACAGCCACCCTAGCTTTAGGCCCATATAGACTGGGTCCACATGTGGATTTTTGGACCGGATTTTGACATGGAATCTGCCTCAGAATCTGATCCAAAAAAGCCTCCAATTGATTTCAATGAGAGCTACTTCTTTTTTCCGCTAGCGACCTGCCCTTTCTTGCGGCAGATTCCGTGGCAGAATCCACCGCAGCCTCCATGGCGTGACACCTCCCTCTTGATTAGGCTCATTCATTTGGGCCTAATCCAGAGCAGAATGCTGCGACTGGATGCCGGTTCACTGCACCAGCATCCAGTCACAGTTGGTCATTTTTTTGACCGGATTCTGAGTCGGTCTCTTTCTCCGGTCCAAAAATCCTCGTGTGCACCCAGCCATAGAGGGCTGCAGGAAAAATTGCAGTGGCGAAGCTTTGTGCTATTTCCCGCAGCGCCTTTCACAGAAAGTCCACAGAGGTTTCCTCTACAGACTTTCTGCTTCCATTATACCTCTAGGGAAACCACCGCTGTTTCCGTAGATATAAATTGATATACTGAAATTTCCAAAACAGCAACGGTTTTGGAAATTGCAGTGTATCCGCTGTGTGTATCTTTCCGCAGTGTGTGAATGGAATTCGCTAGCATTGACTGTAAAACGTTACGTTTTTTTCCGTTGCTATATTATAGCAAGTATATGTACCCCAAAATTGTGCCATTAAAAATATGTTATCCCGCAAAAAACAAGCCCACATATAGCTGCATCAGTGGAAAAATAAAAACAAATACGGCTCTTGGAAAGTGAGAATTAAAACACAGGCAAAATCATGTGTTACAAGGGGTAGAATTGGCTGCAGAGGGAAGGGGATAAGACCGCCATGTTGTCCTTCAGGCTAATGGCACACAGTTAATTAATAATAATGGTGACCCTGATATATTTTATGTTGTATAAGACAAGTAAGTGCTTATTTTTCGGCTGCGGTGGTTACAGAACGTACAACACCATTGTACATAAAGCTCTCTGGATCAAGAGTGACTCAAGTACAACAGAGATGTTTGTGTTAGTGTCGAGCTGACTTTCCTTTGAAAACCTGACGTTTTGACACGATACGTGGCGCAGCCCTGTGTAAAAGATTAATGGATAGAGGAAATTTGACAGAGACGTTTCAGACCAACTTAGAGTTTCATATTTTCATAACATAGCAAAATAAAGCAAAAAGTGAGTAAGGCACCCATGGGTCAAAGATGTTGTCTCCTTCAACAAATCCCTTATTATCTTCTGGCATTACAACCTCTAATGCAGGGGCAATTGTACCTTAAAGGAAGACCATATAATTATAATGGGGTACTTGGACAAAGGTGTTAACCTAGGTTGGTCGCGTCCCCTGTGCTTCAGAGTAGGAGGATGTTCAGCAGGACCCCCCCCCCCTCTAAAGCAACTGTATTATTAGCAAACAAGAGCGGAAATGGCCCAAAGATCAATGATAGGGTGGGGAGGGAAGGAGCATAATGATTGCAACTGTAGGTGGTGTGACTGCGACCAGCCCCTGAGGGATAGGGGGCACACAGCGAGCTGGAGATGCCAGGTTCCCAAAGAAACATGGCGGTGGAAATTCTGATTCCCCGACCACTGTCACCTATGCAAAGGTCTCAGAAATTCATCTTGGGCCATCAATTTTATATTGGCAGGGGGTTAACTGTTAGGACCACTACAGATATGCTGATTCCTAGGGAACGTAACTATTCCTAGGGAATGCCATGCAAGATCTATCTATCTATCTATCTATCTATCTATCTATCTTCTATCTATCTATCTATCTATCTATCTATCTATCTATCTATCTATCTATCTATCTATATCTCCTATCTATCTATCTATCTATCTATCTATCTATCTATCTATCTATCTATCTATCTCATCTATCTATCTATCTATCTATCTATCTATCTATCTATCTATCTATCTATCTATCTATCTCCTATCTATCTTCTATCTATCTATCTATCTATCTATCTATCTATCTATCTATCTCATCTATCTATCTATCTATCTATCTATCTATCTATCTATCTATCTATCTATCTCCTATCTATCTATCTATCTATCTATCTCCTATCTATCTATCTATCTATCTATCTATCTATCTCCTATCTATTATCTATCTATCTATCTATCTATCTATCTCCTATCTATCTATCTATCTATCTATCTATCTATCTATCTATCTCCTATCTATCTATCTATCTATCTATCTATCTATCTATCTATCTATCTATCTATCTCCTATCTATTATCTATCTATCTATCTCCTATCTATCTATCTATCTATCTATCTATCTATCTCCTATCTATCTATCTATCTATCTATCTATCTATCTCCTATCTATCTATCTATCTATCTATCTCCTATCTATCTATCTATCTATCTATCTATCTATCTATCTATCTCCTATCTATCTACCTATCTATCTATCTCCTATCTATTATCTATCTATCTATCTATCTATCTCCTATCTATCTATCTATCTATCTATCTATCTATCTATCTATCTATCTATCTATCAAATTTATAGGTCTCTAAGGCAAATACAGCTGAAGTTATGTCAAAGTGAAAAGTGATCATATTATACTCTGGAGTCTCTTAAGACCTCAGAGTGTACTAGGTGGAGACCCAGGGGAGGGGTAAAAACTAAAAAAAAAAAATCATTCATACTCACTTTTTGTTTCCTCTTTGGGCCTCCTCACAGCATCTGGTGCTCTCCTGGTGACGCCTGGCAATCTTCTCCGATGTCATCTGCCCAGGGGTCACGGCTGAGGTCAATGATTGGGCCCCCAGTGGTCACATGGCCACAGCTCAAAATAAGCTGAGTAAACACTCTCTGATGGTAAAGTAGAGAGGGCCACGGTGACCATATGGATCTGACCCTGCCCCCAACTTTTCAATTCTCTATTTACTGGCGCCCTGTGAGTATGGCCTTAGAGATATTGGTTTGTTTGGATCTAACTGATCCCAATCCTAAATTTTTCAGCTTTTTGCCTGTAGTAAAGCAAAACAAAAACTTCACATCATACCCAGCATGGATGTTATTGACCGTCTATTTTTTGACAAGAGAAAAAAGAAAAGTTTTTGCGGTAACACAGACAATGGAAAGTTCCTGGAAACATTGTTTCTTCATTAGTCTAGTCTCCTAAGGCTTGCCAACCCCAGAACTTGCTCGCTGCGCACCTTTCGCAATTCGTTCCTTTGTGCAGATACAATGTAATTGGCTTCAGTGGTGAGATGAACATCGCCACGTTACTGTTTCGGTAGGTTTCCTTTCCTTTAGAACCGCCATGCTACTGTCAGAAGTGAAGATTTGCAGGTATTTTTGCATCTTAGCTGTTACTGCATTTCATCTACGGGCTTAGTTCAGCATTTGATAAATGGGCCCAAACCTCGCCATGGAAAATCCCTTTTCTTTATTGTACTTTTCTGTGTTTCAGCAACAGTGCTTCGCTTAGCTCGGCTTGACTTCAGCACAAGGAAACATGAAAAGTTACAGCAGATAGCAGCTGCTTGTTCCAGATTCTCTGATCTTTACCTCCTTTATTTAAAACCTCCGGCCGTGTCACATGCTGGTGCGGATTCTGTGATCAGATTCCCCCGGCAGCACGTTCAGAAGCGAAAAAACTAAAGGGCGAGCGCGCATGTTTCCCGGATAAATCAATGCCTAAAATGCCAAGTGTTGTTGACATTGCTTGACAAGTAATTTGGTAAATCTGAACAGACACATTATATATTCCGTTCGTCTCAAAGTATCACTATTTATGACTAGCTGTCCAAATTTAATGTGGAATTATACAGAATTTATTACTGTCTTGAGTCTTCCTGACCCAGACGGACTTAGATCTCCCACTCCAGGGTCTTGACATTTATTTTAGCAGTGTCTTTCCAATATGAACATTGAACATTATGATGAAGTGACTAGCAAACAAGTTTTTGCATTCAGTTGAGGACAGAGGAATAGACTGAAATCCAAACTGATAGATAGATAAATAATACTCCTATACAGAGCAAAGTAATACCGCTGTACTGGTGGTTATCGATGTTACCTTTCAGTACTGGGGTCCTCGGTATAAAATCTCTGAAGATTTACACCTATATTTTCCCCATGTTTACAACCTTGGTCGCATCTGAAAAAAGTAATTAATTTAGAGGTTCCCATGAAATTGCCCCTCGTATGTATTGTGTGAACCATTGGTGATGAAAACCTCTGTACAGTATGGCAGTGTACATCTCTTGCAATGCGAGCAACTAACAAATACAATGAATAATATATGATGTTATCAGTAGATGTCACATGTGCCACGACAGAGTAAGAACAGAATAATAAGTAATTCAAGGGTTAACTACTCATAATGGTCTACATTTTTTATATAATTAAGGATTACCTAAAGTTAAAGATTACCAACTATACCAATTCTAGTTCTTATCATCTATTAATAGGCCCTGCTACATTAATTTCAGCACAGTTGGAGTTCTCTCTCTAGTCCCCACCATTCCTGAGCAACGAATGAAGTTGGTTTTGCTGAGTGATGTGCTATTGAAGATTTGTAATGTCAGAAGGGAGGTGTCAGGCAGGGGGCGTGACTCAGAGCTTCAAATCTGCAGCCAGTGTCAGAGCTCAGAATTATGCCCCCTTGTCTGCTTCTGTCTGACACCGCCCTCCTGACAGTACAGAGCCTATATAGGATAAGATAAGATAATCCTTTTATAGTTCCACCATGGGGAAATTCAGTGTGTTACAGCACCATGGATAATACAGTAATATATTACAGGAAAGAACACATACAAGCTCATAGCAGATAGAAAAGATACTAGAAGTCATAGCTGAAGTATAGAAAAAGAAAGACTTCAGGATCATTTAGTTCTCTGTGCGGGGTGATCTTCGCTTAGCCTGATGTAGATAATACAGCCTGACCGCGGTTGGGAGGAAGGATCTCCGATATCTCCTTCTCACACTTGGGGTGAAGCAGTCGGTCACTGACAGCACTGCCCAGTGCTTTATGTTCTCATACATGGGATGGGAGTAATTCTCCAGCATATCCAGCATATCAGACACCAAAAATTACAGCACTGACTACTTGGGAACAGTGGGGGCTAGAGAAAAAAATCCAACTGTATCGGAATTAGTGGAGAAGCAGCTACTAACAGATGCTAAGAATTAGAGTTGGAGGAGGAGATGAAAGGTCCTTTACAGATATTATCAACACTGTCCCATAAAGGTCTCACAATCTATATTCCCTATCAGTATGTCTTAGAGTGTGCGAAGAAACCTCTGCAAACATGGGGAGAACATAGAGAACATATAACGGCCATACATCACGGCTGACCAGGCAGAACATGCTACTGCTCATGAGAGCTTTACCTTGCCAGTGTGAATACCTGTGTGTATGCTAGATGGAATTTTTGAGAGTAGCTGGACTCTCTACAGGGCCGGCTCCTGGTTTTTATGGGCCCTTGGGCGAAAGAGCCTCAGTGGGCTCCCTTGTGGAGGAGGTGGGAGTTGGGACACTGCCCGCTGCTGTGGGTGGACAAAGCGAGTGACATCACACAGGAGTGCAGCGTCACCTGTGCCATACCGCCCAACTTTTGAAGAGTAGAAAGAGGGACAAAATGTGCGGCGCGCTCTGCATGCTGCTGCAAATTTAGCTCCACCCACTTTTATGTTGACTCCACCCATTCTCATTCATTTTTCGTGTGCTCCCACACAGTATAATCCTCCTACAGTCACTCGTAAATTATATGCCCCCCTCCATCTCTCCCCCAGTTTCATATACACTCTTCATCTGCCCCCAGTTTCATGTTCCCCCCTCCATCTCTGTCCCCAGTTTCATGCCGTTCTTCCCCCTTCATCTGCCCCAGTGACATGCCATTCTCCCCCCCTTCATCTGCCCCATTGTCATGCCATTCTCCCCCCTTCTTCTTCCCCAGTGTCATGCCGTTTTCCCCCTTTCATAGGCTTTAATCGCCTATGTATTCAGCTCATCGGTGTCCAACGGACGCCAATGAGCTGAAATTGGGACAGGCAAGTGCTGGGGAGGGCAAGTGCCGGGGGACCCCCAGAGGCTCTGTGGGCCCCGGAATTTGCCCGACTATGCCGTGCGCTGGCACGCTGGCCTAGGGTTTTTGAGGCATCAGTGAGCCTGCTAATCTGCCTATATATATGTAACCCCCTCACAGGAGTTACTAATGGTTATTTGGCCATAGAAGTGCCTTACATGTTATGATAGATTGTATGTGTTGCCATGTTCATTCTGTATTCATTTGTGTAATGTTGTTAAGCTATTGTTCTCTGGTTTCACTTGTCCTAGTGAGCTGTGGTCTCCATAGCAACACACACTATAGTGAGTGGATCTGTAGCTGGAACAGGAAATAGTCATAGCAGAGACAGGAAGTAGTATTCTGTAAGAGCCAGGGAAGAAGAAGTGTGGCAGTGGCCATCTTGTGTTTCAGACACTGTGCTGTGAGGATTCCCATAGCAGCAGTAGGACAGAGAAGCTGTGTGACAGCGCCCCCATCACTATCAGTAAGAGGACAGGATTACATCAGGCTGAGCAGAGCTATAACCCTGGCAGCCTGCACCTACCTCTACAAGGTAACTGAGCCCCTGCAGTAAACCAGAAGCTGGATCTGCAGCCATCTTAGACTCTCTGCTAATACATGGGAAGGTGTCAGCCAGCTACAAGCCACTGTGCCACAGCTCACTGCTACAGGACAAGTGACCAGCAGATGCCTGTTACAATAAAGCAGTGAGCACTTCTACTGATCCTGGCCTGGACATTGCCTTCCTTGTAGCTAAGCCCTGGGCAAATGCTCTTTGTTGGAGTAGAGCACTGGCACCCACATCACCATCTCAGCCCAGGGACCAGCGGGTGTCTCAATACTCCAACTGGCGTCACAACTAACTGACTCTGCCTATTACCCTGTGCACCTCTCCTGGGAGTTCTGGTGCCTATAAGGTCACCGTGACAGTCCAGCCTCCTGCACGGTTCTCCCAGGGTGGTCGCAGTTGGCGTCACGAACAGGATTGCTGTGCCATTGAAAAAAAGAAGGGAGGCACTTGAGCTGCTGGCAGGAAAAAGGATCTGTGACTGCGACACTGTGCAATATCGCCATCTTGGCCCTGCATCGCACGCTATACCTGAATCTACAGCACAGGCAACATCAGGTGAGCCACGTACCTCCAGTATGTTTAGGAACAAAGAAAAAAGGGATTTTGTCAGTTTTAAACACCAAGGGTTCAGTAGTGAAGATGAGGAAGAGGGGTGTAGTGTTTCAGCCCCCACAGCTGCAGTAATGCCAATCACAATGCCTTATTACCCAGGCGTGCCATGGCTGCCACTCTATGTAGGCGAGCCAAATACCCTAAAGGACTTTAAAGAAAAGATGCAAGCGACTTTCAAAGTTTATCCCCTCACTGCTGAGCAGAAGGTTGCTATGTTAATGGGTCAGATGGGAGGAGCAGCCCTCCGTGAAGTTAAGTCCTGGGATGTTAAGGAGAAACAAACTGTTAAGCAAATTTTTGATAAACTGCGCGCCATATTTGAAACTAAGACTCTGTCAGAACTAAAAGCTCGGTTCTTTAGCCGCAAGCAGAACGCAGGTGAAAGTCTTAGAGACTATGCTCTGAGCTTGGATGAAGCTCTCCGCCAGGTTGCGCAACTAGATCCTCATGAGCTTCACAATTATGATTGCACGCTGAAGGAGCAATTCATCGAGGGTGCTACACCTGATGCAGTTAAAATGCAACTACGTATGCTTAACTCTCAAGACCCCGACCGACCCTTCAACCTATTTAAAGAGACAGCCATCCAAATCCTTAAAGTGGACACAATGCCAGAGGAGCAGCATAATGTGCCCTCAGCTTCTACAGCACCTCCGCCCTGTGTAATCCAACAACCCATTGCTCAGTGCGCACAGATCCAACCTTCTGACTCCAACATTGAACTCCAAGGACAAATCGCTGAACTTTCAAGGAATCTAATTAAGCTTTGCAAAAAAGTGGAGGACCTTCAGCTGACACCACCGAGGTCTCCCTCATCCCGGCACTGGCAGCGACCTTCGCCACGTCAGTATTCACGCAGACCGTTATTCCGACCCGGTCGAGGGTCACGGACCAGTTTGATTCATCCGGAAGGCCCATCTGTCGAAGTTGTCATTTACCAGGACACGTTGAACGAGAATGCCAGTCTTTAAACTAGGCCATCCTGGGGCAGAGGACCTACCCCCAGGAGACAACCTCCACCATGGTCCACTATCACCTGAATGGGGCCGACGTTTCATTGGAGACCGTCCTATCCTTTCCATCAATATGAACAACATCCCACTGACTGCTCTCTTGGATACGGGATCACAGATGACTACCATGCCCCTTGCCCAGTTTGAAAAATATTGGTCTCGAGATCAGCTACAACCATGCAATCCTCATGAGCAGGTGACTCTAATTGCCAGCAATGGACAAGAACTTAAACAGGTAGGATACTTCCTAGCCACCCTTAAGATTGGCAAAACCGAACTGAAGGATCAAGGGATTGACATTGTGGACGTTGCCAAAGACAGAGACACTCCCTCCATCATCATTGGGACCAATGTCTTAGTTAATTGTTTTGATGAAGCCATTGCTGCCTTGTCTGACACTCTTCAAATAGCCGCTCCAAAAGAGAGACACATCTACCATAAGGCCATTAAGGTTTTGGTACAACAACAACAGGTACAACTTTCCCAAGGTGAGATCGGAAAAGCTAGGGTGACTGACGCTAGACCCATCATCTTACCACCTGGTCATGTGATGATGGTCTGGTGCCGGGCCAGGTTTGGTGTCAAAGGCAGGGATTACTCCGTGCTCATCGAGTCAATGCCTACGGATCGTACAGTTATTGCTGCCCGTAGTTTGGCTAAGGTGACCCATGGACGAGTCCCTATACAATTGTTGAATTTTGGGGATTCTGAAGTTACACTACCTCGGTATACAGTGGTTGCCAAATTATCCAGAGTTCAGGATGCCGATTGCCTCCAGAGAGTCCATTGTGTAGCTCAGACCACCAATTCACAACCCACATGTAACCCCACTGGGGAGCAAAAAGAATGGTGGCAAGAGATTCACCTTGGAACCCCTGAGACGCCTTCATCTCAGCTGGAAGGGGTATTGCGGGTAGTTCACGAATTCGAACACATTTTCAGCAAGTCCCCTATGGACTTTGGGCATGTCACTGCAGTGAAACACACAATTCAAACTGGTGATCATCCTCCCATCAAGGAAAGACATAGGCCCATTCCCCCAGCACAATACCAACAAGTAAAAGGCTTACTCCAAAACATGAAGGATTCTGGTGTCATAAGGGACAGCCGAAGCCCTTGGGCTGCTCCCTTAGTACTTGTCAAAAAGAAGGACGGTACCATTCGCCTTTGCGTGGATTACCGCAAATTGAATGATATCACCCACAAGGATGCGTATCCGCTGCCCCGGATAGAGGAGTCCCTTGCAGCCCTTCAGTCTGCAGCCTACTTCTCTGTCCTGGACCTTACCAGTGGATACTGGCAGGTCCCTATGTCCCCAACTGATGCTGAAAAAACTGCCTTCACAACACCAATGGGTCTGTTTGAATTTGACCGGATGCCATTTGGGTTGTGCAATGCGCCTGCCACATTCCAACGGCTCATGGAGTTCTGTTTAGGTCATCTAAACTTTGAGTCTGTCCTGTTATATCTGGATGATATAATTGTTTACTCCAGAACATATGCAGAGCATTTGGATCACCTTGCGAGAGTGTTTGAGTCTTTGGATCGCTATGGTCTGAAACTCAAGCCTTCCAAATGCCATCTCCTAAAATCTGAAATCCAATACCTGGGACACATTGTGAGCGCTGATGGGGTGTCGCCAGATCCTCAGTACACTGAACGGATACGCGACTGGCCAACTCCTGAAACGGTAAAAGACATCCATAGATTCCTTGGGTTCGCCGGTTATTACCGCCGATTTGTAAAAAACTTTGCCCGGATTGCTGCACCCTTACAGGCTGTACTGGTAGGTCAGTCTACCACCCGATCTGGTAAGAGTCCAACTATCCAATGGACCCCTGAAATGCAAAAAGCATTTGATGAATTAAAAGCGGCCTTAGTCGGTCCAAATGTCCTTGCTTACCCTGATTACAGTAAACCGTTCATTCTGCAAACAGACGCAAGTAAAACTGGACTTGGTGCTGTCCTGTCCCAGAAACAAGAAGGTTTGATTAGACCCATTGCATTTGCCAGTCGATCGCTTCGGGCGACTGAACGTAATGACTCTAACTATAGCTCCTTTAAGTTGGAGTTTCTGGCCTTGGTTTGGGCGGTTACTGAAAAATTCCATCATTATCTCACCGCCACTCCTTTTGTTGCATACACAGATAATAATCCTCTGACCCATCTTAGCACTGCCAAATTGGGAGCAATTGAGCAGCGTTGGGCTTCACGTCTTGCCAATTATCAGTTTACCTTAAAATTCCGGGCAGGGAGAGAGAATGTTAATGCTGACATTTTATCTCGGTTACCCCAAGAGTCAATTAATGACCTAGATGACCCTGACGTATGGGAAGAAATTGAACTCCCTGACTTCTATGACAAAGTCACTCAACGTGTTAACCAAAATGTCCGGACCAAATATTGTAACCTTCAGACCATGCGGGTTGAGTCCCTCCATCATATGGATTGGGAACAAGTCCAAAAACAAGATCCAACATTGCAAAGATTAAAAGACCTTTTAAAAGATTCAAATTCAATAGGTCCAGATAACAATGCAAGCCCTGAACTTCAAAATCTCTGGCGAGAGCGCGGTCGTTTAACTTATCTGCAGGGAAAACTGGTCCGCCGTTATGTAAATCCTCGTACCCATGAGCGAGTGTTTCAGATTGTGATACCAAGACATGACGCTCCTTTGATCTTGGATGCGTATCATAATCAGTTAGGACATTTCAATGCCCAAAAGACAGAACGAACCATTAAGGATCGTTTCTACTGGGTGGGAATGCGCCCTCAAATTGAACAGTGGTGCCGGGATTGTGCACAATGTGCTTTGCGGAGAGGATCTAACCAACGTGCCCCTCTACAGGGCATTGTGACAGTCAGACCACTAGAGTTGGTAGCACTTGACCACGTCAAGTTGACACCAAGTCGGTCAGGTTACACTTATGCACTAACAATGATTGATCATTTTTCAAAATTCATGGTTGTAGTCCCAGTAAAAGATCTCACTGGTAAAACAGCAGCTCGGGAATTCCAAAGACATTTTGGGCGACCCTACGGTTATCCTGAAAAGATCCTTACTGATCAAGGTCCTGCATTTCAGTCAGAGCTTTTTCAAGAGTTCTGCAACCTCTATGGGTGTCAAAAGATCCGCACTACAGCCTACCATCCCCAGGGTAATGGGCTTTGTGAAAAAGCCAATCAAATCATTATCAACATGCTGAGAACAGTTGCCCGTGAAAAACGATCTGAGTGGCCAGAGCTATTGCCAGAGATCACTGAGATCTATAATAACACCAGACAGGATTCCACAGGGTACACTCCTGCATACCTCCTTAGAGGACAGTTAGGACAGCTCCCCGCTGATCACCAAATGGGAGTGATTACAGAGGTTAGGTCCCCACCTTTACCAAATGACACTTGGGTAGCAGAAAGACTAAGGGTTAATAGAGAACTTCAGGAACTTGTGTGTAAATCTCTGGACCAGGCTAGACACAAACAGGCTCTCCAGTATGACAAAGGAGCAAATGCTCAACCCTTGCAACCTGGAGATAAGGTCCTAAAAAGGCGACATGTTAGGCATCATAAGTTAGAGGATCGTTGGGAAGACAAAGCCTATGTTGTCCAAGAGGCACCACATGATAACTCTAAAGTGTGTAAAATTGTTCCAGAGGATGGAGAAGGTCCATCCCAGTTAGTGTCTCGAGATGATCTCAAAGTCTGTCCCTCCTCTTATACAAGTCCTAGAGTGACCCGTCGGTTACCGGCTTCTCCACACGCTCTGTCACAACCAAGACGGACATTACCCTGTATACCCATTCCGGGCCAACATGGTACAGAATTAGGACTTGCTCTGGCTTCCCCTAACTTATATTTCTTTGTGAGACCTACGGTTACACCGTTGCAAAGAGAGACTCCTTCTGTGTCAAGGGAAACAAGTGACTCCATTTCCTTAGAGGACTTTGTATCAGAGACTCCGGATACTCAGGTACTCCCTGTTGACAGAGAGGAGGCCTCAGAGCCTGAAACAATTTCTCAAAGGAGATCCCAAAGGGTAAACAAGGGTAAACCCTCAGTTCGCTACAGCCCTTAAAGGAGCATGCCCAGATCAGCCATAGTAGACTGTGCATTTCAGCTGATCATCTGCCTTGGAAACTTATCTTCACTTCAACAAATAAGCCATATACCTGGTGCCATAGTGGCGACACCATGCTTGGACTGCCCAAAGTTCTACCTCTATGTTTATTATTTGTTCCTAACCTATTTAACGTTTATTCCATTTACTTTGGACTATGGGATATTTAAGTCATTGACTGTTTTCTGTGTTATTGGTAGCCCGAGGACGTGCTACATTCAAGAAGGGAGGGATGTAACCCCCTCACAGGAGTTACTAATGGGTATTTGGCCATAGAAGTGCCTTACATGTTATGATGGATTGTATGTGTTGCCATGTTCATTCTGTATTCATTTGTGTAATGTTGTTAAGCTATTGTTCTCTGGTTTCACTTGTCCTAGTGAGCTGTGGTCTCCATAGCAACACACACTATAGTGAGTGGATCTGTAGCTGGAACAGGAAATAGTCATAGCAGAGACAGGAAGTAGTATTCTGTAAGAGCCAGGGAAGGAGAAGCAAGGAGAAGTGTGGCAGTGGCCATCTTGTGTTTCAGACACTGTGCTGTGAGGATTCCCATAGCAGCAGTAGGACAGAGAAGCTGTGTGACAGCGCCCCCATCACTATCAGTAAGAGGACAGGATTATATCAGGCTGAGCAGAGCTATAACCCTGGCAGCCTGCACCGACCTCTACAAGGTAACTGAGCCCCTGCAGTAGACCAGAAGCTGGGCCTGCAGACATCTTAGACTCTCTGCTAATACATGGGAAGGTGTCAGCCAGCTACAAGCCACTGTGCCACAGCTCACTGCTACAGGACAAGTGACCAGCAGATGCCTGTTACAATAAAGCAGTGAGCACTTCTACTGATCCAGGCCTGGACATTGCCTTCCCTGTAGCTAAGCCCTGGGCAAATGCTCTTTGTTGGAGTAGAGCACTGGCACCCACATCACCATCTCAGCCCAGGGACCAGCGGGTGTCTCAATACTCCAACTGGCGTCACAACTAACTGACTCTGCCTATTTCCCTGTGCACCTCTCCTGGGAGTTCTGGTGCCTATAAGGTCACCGTGACAGTCCAGCCTCCTGCACGGTTCTCCCAGGGTGGTCGCATATATGGTCCTGGTGCCATATATATATAGGCAGAGTAGCAGGCTCACTGATGCCTCCCTATTCCCTGTACACCCTCACATAGTCCTAGCCTGCTATCTAGCAATATTTGAGAAGTCCTCTACTCCATACCGTCTACATATTAGTATGCAGCCAACAGCAATGTGAATTGGCTGATCTCTAGTTGACATTTGTTCTTATTTAATTTTGATTTTTCAGCACTTTTAGTATACTATTAAAAGTTAGATTTTAGTGTACTTTATTTTCTAATTTGAGAACATGAATGCAGGAATGCGGGGGGCGGTTGCGGTCTTTGGCGGGTGTCGGTTGGGGGGGGGCATTGTCAAAAGTTCATCATGGGGCCTTGCCATTCCTAGTTACGCCACTTTATATGAGAACCGGTTTTATATCTGGAAGTACACTTTAAATGAAAGACTGGTGGTCATTATTGGTACTGCAATAATTTGGATCTCAGTTCTACTATTTCCCCTTCTCCATACTACTATATCAAGGCATGCATTTTATTCCTTTTTACCATTGTACTTCTTAGGACCAAATGTTATTAACCGTCTGCTGCTAGGAATATATTGTGCTCCTCAGTTGACCTTGCCGCACATCCATTAAATCTGCAAACATTTGAGCGAATCCTTAGGCCGCAGCGAGTCCATTCTCCACTTAGAATGGAAAAGGCTTCATAAATTGGACTTAAATGCATCGAATACAAAGATAATTCGGGTTATTAAAAAAAGTAAAGGTGCAGATTTGTTTTGATCTGCATCATAAGGAAATCAAAAGTGCCGTGCTTTAAAGTATCGCCGAATGAGATAGTTCATGCCCCATTATTCTGGAAATGCCAGGGCGAGCGGTAACATGGATTTTAATGATACACCACTGTATGCCTATATGCTGATGAATTGAGCTGAGAAGCATTCAACCTCGGCTGCTGCGGTTACGGCATGCTGCTTAGATTTTCAGAACAATAATATTCCAGGACCAAACTCATCATGACCTCTGCTGAGAAATGGAATGATGCTTTAAGATGAAATGTGCTCTCTGATAGCTCACAGGCAAAGGTACAGGTCAGTAGACAGCGCGGGCGGAGGGGAGGCCCGATCTCTACTAATAATCCCTCGGGGTAGAAGAGCAGCTCAGCATGTGTTTCATCTACGTCTTTCTATGAATATTTCCAGGACCACAGTGGTTAGATCATTGTGCTATAAAACTGATGTTCTAAATAACAGGCAATGCAACATATACACCGAACCCCTGTGCATAGATATAGCCACATGCAATGTCTGCAGATAGTCCACGATTTTTAAGGAAGTTGCAGGAAACAGTATAAAATACAATAAAACGAAATCAGGAATTAGAATAAGATAAGAGGTAAGATAAGATAATCCTTTAATAGTCCCACAAGGGGAAATTCAGTGTGTTACAGAAGCATGGATAATACAGTAATATATTACAAGAAAAACACAAACAAGCTCATAACAGATAAAAAAACATATTAGGAGTCATAGCAACTAAGAAGAAAAGAAAGACTCAGGATCATTTAGTTCTCTGTGCGGAGTGATCTTCGCTTAGCCTGATGTAGATTATACAGCCTGGCCGCGGTTGGGAGGAAGGATCTCCGATAGCACTCCTTCTCACACTTGGGGTGAAGCAGTCGGTCACTGACAGTACTGCCCAGTGCTATCACAGCCTCACCATGGACAGTATCCTTCTGTCACCCACCACCTGTACTGGGTCCAGATGGAACCACCTGTTCAGTCCTCCACTGCTCTGGTGGTCCTCTCTGGGTCTCCCACACTGATATAGAGCATTCACAAGACTATTGGTGCCATGCACAGTACTCAGTGGTGATATTTACATGTATAGCCCATGACCACTATTTGTCTGCCCTGATTGGTTGCAGCCAGAAAGTAAGGTACTCACAGCAGGAATTGGTGAGTACTACCACTAAAAAGCCGATAGTGCACTGAATTCATGGTAAGTACTCTGGTGGTGGAGATATCCGTACTGTTATTTTCAGCACCGATATCCCCCCACTGTCAGAAAGGCGAGCCTTACAGCCTAGCGTCATCACTGAGTTGTGATTAAAGTGATGACGCTAAGGCCCGCCTTTCTGACAGTGGGGAGATATCAGTGCCAATATTAACAGTACTGATATCTCCACCATCAGGGCACCTACCGGAAAAACTGATGCGTTGAATTCAGCATGCTTTCTAGCAGTATATTATACTAATTGATGAAGACATAAAAGGTCCTTTTTGAAGGGGTTATAACGGAGAAAATAAAGCTTTTCATTGTGGCTCCTGCACTGCATAATATATAGGCACAGTATATGTGGGGTGCCAGAGGTCCCTGCGTTCAGTCTCTCCTGCTGCAGCTCCAAATTTCTGTGTTGTCACAGACTCTGCTCTACTCCCAAAACTTCTAGATAGAGTAGAGGAGAGTGAGTCATGTGAGTGACAGAGTGTCGGCAGGGGAGGGAGAGGAACAAGACTTCCAGTTACAGCTTTGCCCTGCAAATATACAGGGAACCTACGTTTATATTAGTTAGAAAGCTTATCCAGTGTAGCGAATTCACTGATAAACTTTATTTTTCCCTGCATAGAGATACAAATACAACTACACATTATATCAGGTTCACAATAAATTGTGCAAATAAAACAAAAAAAAATGAGATATTGACTACGCTGGATATGAAACTTGGAGTTTTGCAATACTGTAGTAGTAAAGTTTTTGTGCAGCATCACTCCAAAAATGTACCTGTGATTTAATACAACCATAAACGCCAAATTATTTACGGACTATAAAGTATTCAGGGTATGTTCACATGTGCAGTGGCGTAGTGGTGCGGCAAGAAATCGCATGGCTTTCTGATCAATTTTTCATTAAAGAAAGGAATCAGGTCTTGGAATGTTCTTTGGTTTGATTCTATAAAAAGTCAAGTTGCTTAGCACTAGAGATGAGCGAACACCCAAATGTTCGAAGTTCGAAATCCGATTCGAACAGCCGCTCACTGTTTGACTGTTCGAACGGGTTTTGAACCCCATTATAGTCTATGGGGAACATATACTCGTTAAGGGGGAAACCCAAATCCGTCTCAGGAGGGTCACCAAGTCCACTATGACACCCCAGGAAATGATGCCAACACCTCTGGAATGACACTGGGACAGCAGGGGAAGCATGTCTGGGGGCATATACAGTGGGGCAAAAAAGTATTTAGTCAGTCACCAATAGTGCAAGTTCCACCACTTAAAAAGATGAGAGGCGTCTGTAATTTACATCATAGGTAGACCTCAACTATGAGAGACAAAATGAGAAAACAAATCCAGAAAATCACATTGTCTGATTTTGTAAGAATTTATTTGCAAATTATGGTGGAAAATAAGTATTTGGTCACCTACAAACAATCAAGATTTCTGGCTCTCACAGACCTGTAACTTCTTCTATAAGAGTCTCCTCTTTCCTCCACTCATTACCTGTAGTAATGCCACCTGTTTAAACTTGTTATCAGTATAAAAAGACACCTGTGCACACCCTCAAACAGTCAGACTCCAAAATCCACTATGGTGAAGACCAAAGAGCTGTCAAAGGACACCAGAAACAAAATTGTAGCCCTGCACCAGGCTGGGAAGACTGAATCTGCAATAGGCAACCAGCTTGGATTGAAGAAATCAACTGTGGGAGCAATAATTAGAAAATGGAAGACATACAAGACCACTGATAATCTCCCTCGATCTGGGGCTCCACGCAAAATCTCACCCCGTGGGGTCAAAATGATCACAAGAACGGTGAGCAAAAATCCCAGAACCACGCGGGGGGACCTAGTGAATGAACTGCAGAGAGCTGGGACCAATGCGGGAAGCGCGTCAGAATCAGGATCAAAATGCGCCTGCTGCGGTTAGCTGAGACTGTCGCAGCTTCCCGCTCCAGAGTAGGCTCAAATAAATGGGCCTAGGGAGGGATTGTCTTGACACAGACGCACCACGGTGATTTCCGCCACGGCGTCTGCCTCAAGAAAGGGCAGCTCGCTTCTTTTTTTCCGCGAGCAAGAACAAACCGCCCACGGAAAAATGATCGCTAGCGATCTACATAGACCTCTATTATGAGGGGGCGGATTTTGAGGTGAATTCCGTGCCAAAATCTGCCCCCTCTTGCCCCGTGTGAACTAGCCCTAAGACTTGCATAAAATTGTACCGGATTGATGTCATATACACCAAAACAGATTTATTCATTCCTTTGCTATTAAAAGCTTTGCTAAAACCCGCACATCCTTAGATAAAGCTCAATCTCTTTCCAAGTCCAGGTCCGATTTTTCTCTGTTTACTTCCACATTACCAGAAAAGTGAACCGACGCTTAAGAACAGTAACAACAGATGAATCGAGATGATTGAATTTCAGGATCTAAAAGAAAACAGGAATTCACATATTTTTGCCATCTGGGGAAATTGCTTTTGGTTCAATTTCATCTCTGTCCTGAGTCCTCAGCAGGGATCTAACTACATGATAACTCTTTCCAACTGAAATTGACTCACAAACTGGAGAAAATTGACCAGTTGCCTTGGGCAAATAGTCTTTTACAGATCAGTACTCTGAGTTGTTGTATTCAGGCCGGGGTGCACAAAGTAATGGCATGTTATGGTCTGAACAGCCTCGAGCAGCTCTTCTAAATTCTCCAATGATTGGCTTTATTTGTATTCAACGCTATAATAAAAAAAGCATCCAAAGCCACAACGAGCCGTACTCGTCTCTCTGTCCTGTTTGTTAACCGGTTAATAATGTAATTTACATGAAAAATAATAATTGTGCAAACAATACATACAAAAATACAAAGTTCTATTGTGCAAAAATATTCCGAAAATAGCAACATGTATCCCGTTAGGTCTTTACAAAATGCAATTTTAACTGGAACAATTTTTAATGATTCCTTATGTTATCCATGGGATTTCTTAGGCTTGATTCACAGATGTCTATGCATTTCTTTCTCTAAACCACTGCCATAATGACAGGAATCCCATCCACTGTAAAGCAAGGCGTTTTTGCCTCTCATCAACACAAGTCACGTAGTACCTTGCGCATACACAAACAAACACAGGGCAACTCATTCAGTACATTAAAGGGATTCTACTATTTAAACACTTTTTTTTTGTCATTCACACGTTGGATTAGCCTTAAAGGGGTTATCCCATAACTCTTGTTCTGCAGCCTGCAGGGCTCTGTGCTCTCTTCACTTCCTGGATTTTTCGGCACATTGGTGGGCGGGGTTTCACTTGCTCTGCTATCTGCTATGTTTGCTGTCTGTAATGAGGTTGTAAATGCATTACCACAGTATGACGCTGATGTGGAAACTGATGTAGCAGAGCTGGATTTAAGTCAGCTTGCATTACACACAGAGGTAATGGACTCCTTATCTCAGCCACTTATTAGCCAAATTCAATTAAACTGGCTGATAAGTGGAAAAGCTGAAGATAGACAGCACAGTAATTCTGGAGCTCTCACCTCCCCCCTTCCCCATCTGAGGAGCTCCGTTGCTTGTTAGCCCCTCCCTCTCCCCTGAGAGCAGGCAGCTACTTTACTTGGGAAATGAGCAGATAAGCCCAGTGGCCATAGAAACGCAGTGTCAACAATGAAGTGAATAAATTAAGATAGCGACCAAACAAAGCAGTTTTGATAAAGCAATGTATTTAGGAAAAGTCTTAAATCCACATAAACTAGCAGTATAGATAGGATGCTTTTCATGGGACAATGCCTGTAAGAAAGGCTGTTTGTCTCCTACCTTTATGAGTCGTCTCCGGTCCGCCGTTTGGTGAAAAATCCAGTTTTTGTCGGTATGCAAATGAGTTCTCTCGCAGCACTGGGGGTGGGCCTCAGTGCTCAAACAGCACTGGGGGCATCCCCAATGCTGTGAGAGAACTCTCTCCAGTGATGCCTCCATCTTCTTCAGCAACCACCTCTTCATCTTCTTCTTCCAGCTGGGGTCAGACTTGTGCATTTGCACAGTTGGCTCTGTCATCAGGATGCAGGGAAGAGCCCAGTACACAAGCCGACGGCCATTTTTTGGAGGCTGCTTACGCGCGCATACGCAGTATGCTCCTGTAGTTCTATGGAGAACAGAAGCTTACTGTGCATGCGTGTAAGCGACCTCCAAAAAATGGCTGCCGGCCTGTGCACTCAGCTGTTCCTTGCGTCCCGATGGTAGAGCCGACTGCGCAGGCGCACATGTCTGAGGAGGAATTTGCAGAGAAGGAAGCAAAACAAGCAGGATTTTTCTCTTCACATTTTTTGGGCAGAAACTGGGAGGAAATCTGACAGATCCCATTATAGTCTACGGGGACTGAAGGTTTCCGCACGTAACCACTTTTTAAGCAGAGTGGATTTCCATCCATCAGGTCCCCAAATAATACTGAATAAGTTGTAGGACTGTGACTACCTGGGTGGTGGTGGTAGTGAACGGTTACTAGGTGTAAATCTCCCCTTGTGTCTTTCGCTGGCTTATCCCTGTTGTTTTCCGATTCTGGCTATCAAGTCTATATTTAAGGGGATTAAGAGGAGTTTAGGATCGATGGCTTATACATAGAATAAGTCATCAATTTCCGATAGGTGGAGGTTTCTACTCTAGACACTCCGCACTGGTGGAAGGGGCCATGGTGCTTGGGTTAATATTGCAGCGTCTTACTGCACATAGCTCGTAGCTCAGCCCTATTACTATTCCACTGCTGCAAAATGGACAGCGCTGTGCCTGGTAAATGATGAAGAGGAGCAGTATTCGTGTGAGTCCCATGCCCCAGCCGCTTCGGTCAGGTGATATGTGGAGCCGCACCAGTCTAATATTGATGGCCTATACTCAGAAGCAAGAGCAAAGGGGAGAAATTCACAAATCTTTCCTCTCCACGTACTGTAGCTGCAGGCTGGCAGAGTCCTGTCCTGCTGTGCCCAAGTTTACCTAAAAAACATCTCTACATTCATGAAAGAAACCCAGCAGGGAAGGTCGGCACTTGTGTCATAGTGTGCTTGTCTGTATATGTGTCAATATATGATTTTACTTGTCTGCAGCGGATATACCCACCTCCTCCTTTCCTCTACCATGTCCCTACTTCTAAAACTAATGATACTTAAGTACTGTATATACTCGAGTATAAGCTGACCCGAATATAAGCCGACCCCCCTAATTTTACCACAAAAAACTGGGAAAACTTATTGACTCGAGTATAAGCCTAGGGGGGAAATGCAGCAGCTACTGGAAAATTTCAAAAATTAAAATGGGTGCAGTAAAATGAGTTCTTGGGTGCAGTAGTTGCTGGGTCCTGGGTAGGGGAGAGGGGGTGTTTTGTTTGTCTGTCTGCCCCTTCCCTGAGCTTGAGGACTGGATTTTTACCCCCATTTGGAATTCAGCCTGGCTGACTATAGGGTATCTGCAGTGCTCCTATTAACCCCTTCCCGACAGAATAGAAGCACTGTAGATCCCCTATATTCAGTAGACCGAGCACTTTCAGACACAGGGATACCTAATGTGTTTGTGTTTCACAGTCATTTTCTACTTTGAGGGCAGGTTCACACCAGCGCCCAATCTCCATTATGCAGGTTTCTGTTTCCTGCCTGAGAATCATTCATGGGTTTGAAAAGCGTCCGCCGGTGAACGTCTTCTGCTCTCCGCATTGAAACCGTTTTTTGGTTTTTTTAGTCGGACATGCAGGACTTTGTGTCCGGTAAAAAAAAAAAATGGTTTCGCCATGGGCAGCAGAAGACAGCTCGCCCACAGACACTGAATGTCGATTTCTGTCTTCTGAAAACGGAAACCTGCATAACTGAGATCAGGTGCTGGTGTGAACCCGCCTTTATATGTATTCTAGGGAAGGAGTGATTTAGAACTTTTATTTATTTTATTTTTTTAAAACTTTTTTCTTTTTTTTTTAATTAAAAATTACCGTAATGACCCGAATATAAGCCGAGGAGCACTTTTTCAGCAAAAAAACTGTGCTGAAAAACTCGGCTTATACTCGAGTATATACGGTATCTAAAATCTAGCAACAAAGCCATGTAAGTTAAGACTATCTTGGCTTATCATATGTTCAAGAAGAGTTTTTGTGAGTTTCCTTTTAGAAAAAAAAAAGTTAAAACACAGGGAGAAGATAGAAACTCCATGCAGACATTGCCCTTGGTTGGATTTGAACCCAGGACCCCAATGCTGTAAGGCAACAAGTGCTTACCACAGAGACACAGTGCTGTGTTATTGGTAGTTTATGACAAAGGTCGGGTTCACATCTGCATTGCAGTTTCCATAGGAGACTCTGCTGCAGATTCCGCTTAAAATCGGTAGAGAGAAAAGTCCTACAAGGAGGTCTCTTCTTCCAACTGGTTTTATATATTCTATAGGATCCATGGGGTTTGCAGGTAACCACTTTTTAAGCGGACAGGCTCTCCATCTTATGGGTTCCATGCTGTGTGGGGACCTAGCGTTACATAAAGGATCTGGAGCGTTCCCTCACTCTCACTACAAAAGATGTTGCCAAGTGTGACAATGCAGGACCCTCAAGCTTGACTTGCTGTAGAGAAGTAGGGATGACGTACTGTATGAAGCAACACTTCATATACTGCTATAAACAAGGTCATTTTAAAACACTAGTGGGCCCAAAGGTTTCATACATGTCCCCCCATCACCACCCCTTAGAGATACCTGATTGCACATATTATAATGCCCCCTCAGTGGCCCTAACACAGTATAATGTCTTCTTAGTGGTCCCGTCCAATATACTGCCCCACAGTGGCCCATAACATAATCAAATGCCCCTGCGGAGGCATCAGACATTAAGACGTCTTCCCCAGTGGTATCTCATATATAAACCTGTCTTACCCTGGTGACCCCTGAGACATTATATTATATTATAATTCCCCCATTCAGGTTGCTCCAATAGTGTCATGTCCCCCTTCCCCTACTATTGTGTATGTCTCCTTTCAGTGTAACCCCCCAGTATCAATCAAAGATGGGGAAAAAAAAACAAATATTCACCTTTCCCCATTCATTTGTTGTCTTCTTTCTCTGATGCCATCGGTTCCCGAAAGCAACAGGCGCGAGTGATGTCACTACATTGCGCCTACAGCAGGAGGCAATGCAGCAGCTGGATGGTGATACAGGGAGTGAAAGCTTCCTGCTTCACCATTGTACTTCACTCGTCTGCAGCTAGAGGGCTATGACATAGTGCGGTGACCCAGAGTAGCAGGACAGTAATCTACATGCAGGACTGTCCGATGTCACAAGGGGAACCCCACTACCATAGGACCCCAAGCAAGTGTACTGTTGGCCCTATGGTTAGAGTACTACTGGTTATAGAGGATTATAAGATACGGAAAATATATTTAATACCACAAAAGCTACTTTGCCTCTATCACACTATTAGTACAGGAGAATGTAAGAAACTTTGGGCCGTATTTCACCAGGCATGTTTTTCTTCACTTATCGGCTTCTTGCCTTACCTTGTTAGACTGACATGCACACTGAACTCTTTGTTCAAGCAAATAAGACAAAGGTCACAGACATGTCACGTTGCTGTACCGAGAAGAGAAAGAAGAGCCCAGCGAGAGAGGAGAGAAAAAGTAAGACTGCTGCAGATAACAGTAAGATTTGTATCTCACAAGTTCTTCATTCACATCAATGTGGGTGGTAGAAGCAGTGCCGCACCTCCCATGAGGCGACCTGAAGCGACCGCTTCAGGCGGGGCAGAGCGGAGGGGGAGGGGCGGAGCGGAGGGGCGGAGCGAAGGGGGGCAGGGCGGAGCGTGAGTTGAGGCCGGTGGAGCAGCGCTGTATCCACAGGGCCTCCCCAATCCATCGCTCGCCTCCCGTGCCGGGCTGCCGAGATGGTGATGCTAAGCCAGTCCAGGACTGCTTGTCCTGGACTGGCTTAGGTCAGCAAAAATTCCGCTTCCCCCCCCCCCCCGGGGGCTCGGCATAGAGCCGCCTGAAGCGGTCACTTCAGGTCGCCTCATGGGAGGTGCGGCGCTGATTGTGGGTCAGCAGAGTATTACGGTTAAATGGCCGTGTTGGCACTTCGCTATAATTTAGTGGGTTTTGGGTTGCAGTTTGAGCACTTGGTCTCAAAAAGGTTCGCCATCACTGCCATAGACTATAATGGGGTTTGTGTGGTTTCCGATCAGTTTTTGCACAAAACCATGCAGAGAGGGGAACAGAATCCCCGAATGCTGATGTAAACCAACCTAAGACAGTTCTGGTAATGAACACAGGAATATTGGAAACAATGACTTCACAGTGCTTAATATTTTTCCCCGGCAAATACAGAATTCTTAGTAAATTGAAAGCTTTGCAGAAATTCGACGAATATCTGATATTTATCTAAATTCATTTGTACAGTTTGCGGTATTTAATTTCATCCTAGCACACGCTGATAAGGTGCCATGAAGGTATTGTTTCCTCTACTGATGCCCATTGGTCAGTTGATGGTTTCTACATTATAAAGCCTTGTGAGCATTAAATAGCTGTCAAGTTGTAATGAGCTCAGATATCATTAAATAAAAATGTGCCAAGATGTGGCGGAAAGGTCAGTGGCTATGTAATAATGATGCGGTAATTACAAGCCAAAGTCATCCGATTTGAAGTCGCAATATCTAAAGACAGCAACAATTACAATCACAAGGAATCTATTCAGATGTATTCAGTTTTTATGGCAACCTGCTGGACTAGATTTCACCGGCAAATATAACAGGGCGCATAAATTTGTGAAGGCTATAAAAAGACTTTAAATGTTATATTTTTAGTATATGGTCATAAAACGCAGGATAGTTAAATGTTAATTTTTTTGCAAAATGTAATTTTTTAAAAAAAAGTCAATAGTTGGGAAACTTGTCACTAGTTTTAGGACTCCCGATCCAAGATCACATCCTTATGCTGTTTAGGGCCCCAAACCTAGTAACCTTGTGCCTGTCCACTGCTTAATTCAGAAGTTTGACAACTTATACTCATTGACAATATTAGAGCCAACTGTATTAGGGAAAATGGTACAAGTGACAGAAGGCTTTAGGATCCTGCTGGGCCAACTCTAACCTGGATACAAGATGAGATACAGATGGGCATTCCACAGTACATTTGCCCAAGGACCTTGCATTTGCATCTGAAGATCCTTCACATTTGTAGGTTGTTGAAGTTGGCATACTATATGGTCCCATAAATTCTCAATTGGCAATAGATCGAGCAACCACGCAGGCCAAGGAAGTGTTGCAATCTGGTGGAGACATTCCTGGGAAATCCTAGTGATAAATGGGTGAGCATTATCCTGCTAAAAAGTGTCAATTTGAAGCCCTGCCATGAGACAACACACATGGCCATAGGATGTCCTGCACATATCGTTGACCTGTTATTGTCCCTCATATTCCTAAAAGCATATGGAAGTAAGTGCAATCTGATGAGATTTCATATACTAAAAAAGTATTTTCGCCTTCTGTGACCATTTTTCTTCTGAGACCTTGGACCTGTGCCTTCTGCTAACTTGGACCTGTGCCTTCTGCTACCTTGGACCTGTGCCTTCTGCTACCTTGGACCTGTGCCTTCTGCTACCTTGGACCTGTGCCTTCTGCTACCTTGGACCTGTATCTTCTGTGACCTTGGACCTGTGCCTGCTTCTACCTTGGACCTCTTCGTTCTGCGACCTTGGACCTGTGCCTTCTTCTACCTTGGACCTCTGTGTTCTGCTACCTTGGACCTGTGCCTTCTGCTACCTTGGAGCTGTGCCTTCTGCTACCTTGGACCTGTGCCTTCTGCTACCTTGGAGCTGTGCCTTCTGCTACCTTGGACCTGTGCCTTCTGCTACCTTGGACCTGTGCCTTCTGCTACCTTGGAGCTGTGCCTTCTGCTACCTTGGACCTGTGCCTTCTGTGACCTTGGACCTGTGCCTTCTTCTACCTTGGACCTCTGCGTTCTGCGACCTTGGACCTGTGCCTTCTTCTACCTTGGACCTCTGTGTTCTGCTACCTTGGACCTGTGCCTTCTGCTACCTTGGAGCTGTGCCTTCTGCTACCTTGGACCTGTGCCTTCTGCTACCTTGGAGCTGTGCCTTCTGCTACCTTGGACCTGTGCCTTCTGCTACCTTGGACCTGTGTCTTCTGTGACCTTGGACCTTTGCCTTCTGCTACCTTGGACCTGTGCCTTCTTCTACCTTGGACCTGTGCCTTCTGCTACCTTAGACCTGTGCCTTCTGCTACCTTGGACCTCTGCCTTCTGCTACATTGGACCTGTGTCTTCTGCAACCTTTGACCTGTGCCTTCTGCTACATGTGTTTGTTTGGCTTATATTACTTGTGGGGTATGCCTTCTGCTTGTCCTGAAACCTCACCTGATTAGAGTCTGTCTACATTAAGTTCACACTTGCATTGAGCTGTCCATTGCTCCAGAACAACCAAATGTAGGTTACAATTGTGGTTACATACAGAGACTGATGAACCCCAATGACTATAATGGGGTCCATTGGATGTCTTGCGTTTTAAACCTAAAAGCGACTAATGAAAAAGTCATCCTTCTTATTTCAGGCAGACATGGCAATAGAGTGATTACCAGAGACTACAGCACAAATGTGAACGTAGCCTTACTTTAAAGTTCTGTGTGCCATCAACTACCACCAAACCAGGACCACTTTAGGAGATAGCAGCTTGGCTATCTGCTAGGATAAGGCCCCACATTGGTTTCGCAGCACAGCAGGTCCACAATCCGTTGACCGTGACACTTACAAGTTTTCTAGAAATTTCAAGCTCACCTAAACCCAAGATTTTTGGGATAAGTCACCGATAAATCATTATTATACTCAAAGGTCTCTTCATACTCCATAGTCTACTAATCAGGTGATGAAAAATAATAAACAGCTCATAGGCCCGGTTCACATCTGCGCATGGGTTTCCATTTGGGGAGTCCACTTGAGGACCCCCCGAATGGAAACCTAATCCGCATAAAAAAGCGGTTATCTTAGGAAACCCACGGACTCCATATACTATAACGGGGTCCGTGTGGGAACCGTTATAATCTATGGAGTCTGTGGGTTTCCTAAGGTAACCGCTTTTTTTGTGGATTAAGTTTCCATTCGGGGGGGGGGGGGGCACTAAGCGGAAAAACGCGTAGAGGAGAGGGGAATGGTATGGCCTGAACGCAGATGTGCACCAGGCCATACTCACCTTTCCTCACCTCTTTCCTCTGCCATGGAGTGCAGTCGTCTTTCTCAACATCATCCAGCCTTCTGGGTAATGTCAGAGGCCCTGAAAGACTCATGAGTAGAGATGAGCGAGTAGTATTCGATCGAGTAGGTATTCGATCGAATACTACGGTATTCGAAATACTCGTACTCGATCGAGTACCACGCGCTGTTCGAATGTAAAAGTTCGATGCAGAACCAGCATTGATTGGCCGAATGCTATACAGTCGGCCAATCAACGCTGGTTCTTCTCCTACCTTTAGAAGTCTTCTCCGTGCAGCTTCCCCGCGGCGTCTTCCGGCTCTGAATTCACTCTGCCAGGCATCGGGCCTGGGCAGAGCCGACTGTGCATGTTCGCTTGTAGTGTGGACATGCGCAGTCGGCTCTGCCCAGGCCCGATGCCTGGCAGAGTGAATGAAGACCCAGAAGACGCCGCGGGGACGCTGCACGGAGAAGACTGCTCGGAGGATCCAGCCCGACCCTCACTCGTGGACTTGGTAAGTATAATTTGATCGAACGTTGCCTACCCCTGAAACGAGCATTTTCCCCCCCATAGACTATAATAGGGTTCGATATTCGATTCGAGTAGTCAAATATTGAGGGGCTACTCAAAACGAATATCGAACCTCGAACATTTTACTGTTCGCTCATCTCTACTCATGAGTATTGCGATAGGGCCTCAGCAGTCACCCGTGGAACGTCAATGTAATGACGCTTTGATGCGGGCAAACTAAAACGATCAAGACAAATCTCCCAAGGTTTGCACATCTCTAGTAATAAGTTGTAAACTCGGCACAACCACTTTGATATAATTCTGATAAAATGATCATTGTCTCTTTGTATTACAAACTATGTATCTTTATCGAATGCGCAATTGCTGCTAATTGTCCAATACCCAAGGCATCTTTTTTGCGGGTTGTCAGTGGGCTCCGATAATTATCCTCACATATTGAGAAAGCTACACAAACAACCACACTCTTCTAGATTACAATTGAGTGTTGTCATCGACTTTCTACCTAGGCGCGGAGCATCCGAGGTCCGTAATTCCATTTGGAAGCTCATTCTTATGCAAGCTTCACTCATTAACTACTTTGTTACTAATGATGAATTAATGCCTTTGATTTGACGTTAATAAATTGGAATCATTTTGAGAGGTATTCAGATGTAAAATTGTGAAGCTCATTAACTGAATTATATTTGATGGTTGCCGTTTTTGGCTCCGGGAAGTAGCTCATTTAGGCTGTTTGTTGCCGAGGATTGTGGGCACTTTTCCATTAAGGTGTTATTTAGTATTTTATAGAAATACAAAGAAACAACAGATATATAAATAAAATGTTCTGAACCATTTATAAAATGTCATTGCGGAGAAGAAAAAAAATTGAAATAAGAGACAAAAAAATCTGACAAGAAGTCTACAAAAAATATATTTTAAATTCCGAACAAAGCCTGTTTTTCATGTGAGCGTGTACCCAAGAAATGAAGAAGTAGAGAATAAAAGCTATTATATATTAGGCTTCTACAAAAAGACATATAATTTGCATGTAATAACAGAAAAACTGCTCGAATAAAAGCAGCATTGTACAACTTGACGAAATGTGTTCCTTCTCAAGGCATTTTCTAGAGACCCTAGCAGTCACAAAAATAATACACAGTCCAGTCATATTAATGTGACCACCGCCTACTTTTGACGTTAACGTTAAGTAACCAATCACAGAAGACGCATGTCATCAGTCATCTGGGTCATTGTGGAAGGCACGATGGACCAACATAAGTATGCATCTATCCTTGCGGACCATGTTCACCCCTACATGTGAAATGTTTTTCCTCAGGATGATGGCATCTACCAGCAGGACAATGTGACGTGTCATAAAGCTCGCAGTGTACGTGCGTGGTTCAAGGAGCACCAGGATGAGTTTACCGTACTCCCTTGACCAGCAAATTCCATGGACTTGAACCCAATCGAGAATCTGCGGGACCACCTTGATCGGTTGTTCACGTCATGGATTCTCAACCGCGTAAGCTAGCGCAGCTGGCCACGGCACTGGAGTCGGCATGGCTCAACATCCCAGTGACATAATCACAACATCCCCTCTCTTCCTGCACGTCACGCAGCGGTCCACTCTGCCAAAGGGGGTTATTCTGGATTTTGACAGATGGTCACATTAACGTGCTGGACTGTGTATTAAAGGGAACCTTGAGAAGTGCATCAATATGCAAGACGACCATTGCCAGAATGCTTAGGGCTAGTTCACACTGAGTTTTTTGCAGGCGGATTTTGATGTGGAATCCTCCTCAAAACCCGCCTGCAAAACCAGCTACCATTGACTTCAATGGGAGCCAGTCGCTTTTTTTTTTTCTGCTAGCTAGTAGCGGAAAAAAGAAGCGAGATGACCTATCTTGCCACGAATTCCACGGCTAAATCATCTGTGGAGTACGCGACTTGAGACACACTCCTATTTAAGCCCATTCATTTGGCCTAATCAGGAGCGGGATGCCGTGACGTCACGGCTAGCTGTGCGGAAGTTCACACGGTGGAAACCATTTTCCGCCGGGTGAACATACCCTTACTCCACCTCACTCTCATTGTTTCTATTGAGTAAATTTACAAAATTGAGTATATTTACTCTTCTATTCTTTGGATATGTTGCATTAAAGGAGAGCACCTCAGGGAATTAGGATTGTCACTCTGCACATGCCATATCAGTCCATACTAACCCGGTGGGATCAGCGCTGATATTCTTCTTTATTACATGTTTAAAAGGAACATTGTAGATACATTGGGAAGTATGCCATAGGGCTGAGCAGATTGATATGTCGTTTTCAGAGAAAAGACTCGGTACTGCATGACTTTTAATCTTCTTAGGAGTCCTGTTAAGGACCGCCCTCTGGACTCCTATATATAGAAAATGAATAAATGACACATTATAAAAACTCATCTCCCATAAAACAATATATCAATCTACTCAGCTCTTCCTGCTCTATATTACGCCATCCACAGATCAGTCACTATTCTCAACATGACATTTAAAAAAAAGTGCCCCCTTCCAACATGGATCATGAATCCTGCTGTTAGAGTAATCGATCGAGTCATTTGTTAAGTTGAATCATCTGTAGCGCTTCTTGTCACTGTGGACACCTCGAGAGATGAAAAGGTCTTAATTCTTCTTCAACCCAAACTATTTTTTTTCAGCAGCGCGCAGACCTTTCATCTACGCGTGTAAGATAAAAACCTCAATAATGCATCAAAGTCTCTTGAAGTAAAAAATTTGAAAAAAGAAGTTTTATTATACTCACAAATACAGACTTTAAAATCGATGTATCAGATAAAAAAGTACATATATATATCTCCATGTACAAAAGTTCCATCAGTTCTATCAGTTCTTCCCGATACACTTACAGGCTGAGATACCACCTTTCCGAAACGCAGTTTTTTTCATTCCAGATTTTGCTGAGGTTTTTTGAGCCAATAACAATAGGAATGGCAAATATATAGGAAGTTCTTATACTTCTCCCTTCTGCTCAATCCACTCCTGGCTTTGATTCAAAAAACTACCGCAAAATCTGCAACAAAAAAAGCTGCATTTCGGCAATGTGGGACCTCAGCCACGGACAATTTTTTGAAGGCAGAGAAGTTGTTCCCTCCATCTTTCATCTTCTTTGTCTCTTCCCAGACAGACGTCCAGACATCCCAGACAGACTAAATGATTTTGAGATCAGCCTTATCATCAGTTCCAAGACTCCTCCTTCAAAGGGCACCCACACCAATATTTTGATGGGATTTAGGTTTCTCTTTTCTCATTTTGGTAATTGTTAGAGATGAGCGAACAGTGTTCTATCGAACACATGTTCGATCGGATATCAGGGTGTTCGCCATGTTCGAATCGAATCGAACACCGCGTGGTAAAGTGCGCCAAAATTCGATTCCCCTCCCACCTTCCCTGGCGCCTTTTTTGCACCAATAACAGCGCAGGGGAGGTGGGACAGGAACTACGACACCGGGGGCATTGAAAAAAATTGGAAAAAGTCATTGGCTGCCGAAATCAGGTGACCTCCATTTTAGACGAATAGTGGATTTCAAATCCGGGTCATATGAGAATGTGAACTTTGTGACTATGAGACAGGGATAGCTGTACAGGCAGGGATAGCTAGGGATAACCTTTATTTAGGGGGGAATGTTATTAAAAATAACTTTTTGGGGCTCTATCGGGTGTGTAATTGTGATTTTTGTGAGATAAACTTTTTCCCATAGGGATGCATTGGCCAGCGCTGATTGGCCGAATTCCGTACTCTGGCCAATCAGTGCTGGCCAATGCATTCTATTGGCGTGATGAAGCAGTGCTGAATGTGTGTGTTTAGCTCAACTACACCGGTGGAGTAGTTGAGCTAAGCACACAGATTCAGCTCTGCTTCAATCAGCGCTGGCCAATGCATTCTATTAGCTTGATGAAGCAGAGTGTGCACAAGGGTTCAAGCGCACCCTCGGCTCTGATGTAGCAGAGCCGAGGCTGCACAAGGGTTCAAGCGCACCCTCGGCTCTGATGTAGCAGAGCCGAGGGTGCACTTGAACCCTTGTGCACCCTCGGCTCTGCTACATCAGAGCCGAGGGTGCGCTTGAACCCTTGTGCACCCTCGGCTCTGCTACATCAGAGCCGAGGGTGCGCTTGAACCCTTGTGCACACTCTGCTTCATCAAGCTAATAGAATGCATTGGCCAGCGCTTATTGGCCAATGCATTCTATTAGCCCGATGAAGTAGAGCTGAATGTGTGTGCTAAGCACACACATTCAGCACTGCTTCATCACGCCAATACAATACATTAGCCAGTGCTGATTGGCCAGAGTACGGAATTCGGCCAATCAGCGCTGGCTCTGCTGGAGGAGGCGGAGTCTAAGATCGCTCCACACCAGTCTCCATTCAGGTCCGACCTTAGACTCCGCCTCCTCCGGCAGAGCCAGCGCTGATTGGCCGAAGGCTGGCCAATGCATTCCTATGCGAATGCAGAGACTTAGCAGTGCTGAGCCAGTTCTGCTCAACTACACATCTGATGCACTCTCGGCACTGCTACATCAGATGTAGCAATCTGATGTAGCAGAGCCGAGGGTGCACTAGAACCCCTGTGCAAACTCAGTTCACGCTAATAGAATGCATTGGCCAGCGCTGATTGGCCAGAGTACGGAACTCGACCAATCAGCGCTGGCTCTGCTGGAGGAGGCGGAGTCTAAGATCGCTCCACACCAGTCTCCATTCAGGTCCAACCTTAGACTCCGCCTCCTCCAGCAGAGCCAGCGCTGATTGGCCGAATTCCGTACTCTGGCCAATCAGTGCTTGCCAATGCATTCTGTTGGCGTGATGAAGCAGTGCTGAATGTGTGTGTTTAGCTCAACTACACCGGTGGAGTAGTTGAGCTAAGCACACAGATTCAGCTCTGTTTCAATCAGCGCTGGTCAATGCATTCTATTAGCTTGATGAAACAGAGTGTGCACAAGGGTTCAAGCGCACCCTCGGCTCTGATGTAGCAGAGCTGAGGGTGCACTTGAACCCTTGTGCACCCTCGGCTCTGCTACATCAGAGCCGAGGGTGCGCTTGAACCCTTGTGCAGCCTCGGCTCTGCTACATCAGAGCCGAGGGTGCGCTTGAACCCTTGTGCACCCTCGGCTCTGCTACATCAGAGCCGAGGGTGCGCTTGAACCCTTGTGCACACTCTGCTTCATCAAGCTAATAGAATGCATTGGCCAGCGCTGATTGAAGCAGAGCTGAATCTGTGTGCTTAGCTCAACTACTCCACCGGTGTAGTTGAGCTAAACACACACATTCAGCACTGCTTCATCACGCCAACAGAATGCATTGGCCAGCACTGATTGGCCAGAGTACGGAATTCGGCCAATCAGCGCTGGCTCTGCTGGAGGAGGCGGAGTCTAAGGTCGGACCTGAATGGAGACTGGTGTGGAGCGATCTTAGACTCCGCCTCCTCCAGCAGAGCCAGCGCTGATTGGTCGAGTTCCGTACTCTGTCCAATCAGCGCTGGCCAATGCATTCTATTAGCGTGAACTGAGTTTGCACAGGGGTTCTAGTGCACCCTCGGCTCTGCTACATCAGATTGCTACATCTGATGTAGCAGTGCCGAGTGTGCATCAGATGTGTAGTTGAGCAGAACTGGCTCAGCACTGCTAAGTCTCTGCATTCGCATAGGAATGCATTGGCCAGCCTTCGGCCAATCAGCGCTGGCTCTGCCAGAGGAGGCGGAGTCTAAGGTCGGACCTGAATGGAGACTGGTGTGGAGCGATCTTAGACTCCGCCTCCTCCAGCAGAGCCAGCGCTGATTGGTCAAGTTCCGTACTCTGGCCAATCAGCACTGGCCAATGCATTTCTATGGGGAAAAGTTAGCTTGCGAAAATCGCAAACTGACAGGGATTTCCATGAAATAAAGTGACTTTTATGCCCCCAGACATGCTTCCCCTGCTGTCCCAGTGTCATTCCAGGGTGTTGGTATCATTTCCTGGGGTGTCATAGTGGACTTGGTGACCCTCCAGACACGAATTTGGGTTTCCCCCTTAACGAGTTTATGTTCCCCATAGACTATAATGGGGTTCGAAACTCATTCGAACACTCGAACAGTGAGCGGCTGTTCGAATCGAATTTCGAACCTCGAACATTTTAGTGTTCGCTCATCTCTAGTAATTGTCAAAAAATAATCCATTAAAGGGGTTCTACCATTAAAATTGAATTTTTTCTCGTTGGCACGTAGGAATAGCCTTAAGAAAGGCTTAAGAAAGGCTATTCTTCTCCTACCTTTAGATGTCTTCTCTGTGCCACTGTTCGGTATAAATCCCGGTTTTTGTCTGTATGCAAATGAGTTCTCGCAGCACTGGGGGCGTCCCCAGTGCTCAAACAGCACTGGGGGCATCCCCAATGCTGCGAGAGAACTCTCCAGCGCCACCTCCATCTTTTTCAGGAACAGAGTAAGTAAGCGGACATTTTCTTGTGACCCGTGGGCATGCGCAGTCGACTCTGCCTTAGGCCCGAAGCCTAGAAGTTTAACTGCCCACGCCAGAAAAAGACGCGTGAAGAGGCTGTTCCTGAAGAAGATGGAGGCGCTGGAGAGTTCTCTAACAGCATTTGGGACACCCCCAATACTGTTTAAGTGCTGTGGCCCGCCCCCAGTGCTGCGAGAGAATTCATTTGCATAACGACGCAAACCGGGATTTATACCGAATGGCGGTGCGGAGAAGACATCTAAAGGTAGGAGAAGAATAACCTATCTTAAGGCTATTCCTACGCATCAATAAGAAAAAAATCTATTTTAATGGTAGAATCCCTTTAACCCTTCAATTTCTGAAAACATTGTTACTGTGCAGCCTTTTTCCACTGCTGCCCTACAATGTTTGCACAGGGTTACTATAAATTCCAGACACCCCTTTAAGTACCTAGAGACAAAAAAACGAAACACAAATGCCTACTTATGTTCCTTTCTTTGATGGAAATTAAACAGTACAGCTGGATTTGGCGAAAGAAAACATTTTGCTCGTATAAACACTGAGAAGATAGCGGCATAAATTTCATGAAGATAATTTGCACAATAGTGAGTGTTGTTAGCAATTAGCTACATTTACTACAATTATAATGTTTGCAATTACAGTCATTGTTGTGATGAACCATATGTATTTAGCATTCTGTATGATATAGAAGGGATGTCTTCCAAACCCTGTATTGTCTGGCTCCAGCAGTGTGATAGCCGAAGTGACATTTCCGAAGCAGCGAGTGATAATGAAAACACAATTTGACAATGTTTTATTATGATTAGGTATATTTCAAGAGCTTTACAAAGGATCCTGATTCATATCTCTACATGATAGATGGAGTTGATACCTCCGCATAATAATACCGAAAAAGCAAAACAAACAAACTGCGCTAAGATGATGAGCCGCGGCAAGCTTGACACCTAGGCTAGCACATGCCACTTAGTAATTACTATTTCATATCTCATGCGCTTCTCTTTTTAACACGTCTCGTTGCTTGAGAGTAAATTTAAAAGAAAAAAAATAGCTATTTTTAGAAGTTCGGTAGATTTTGGAATGTCTTGGCCTAGAGGCATCTTGTTAGAATCAATAGAATATTGAAAAGCCACTTGTTTAAAACCATGAACGATTCTAGACTTTTAGCGTCAGTTTCGTGCCCCACAAAGTTGTTAAAAAAATGTGTATACATGAATTTGTAATGAAAGCATACCTTTAAATCAATTGTGCTGTAGGCCTCTCCTTCCTACTAACTCCCTAATTGTATCTACTTATCATTGTCTGCCATATTACAGATACATTTGAGCTGCATCCCGGTCATGGACACTGTTTCTGCAAATTTTCCGGTCATGGTAACTGTTTCTGCAAATATCCCAGTCATGGTCACTGTTCCTGCAAATTTCCCAGTCATGGTCACTGTTTCTGCAAATATCTCGATCATGGTCACTGTTTCTACAAATTTACCTGTCATGGCTACTGTTTCTGCAAATTTCCTGGTCATGGTTACTGTTTCTGCAAATTTCCCAGTCATGGTCACTATTTCTGCAAATATCCTGGTCATGGTCACTTTTTCTACAAATTTACTGGTCATGGTCACTGTTTCCGCAAATTTACTCATCATGGTCACTGTTTTTACAATTTTCCCGGTCATGGTCACTGTTTCTACAAATTTCCCGGTCATGGTCACTGTTTCTACAATTTTCCCGGTCATGGTCACTGTTTCTATAAATTTCCTGGTCATGGTCACTGTTTCTACAAATTTCCCGGTCATGATCACTGTTTCTACAAATTTCCCAGTCATGGTCACTATTTCTGCAAATATCCTGGTCATGGTCACTGTTTCTACAAATTTACCTGTCATGGTCACTGTTTCTGCAAATTTCCCGGTCATGGTCACTGCTTCTGCAAATTTCCCAGTCATGGTCACTGTTTCTACAAATATCCCTGTCATGGTCACTGTTTCTACAAATGTACCGGTCATGGTCACTGTTTCTACAAATTTACCGGTCATGGTCACTGTTTCTGCAAATTTGCTAGCTCATATTACACTTTTTATTCTTATTTTTTTCTCTCTTTTACTACAATACTGTGATCACCACCTGCTAAAAAAAAAAGCAGAAAGAGTTAAAGACAACTTACTTCAGCATGAGTTAAATCATTAAGTATTTTTGGCTAGTAATTTTCCTCTAAGCGGTCAAACAGCTTATACTGGCTGATATTTCCTTATATTTATATTAGCAGGGAGGAAGTAAAGGTCTACAGTAGTACAAATATCATCCTACTTTCTCATAATATGAATGCCATTAAATAAACAGCACATAACCATGATTCTTTTTAATTCTAGAAACCTGTAGGTTTTTATTTGGTTCTCTAGATGTATTTCTTTGCATCAAACTAATTATCCTGGTCTGACATAGCATTGATTCTTCTGGCTCCAATTTCCTCCATTATGCAGTTATTTCATTATTAATGTTTGTTGTTCATGCCATTGCTGCAACTCATACAAACAGAACCTAGGGCAGGGGCATAACTAGAAAAGACTGGGCCCCATAACAAACTTTTGACTTGGGCCCTCCACCATGACATAGTGTCCCCTTTCTTGGCCCCCAAATGGTATAAGGCGCCATTTACACACTATATAATATCTCAAGGTGGCCTCCAAACACTATAATATGCCATAATGGCCCATTCACACAGTATAATGTCCTACAGTGGCCACTCCACACAGTATAATGTCCCATAGTGCCTCCACCACCACATAGCACATTGTTCCATAGTGGCCCCTCCACACAGGACAATATCACAATAGCGGTCCCTTCACACAGTATAATATTCCATAGTGGTCTGTGTACACAGTATAATGTATGACAGTGGCACAAACTATTATGATACTCATGGGTCATGAGAAGAAGTGGGGATCGGTAAGTAAGGAGGTGTGCCCGCGACAGATTCCACTGGTGGTTCTGTTCGAATTAATTATACCCAAGCTGAAACTGCTGCTCCTATACTCTGGGGTCTTTTCAGACCCTGAAATATGATGATCGGAGGCCCAGGGGAAGTGAAAAACATAAAACTAGTGTTACTCACTCCTCCTTGGCTCTGAAGTGACCCACTGCTCTCTTTAGCCCCTCTTAATAACATCACAGACGTGGGTTACACCAGAGTCATAGCCTGACCCCTGTGACATCTTTGACGTCATTAAAGATACCCTTAGACTTCAGGTAGTTGCGCCAGAGACCAGGAAAGGTAAATAACACATATTTTTATGTTTGGCATCTACCCTGGGCCTCCAATCATTATACTCTGGGGTTTGAAGAGACCCCAGATTATAATAATAGTAGTTTCAGCTTGGGCATAGTCGATACAAATAGAAACATCAGGTGAATCTATCACGGGCCCACCGTCTTACTTACAGATCCCCACATCTGCTCACGGAGAATCCAGGGGGCCCCATACATCTCATATCATGTTGCTGTCAGTGACATCCAGTCCTATCAGCTATATGAAATGGGGCACATGTCCCGGTAAGAAGCTTTTGGTTTCAAAGCTGAGTCTCCTGTGCTTCACCACATTGTTACCATTTCCTACTTTGTTACAGAACAGTGGAGCTGCATCCTTGTCCCTGGTAATTGTTTCTACAGCTCTGCAGGTGTTTTACAGCACAAAAACATACAAGAGCTAAAATCCTGTATTATGTGTGATACAAACTTTGAAGAAGTTATGGCTATGCTTCCTCCCTTTACTTGTGCACTATACATATTGCTTGCATAAACCAGTGGAAAAGCTGCTGTGATCAGAAGATTCTTTTACCTACAGATGTATCCATACTTACTTTCACTCTAATTTGGTTAAGGACCCCATGTTTTCATGGAACAATTTTAATACAATATCACAGCATGTTAGCAAAAGCTTTGACAAGCTGCATTCACACCCTAGCCAATGGATGGCAACACATAGACACAAATAACATAGAAACACCTTGTAAAAAGATATTGTCATTTAATGTTGTTTCGAAAAGCTGATCATCGCATTACAAATTACACATATTTCCGGCCAAAAGGAAATGTAAGGTAAGATATATATGTAGAAACCTGTTCCATTCCCTGTTAGGAATTTTTTTGAGATATATTAAATTTGTATTTTCCTCTTTAGTATAGGGCAGCACTAACTCAAGTGTTCTTTCATGATGGCATATGAATGGATTATGCAGATGCTAAGCAACTAAACTAACACAATGATATCGTAAATCACTTCTTTTTTATTCCAGATGTACACACTTAATTGCAAATCCTAAGAAGTTTTCAGATGAATCAGTGGAGGTTTGTTTTAGGTTTTTACTAGACCTGGGTTCTTCCATGACTGTGTCTCAACCCAATGCATTTGCTACCCTGTAAACGTTTAGCACACTCCCTGAACTTGACCTGGTTGAGATATTTGTTTTAAACATTGTATTCATGATTGGAGATTTGGGAATTCTGATATATTTGGGTTGATGGTATTATATGATATCCATGACCTATGTATAGTAATAATTTCTTGTTAAGTAATAAGAAACCTTCAGATTTCCTTAAGACACCAGGACCCAAGTCTGCAGACTTTGGATCCCTCTATAGATACACTATATATTGGTGGTGCAGCTGCTACTGTATATTCAGTTCTTAATTCTCTACATAAATGTGGAGTTTCTAGACAGAAGTTGATAAAAACAGCTCAGTATTTCTGATAAGTTAACTATTAGAGATTGTTTTACAGAAAGCTCCTTGTAGTGTTGCATCCTGGAGTATCCTAAGAGGTTAATTTCAGAAATAGAAAATGGAGAACCCGGTAGACTGGAGATCCACTGAGGCTCTGTACCAGTTCTTATCTTGACAACACAGACCAGTTGAGATTGTCCTCGCGTAGGCATTGATCTGTTGCCCTGCTCATGCAATGTGTTAGAAACTGATAGCACTCTTGGACCAACGCTATTCCTATGTGCCAGTGATTTCGGCGGAGCAAGCCTTTCACTCATTTATTATAATAAGAGGATAATTTGAGGATTGCACTCATTGAAAGCAAATTTTACAAATTGAAAAGGCTTAAATATCTAAAATATGTAGAAGTAATGTACTGAATCCAGAGAGTGTGAAGATCATGGGTTCTCCATTACAAAGTCTGTACTAGGACCTCCTGAATGGTCACATACCATGTATACTATTGAGAGGCCTATGTATTGAAGCACAGATACTACCGAAACTTCTTCACCAACTATAAATCTGCTTCTGGCTCTGGATCCTTTCAGAATACTAGTAAAGTGACTCTCCCAGCAACCCCTTACATTTGCCTTAGCCCCTTAGTATACACTTTCTACCAATAAGTATTTGGATACGAAGTAGTTTGGCAGAGGTGGAGTTATGGTCTTGGGGTGTTTCACCTGGTATGGACTCGTACCCTTGGTCCCCAGTACATGATAAACTCAACGCCGACGTCTATTGCACTATTTTAGATAACAGTGTCCTTCCTATATTATGGCGGTTCTATGGGTCGGACCGATGTTACTTCCAGGATGACAACGCCAGCTGTCATGTAGCGAGGTCTACCATGGCTTGGTACAGTGACTATCAGGTTAACCAACTGGACTGGCATGCCCAGAGCCCAGACTTGAACCCTATCGAGCACCTCTGGGACCAGTTGGATCGCCGAACTAAGGGCTGCATCAGCTAACCAAAATCGGTGAAAGAACTTACCTGTCTTCTCCAAGCTAAATGGAGTAAAATACCACTTGCCGTCATAGAAGGACTTGTCCCAGAGGGTTGAGGCTGTAATTGCCACTTGGACCACAGCTGTCCAAATACTTATTGGTAGACAGTGTATGTGTAGAACCAGAAGTGAAATTATTATACTCTGAGTTTTTTTTCAGACCCTAGAGTATGAGAGCTAGCGGCCCAGGGGAAATGTAAAAAATAACAAACTAAAATAACCATTTATACTCATCTTCCCTCCCTCTTCTTCTTCTGGGCCTCCTCACAGCATACAGCATGCTCTCTTTATCATCTTCTAGCTTAGCGTGCCCCATAGATTGAGTCTCAGCATCACTCTGTAGGGCAGAAGAGGCCAGAAAAGGAGTCAGATAGAGCGCCAGACGTCACGAGTCGGCGCAGAAGAGATGAGGGAAGGTAAGTCAAAATGTTTGTTATTTTTTACACTCCCCTGGGCCTTCACCTATTATATTGTGAAGTCTCTTGATATATCTCTTTATTTATAATAATTTCACGTCCAGTTCACAGATAAGGACAACAAAAGTTGTGTGTTCGAATGAACAAAAACACATAAGGAAAATTTGGTTCATGTCTGGTTTTAGTACCTAAGGGTATGTTCACACGGCGGAATTTGCATTCCACGTGTGAACATTATGCGAGACTAGCCACGACGGGACAGCCCATTGCCCAATTCCACTCCGGATTAGGCCCAAATGAACGGGCCTAATCGGGAGGGATTCTCGCGCCGCGGACGCCGCAGCTAATTCAACCTTCAGAGAAGGGTCATCTCACGTCTTTTTTCTGCTACTAGCTAGCTGAAAAAGCAAATTTGAGGCAAATTCCGCCTCAAAATCCGCTGCCAAAAAACTCTGTGTGAACTGACCCTAATAATTCTACTTTTCTAACTTTTATATTCTTTATAATCATTCTGCCCCTACAGTATTGTAAATCAGATCTTCATGTTTTGATCAGGGTTTGCTGATGCCACCGTAGAGATTGGAAGATATTTGGAAGACTGGACACCACAAGTTTCCAGAAAGGTGACTATGAGTTGTTATTTTTCCGCACCTTCCCTGGGCCTCCCATTATTATACTCTGGGGTCTAAAGAGAGCCCAAAGTATAGTAATACAGTAGCATTTCCAGTTCATCAAAACTTGCAGATGAACCTTATGTATATTCATGAAACAAATCTCTCACGAGGTTCATCCACCATTACCCAAACCCCACCAATTAGCTGATTGAAGGGGCTGCAGCATTTGGAGGAGTGCTGCAGCCTCTACACTGGCCAGTGACCAATAATGACCAATGGATGTGACATTACTGCCTGAGAAGATGAAGTGGAGCTCATGCCAGTGCAGCAACCTTTTCAATCAGTTGATCAACAAAGGTCCCGGTGTTGGACATCACCGATGTAATAATAATGGTTTATCCAAAGTAAAGGACCAGGCACAATTTCCGGTCTCCAAATGTGTGCTTTACCCTACCTGGATTAAAGCTTTGTGAACCTAAGGACTAGCACCTATATTGTGCTTTCTTTTTTGGCATCACTACTAAGTTTTCCTACATTTTTTCACTTACTAATTGCGACGTACCGTATATACTCAAGTATAAGCCGAATTTTTCAGCACAGTTTTTGTGCCCCCCTCAGCTTATACTTGAGTCAGCAAATGTTTCAAATTTCTTTCTTTTTAGGAGGGGGGGGGGTCTATGACCAGCCACAATATCAATGTATAGAATCTCCCATAAAATAGTGTGGGAAAAAGAAGCTTTAAAAAGAAAAAAAAAAAGTTGTAAATCCCTCCTTTCCCTAGAATACATATAAAAGTAGAAAATGACAGTGAAACACAAACATATTAGGTATCCTGTGTCTGACAGTGCCCGGTCTACTGAATATAGGGGATCTGCAGTGCTCCTGTTCTGTCAGGAAGGGGTTAATAGGAGCACTGCAGATTCCCTATATTCAGCCAGGCTGAATTCCAAGTGGGTGAAAAACCCAGTCCTCAAGCTCAGGGAAGGGGCAGACAGACAACCAAACACCCCCTCCCCTTCCCCAGCACCCAACAACTACTGCACCCAAAAACGCCGACCATTTTAATTGTTGAAATTTTCCAATAGCTACTGCATTTCCCCCCCCTCGGCTTATACTCGAGTCAATACGTTTCCCAGTTTTTTGTTGTAAAATTAGGGGCCTCGGCTTATACTCGGATCGGCTTATACTTGAGTATATACGGTATATTATCTTATATATGCTGAAGGGCGCAGTGGTTGCCGTCAAGGTCCTAAAATTTGATATGCGCACCTATTTACAGTGTACACTACTTGTCACATTAGGTTTTTTTTTCTTCTTTTTCACATAAATATAGGATTTTAGTGGACAATGGCATCTTCAGCAGCTTTCAGCAGTGTGTACTTCACATTGTCTTGCCTGCAGGCTTTCGGTAAATGTTCTCAATCAGTAAGGCTCTGTGCACACTGGTGTCATGACTTTCATTTTTACTCCATTTGTTGTATAACAGATCTGTTTACAGGAAAGAGTAGCGAAGCGGTCTAGGCGATTCTACCAATGGAAACCTGATGAGACAATACAGTGAGGGTGGAGGAGGCCGTAAAGCGCGGAGACAGTTAATTGGCCAGAACAAACAACCCATTTGCTCGGCACAGTTATAAAGAAAATGAGCAGATATGATGTAGAGGGATGAGAAAGTACGTTAAAAATGCAAGTTCGATACAATATTTCTGGCTGTACTATGGCTAATACAATTCTATGACTGGCTAAAATGTGACTGCAATTTTCTTTTTGCCAAAGGATCTAGTTAGCAATGACCCGTTTCGTAAAAAGTCCTCAGTGGTCATGTAGAGCATGATGACATCAAAGAGCCAAGATATGGGTGCAACTAGAGATGAGAAAATCACAGTTGATGAAGTGGAATTTGATCCGAATTTCAGGAAATATTCGATTCATATGGAATCCGGATTTCCTAACGAATTGCATTTTTTCCTAAAATGGTCCCTGCACATGTTAGGACATGGGGCAAGGAACTCTGGGAAAGCAGGATCACCCACAAAGCCATGCGTGCAGTCAATCAGCAACCAGCCATCCCTGTGATGTCAATGCCCTATAAATACCCTCCGCCATCTTGGATTCAGGCATTTTCCAGTGTACTTAGTGCAGGAAGAGATGTCAGTAGGTGCTAGGGGAAGTGGTAGAAAATACTTGAAAACTGATTTTCTCACTTTAGCATTAGAAGTTTAGGGAAAGGATAGGGAGGAGTTTATACAGTATTGAAGCAGAACAGGGTGCATTTGGGATGTTTGCAGCCTGGGTAATTGGAACAATCCTACTACACCTTGCCGAACTGACTGCTATTATATTGCTGCTCAATGCAGGTTTGCAATAGATCATACCTGTGTACGGGTCCATCACATGGAGGAAAATTTTCCACACTGAAAAACAAGCCTCCCATTGATTTCAATGGGTTCTGCTAGCTTTTTTTTTTTTGCACTAGAGGAATTTTCCGCTAGTGGAAAATTCCACTAGTGGAAAAAAGGGAGTAGAACCCATTGAAATCAATGGGAGGCTTGTTTTCCACGTGGAAAATTTCACAACAAATTCCTCACCATTTTCCTCCATGTGAACGCACCCTAATTCAAATTATTGGGGTCTTATTAGTACTTGTGTGGTGAGGTTATATGTTGTGTTCTACACCACTACACCGGCTGTCTGCAGCCAGGAGATTTTAACGAGAAAATTATTTGAATCGAATCATATCGTTTCAGAAATTTGGTGAACCGGCTGAATCAAATTTTTTTTAAAAAGTCACTCATCTCTAGGTGCAACCCATGTGATCACTAGGGGCCCCTTCACACGGAGTATATGCTGGCTGATCCCATTCATTTCTATGGGGAGCGCACGTATGCCGGCTCCCATAGAAAGCAATGGGATCTGTTTTAAACGCCGCTGATTCGGGACGTTTACATGTTCCGAATCAGCCAGCGTATACTGTATGTGAAGGGTCCCTAATACTCAATCACTGTACTCAGCAATATCCATGTGCTTCTTCAATCATCCAGGAGGCCATAAGTGGCCAGAAGAGAACAGAGGACTCCCAAAAAAGAGCACTGAAAGGCGATGGAAAAAAGAGCAAGAGAGGTGATGGAAGACATCAGTGTCCATTATTTTTCCACACCTCACTATGGCCTTGAATTATTATGCCTCTGGGGTCTAAAGAGACCCCAAAGTATATTAGCAGTACTTACGTTTTGGCCAAAATTAAATCCACTTCATTCTTCTTTTTTTTTTTTCCAGCTTCCCTGTACTGAATGGAAATATCATGAAAAACAATTTTTCCCGCAAACATTAAGACCTCCTATGGCTCTGAAAATGGGAAAATATAAAAGTTGTCGGGTTGGTCAAAAACTAAAATGGAAAATCAAAAAATATCACCAGTAGGAAAGGGTTAAACATGACTTTCTAGCACTAATGGTTTCGAAACAGCGCAGACAATGCCTATTAGCCAATTGTTTTATACATATCCAGGAAGAATAACAGAGTAATGTCAGAAAAATCAAAAAATAAGTTCTAGAATTGTTATGTCACGTTTAAGGCAAGCAGGTGTCAGGAGAACAAGTGGCGCCGGGTGATCACCTGTGGTCGGGCTATTGTACAGAAGGTCTATTGTGAGACTTCCTTAGCAGAACAAATGACCCTTGTTATAATCCACTCTCATGTCAGACAATATACAATGTTATACTTTTATACAATCCTCTCTGCATATGACTCACATTGGGTAACAATGCAGTCAGAAATTCTTACGCAGTCCGTCTGTACAAGTCTTTTTTTATGAACACAGGTTTGACTTTCCCGAGATTAGAGGGGAAAAACAATGATACGTTCCGATAAAGGAAATGACAATAAATATGCAAATGAGTTTCACGTAGACGGAGTAAGATCGGATATTTAATAGCATTGCCGCCGACACGATCCGTATGATGCATAACAGTCACATCGCAATCCAGCGATTAAAGAATCTCTGCATTGAAAATTCCTAATGTCATCTGAAGACACAAGTTCATTACTGTCAAAGTCAATCCTCCAATGTCTTCTTAAAATAAAAAAACAAAAAAAAGTTGCGATTTTCTGTGTATTTACTTTGTCTTTTTCACAATTACAAGGAAACATAAAATCGAGTCGTTAAGGTTACGCACTGAATGTGCTAATGAATTGCTTACACGTTCCCTCCATCTTCATTAAAAGGTTCATTATCCGTGCCGTGTTTATATTGTAAAATATTATTTCATTTGCCGACTATTTTGGGACATATCTTTGATATGAAATGCCACAATGATTGATAGGACTGATGGAGTATGCAGATGTAAGTGTTTTCCGCAAATATGGGAAATGTACTTTTTGTGTTTTTAAGGGCAATGAAAGTAGTTGTGTCATTCACTACCGAAAACTAAGCATATCGTTAAAGGGGTTGTCTCTGCTGAGACAACCCCTTTAAGAAGGTAAAGGCTGGGGTGATGAGCTGATTATAGTACTCCATGGGATAGTTTGTGGTAGGTATTCAGAGGAATGGCCGCTGTTGTAAAACAAGGACAGCTCTAGTCTCCCACAACAGATTGCCATTAAGACGTATACCATGCAAAACACAAAGTCAGTATTGGCATATGTGCAGTATCCCAATGAACACTGCTTAGAATTTCTGGCATTTATTTGACTGTGTTATATTGTGTTTGTGCCACCGCATTGTATATAATTCATGTTTTTCGGCTTCCTATGTGTTTTCCACTTTTTAGGGAATGTTCCACTGTGGTGAAGGTACACCCTTCCTTTTCTTGAGCCATGGTTGGCTGTGGTAAAGGGATGAGTCTGAGTCTTTAGTGTTAAACTATCACTTTATCCAGTGGCATAACTAGGAATGACGGGGCCCTGTGGCGAACTTTTGACATGGGGCCCCCCCCCAATAGTGGCCTCTGCCCACAGTATTATGCCCCATAGTGGGTCCTGCACCCAGTATTATGCCCCACTGGGGACACCCATGAACAATTATTATACTCTGGGGTCTTTTCAGACCCAAGAGTATAATAATCAAACACCCAAGGAGGGGGATACAAACATAAAAAACACTGTCACTTACCTATCCCCAGCTCCACTGCAGTCCTAAGTGGTGTTGGCCATCTCCAATGACGCTTGGACGTCACATGACCCGGGACGCAGGCCGAAAGCCTGTCTGGAGTGCGGAGAGGTAAGTCACAATGTTTTTTATGTTCCCTTACCTCTCCGGGGCCTCTGATCATTATACTTGGAGGTCTGAAAAGACCCTCAAGTATAATAATAGTGCTTGTGGGGCCCGTGGTGTCACTTACCAATCCTGGCCCCTACCAGGATCGGTAAGTAAATAGGGCCCGTTACCAGCTGTAGTAACTCCAGATGGTAACGGCCTATTAAAATAAAACAAAAAAAACGCAGCGGTAGCAGCTGTCGCCAGGTCCTAATGTCCCAGGCCCTGTGGCAGCCACTACCCGTTACGCCACTGACTTTATCCAGGACATCCCCTTTAACACAACTAAACACCCTCCCCTCACCTAACTTCTAATTTACTTACTCTATTAAAAATGTATATTTACCCAGATCGCTGGGTTGGTCATGTAACCTCCCCGGGTACATTTTTAGATTTTCCAGTGACATTCCTTTTTCCCGTTTCTGGAAACAGAAGGTCACCAATACAATCCCCACCCCATCATACTTTCCTGTCTTCATGTCTGGATCTTTTAGGCACGAAAAGTCACTTCCTTCAGTGGACCGGCTCCTTTTCTTCTTGACACCTGTCAACCTCCCACGCCTATGCAATAGTGCTGGGTATCGGCATGCCAGCATTCCATCTCTATTGCGCAGACACCAGCAGACGTGAAGAGGAGAAGGAGCCAGTCTCCCACGCCTGCACAATAGAGCCAGAGTGTCAACCTGTTGGCACTCCGACTCCATTGTGCAGGCGTCAGCAGACGTGAAGAAGAGAAGGACATAACAAAGTGATCTCCTGTTCCTAGATTGGGAAAGGAAGAAAAGTAAGTATGATGGGGTGGCAGGCTGAGTTAGTTGGTTAAGTAGGGCAAGTAGTCTGCGGACTAGTTAGGGAGACAGGGAGGGGGTGTGGGGATGGGAGTGAGGGGGGATCTTTTCTCCGGGTTGAGTATAAAACCATTGGAAACAAGGCATAAAATCGTCCGACACCATTGTTATCTATGAAGCCCACAGATCTCCATGGGTAACTGCTTTTCACGTGGACCGAGTCTGAGTCTTTGGCTCCCCATGTGAACTGAAATGACAAAGACCCGAATGCTAGTGTGAACCTAGCGCAAAACTCATTAAATCTGATACATTTTCCCATAATTAATGCATAACCTATCTACAGACCATTTATCTATATATTGTGTGCACTTCTCTATAGAACGACTTGCAGCTATAAAGTTAAAAGTGCACAAAACCAAAATTTATAATAAAGAACACTCCGGAAAAGCCAAGCACAGACCCAATGGAGACCATCAACATTGGATTCACAGCCCAAACAGGACACGCATAACGCCCTTCGATTTTGAAAGATATGAAAGATTCTTAACCGGTTAAGGACCAGGCCCAAAAGTATGTTAAAGACCAGGCCTCTTTTTTCAAAACTGACATGTGTCACTTTAAATGGCAATAACTTTGAGACGCTTTAACTTACAAAAATGATTTTGAGATTGTTTTTTTCGTAACACATTATACTTCATGATAGTGGTAAACACTAATCAATATTTTTGCATTTATTTATAAAAAAAACTAGGAAATTTGATGGAAATTTGAAAAAAATTGCAATTTTCAAAATGTGAAATTCTCTACTTTTCAAGCAGATAGTCATACCATCCAAATACATGAATAAATATTATCTCCCATATCTCTGCTTTATATTGGCATCATCTTTTGATGGTCTTTTAATTTATTTTGGACGTCACAAGGCTTAAAAGTGTAACAGCGATTTTCCAGATTTACAAGAAAATTCTCCAAACCAATTTTTTAGGGACCGCTTCAGTTCTGAAAGTAATTATAAAGGCCTGTATAATAGAAACCCCCATAAATTACCCCATTTTCAAAACTGCACCCCTCAAATTATTCAAAACAGCATTTGGGATGTTTGTTAACCCTTTAAGCATTTCATAAGAATAAAAATAATATGGCAGTGAAATTTAGACATTTCATTTTTTTTCACTAATACATTCATTTAGACCTAAAATTAACACATTCACAAAGGGTTAAAGGAGAAAATGCATCTGATAGTTTATTGTGCAATTTCTCCCGTGCACAGAAATACCCCACATGTGGGTATAAACTGACTTTTGGGCACACGACAGTGCATGGAAGGGAAGGAGCGACACTGGGTGTTTGAACAGCAGATTTTGCTGGAATAATTTTCAGGCGCCATGCCTTATTTGCAGAGACCCTAGAGTACCAAAACAATGGAAACCCCCCAAAAGTGACCCCATTTTAGAATCCACACCCCTCACAGAATTCATCAAGGGGTATAGTCAGCATTTAGACCCTACAGTTGTTTCACAGATTTTACTAACATTGGGATGTGTAAATGAAAAATTACTAAAATGTCACTTTATCTCCAAAGTTTTCATTTTCACAAGGGGTTAAAGGAGTAAAAGCCCCCCACAGTTTGTTAAAAAATTTCTCCTGAACACGGCAATACCCCATATGTGACCATAGTATGCTGTATGGGAACATGGCGGGGCTTGGAATGGAAGGAGCGCTATTTGGCTTTTGGATGGCAGATTTTACTGGAATAATTTTAGGTGCCATGTCGCATTAGCAGAGCCCCTAGAGTACCAATACAGTGGAAACCCCCTAAAAGTGACCCCATTTTGGAAACTACACCCCACACAGAACATATCAAAGGGTAGAGTGAGCATTTTGACCATACAGCTGTTTCACAGATTTTATTAACATTGGGCCTTGAAAATGAAAAATTACTTTTTTTCCAACAAACTGTCAATTTAGCCCCAAATTTTTAATTTTCACAAGAGGATAAAGGAGAAAAAGCTCCCTAAAGTTTGTTACACAATTTCTCCTGAACACAGAAATGCCCCATATGTGGCCATAATCTGCTGTATGGGAAAATGGCGGGGCTCAGAATGGAAAGAGGGCTATTTGGCTTTTGAAGGGCAGATTTTGCTGGAATATTTTTCAGATCCCATGTCGCATTTGCAGAGCCCCTAAAGTATCAATACAGTGCAAACCCCCTAAAAGTGACCCCATTTTGGAAACTACACCCCTCATAGAATTTATCTAGGGGTAGAGTGAGTATTTTGACCTCACAGGTGTTTCACAGATTTTATTAACATTGGGACGTGAAAATGAAATATTACTTTTTTTCCCAATGAATCGTCCATTTAGCGCCATATTTTTAATTTTGCAAATAGTTTAAGAATTAAAATCCCCCCAAAGTTTGTTACACAATTTCTTCTGAGCACGGCAATACCCCATATGTGGCCATAATCTGCTGTATGGGTACATGTTGGGGCTCAGAATGGAAAGAGCGCTATTTGGATTTTGGAGGGCAGATGTTGCTGGAATAGTTTTCAGGTGCCATGTCGCATTTGCTGAGCCCCTAAAGTACCAATACAGTGGAAACCCCTCAAAAGTGACCCCATTTTAGAAACTACACCTGTCAAGGAATGTATCAAGGGGTATTATCATTTTGAGCCTAAAATGCTTCCCAAAAATTAATGTACAAAATGAAAATTGAAATTTTTAAAAATATGCCATTTCGGTGCCCAATACGTTGCACCCACTTTGTGTTGTCAGAGACCTACACTCCTAAAACTATTAAGTGGGCCATCCCGAGGGGCAAAAAATTATATATGTGGGTGTAAACTGCTGCTTGGGCACACAGCAGGGCTCAGAAGGGAAGGACCACTGTGCGTTTTAGCTTTTGGGGTAGAGATTTAGAGGGACCCTCTGGGCACCATGTTGTTTTTGCAGAGCCCTGGAGGTGCCAGTAAACTGGAATTCACCAAGAAGTGACCCCATTTTGTAGGGGCAATTTTAGGGTCTCTGCAAATGTGACATGGTGTCCAAAAACGAAGAATCTAAATCTGCACTCCAAAAGCACATATTGCTCCTTCACATCTGCGCCCTGCTGGGTACCCAAATAGCAGTGTATGCCCACATGTATGACACTGGTGTCCCCCGGATAACGTACTTAATGCCATATGTGGGTATAAATGGCTGTTTGGGCACAGCCGGGGACAGAAGGAAAGGAGCGCTATATTGGTTTTTGGAGCACACCATGCCACTTTTGCAAAGCCCCTGAATTGCCAATAAAGTGGAATCCGCAGACATGTCACCCCATCTTGGACACTAGCCCACTGATGGGATTTATCAAGTGGTGTAGCGAGATTTTTTTAACCCTTGAGTGTTGCATTTATTTAGTTTCCAGAAATGAAATCGCAACTGATAGAGAAGTTAAAAATGAAAATTTTACTGATTTGCCATTTCAGTGTGCAACATGTTGTGCCCGACTTATGTCAGCAGAGACACTCCAAAAACTGTTAAGCGGGTATCCTGGGCACAACAGCTTTCAGAGCGTTCATCTCTGATACAAGTCGGGCATAACATATTACGCACTGAAAGGACGTATTCCTGGAAAAATGGTCATTTTCACCTTTCACAATCAGCTTCGTATTCATTTATGGATAATAAGTTATAGCAACACTTGGGGGTTAAAAATGCTCTCTGTACCCCTGGAGAAATCCTTCAGGGGTGTAGTTTCCAAAATAAGGTCACATATCAGGGGATTCCACGTTACTGGCGTTTCAGCTCTGCAAAAGTGTCATGGCATCCAAAAACCAAACCATCTGCGCTCCAAAAACCCAATAACCCTTCTTCCCTTCTGTGTCCGGCTGTGCCCCAATATCAGTTTATACCCACATATGACATTACGTCCGTTATCCCGGGTACACCAGTGTCATACATGTGTCATACATGTGGCATAAACTGCAGTTTGGACGTACAGCAGGGCGCAGAAGGGAAGGAGCGCGATGCGGCTTTTGGAGTACAGATTCAGATGTTTGGTATCTGGACGCCATGTCATGTTTGTAGAGCCTGTAAGGTACCAGAAAAGTGGATTCCCCAAAGGAGTGACCCCATTTTGAAAACTGCACCCCTCAAAGAATGTATCAGGGGGTGTAGTGAGGATTAGTATCCCAGACGTGACTGCACAGCGGATGGCGAAGAGGGAATATATAAGCGGTGCGGAGGACATTGGGGACACCAAATTCCCTACTATGTCCCAGTAGCTCCTATGATTGGGGGAGTCACTCTGGGGGTCAATTTAGGGGTCACTTCTGGTGTCCGTTCCCTCATAAGCTGTAAATCTGGGGTGTCCCCTGATATCCGCTCGCACAGCTTATATATTCCCTTCCTGCCGCAGCCAGTTGTGTTCTAATAATTTGGCGATTTTTGCGGACTTTTGTCTTCACATTATTAGATGCTATATTTTCTTTATTTTTCTGGTGACGCGGCCATATAAGGGCTTGTTATTTGCGGGATGAGATGCATTTCGTAATGACACTGTTTTTGGGTGTCTACATCTTATTGAATACATTTTATTAACCCTTTTTTGCTGGATTTAAAAAAAAAAATCAATCCTGGCATTGAGTTTTACTTTTTTAATTTTGCGCCATGCAGCGTACAGTATAAGTAACATGTTCCCTTTATTCTGCGGGTCGGTACGGTTACGGCGATACCTCATTTATAGTATTTTTTTATGTGTTACTAGTTCTGCAGAGGAAAAACACATTTGGGGACATAAATCAATGTTTTTTGCATAGCATCTTCTGAGAGGCGTAACATTTTTATTTTTCGGTTGACAGTGTTGGTTGAGGGCTTATTTTTTGCGGGACAACCTGCGCTTTTTATTGGTACTGTTATCGGATGCATATGACTTTTTGATCACTTTTTATAGTATATTTTGTAAGGTGAGATGGCGAAAAATCATTACTTCCGGCGAGTTTTTTCCGGGGTTTTTTTCCGGCGTTCGCCGTGTACATTAAATATTATTTCAGTTTTATTGTATAGATTGTTACGGACGCGACAATACCAAATATGCATTGTTTTTATTACTTTTTAGTTCTTTTTTTATATAATTCATTTTCTATAGAGAAAAAGGGATTTTGGGGCTTTATTACTTTATTAATTTTTTTCATACACTTCATTTTATTTTTTTTTTTATTTTTTTTTTACTTTTTCATGTGTCCATTTAGGACACTTCAATCAGCAATACTTTGCTGATATAGAATGCCATGTGAGACACAGCCTGCAGGTGTCCCACATGGCATTCCGTAGCAGGATGTCAGGCTGTGTAGACGCACAGCCTGACATCAGAAGGTCCTGGCAGGATCACCAGGTATGTGGGGGCTCCGGGCAGTCTGGGGTCACTGGCCAGACCCCAGACTACCTTTTACTGCTATCGGCACCCTCCGATCTCGCCGCGGGGGGTGCCGATCAGCTTCAATTGCTGGCGGATGCCTTTCGATCGCGCCGTGATGTTTCACGGCGCGATCGAAAGGGTTAAAACGTCCAGTCGGACTCAGTTCCGACTGGACGTTATTGAGGAAGGGGTTAGGTGTTAGTAACACCTAACCCCCGTCCTCCCCGCACCCCTCCCCCCGCCAAGAAGGTACCTAAAGACAGGACGTATTTTGACAATAGTCCGGTCTTTAGGTACCTGGACCGCAGGCCGTAAATTTACGTACGGCGGTCCTTAACCGGTTAATTCTGCCGTTTCGTCCTATTTCGTCTCCAGCCCTCCCACATTCCACGAGAAGCCAGAGTTATTTTTCGCGCAGGAACATTACCTAGCAAACTGTAAACTTTATGACCATGTGCCTTGCATATATTACACCGCTTTAATTATGCCATAAAAACATGTACATTTCCACCACTGTGATATTTGCTTAATAAAATTGCATTTTGTTCATTGGTAGAGCTCTATAATGAGACTATATTTTAGGGCCGGGAAATCTATATTTATAATCAGTATCCTATAATAATCGGAGGCCGCACCGCCCTCATTTCGCGAAAAAAAAGAGAGAAAGGGAACTTTAAACTGCGGAAAGTAATGAAGATATGAAAATACAATAAGGGCTAAAAGCTTTTGCTTCTCACACATAATCACTTACGATGATGAGGGCGATATGTCTTGAGCACCAAACGGTTCTGTTCCATGACTCTCCCATAAAGAAGATGAAAACTACTATGAATCTTGTTCTTTATTCGCCTCAAACTTGAGTAATATCTCGTGCAGGTAAAATGCTGAGGTAGCTTTTAATTATTCATGTCAGACTGCTTGAGTAGACACATTAAGGTTGGATGTCAATAAAATTGTCTGCATTTTCCTGCTTCCCATCCGAAACAATGGGGAAAGTAAAAAATTAATATTATATATTATAGGGTCATTAATGTCCTTATAAGACGGATTCTTTATGAAACGCAGTAGAAGCCTAGGCGGTGAGGTAGGCTAGTTACTGTCAAGCTGCTAGAGACATTTACAAGAATAAAGACAATCTAAACCTGAATTAAAGAAGTAAATTCGATTATGGAAGGTCGGGGGTCAAGACGTAAATGTGGCAGGTCTATAAATTGCATGGATATGGTTATAAAAGACGAGCTGTAGAAACGTTAAAAGCTAAGTTGTAATAAGTACTGTGCAAAAATTTCATGCACTAATTTAGGGGGAGTATCAAGTCAATCTTCGTCCTTAGACCCTATGGACCCTCTTACTCCCTGGAGCAGAGAGCTGCTAAGTAATGCTGGCCATGCCCATTCCATTACTGTCTTCTTGCCAATGTTGGCCAGACCAGCCAATCATCTTATATGTATTAAGGTGCCTCAAGTTTTCAAGTGTCCAAGAGTAATGGATCTGGCTTAGGATTTCTTAGGGGAGATAAGCCACTGCCAAAGGTGTCTGACAATAGTTTACTCCCTTTCCTAATCTTAACACAGCTAATGTCTTCTAGGGCCCCCTGGTGACTGTGCCAGCACTGTGACCAGGGGGCCTAGAAGACAAGACCCATTTTCTGCTACACTGCACCAAATACTCAGCTGTGAGGGCCGTTTACTACCAAAGATTCTCTGCCCACATCCCAGACTTCATATCTGCAGACGAGAAGAGGAAACTCTACATCCTACTGGGAGAAGAAGAGGCCACTGTGGAGATCGCTGCCCAATACGTGTCCAGCTGTCACCAAACAAGAGGAAGATGAGACTCCACGGACTGTTATACCCCAAATAACCCACCCGACCCCACCTCCCCATATATCGGTCACCAACTAAGAGAAAGATGAGACAACACGGACTGTTATACCCCAAACCACCCACCCCACCTCCCCATATAGCGGTCACCAACTAAGAGGAAGACGAGACTCCACGGACTGTTATACCCCAAATCACCCCCCCCATACTCTCCCCCTCAACTCCAACTCCCCCCCCCCCCACTTTACTAGCTTTGGTAATGCCAAATATCTATTCGGACGTGCCAATAAAACCTATTTGATTTGATTTAACGCTATGTTCACATGTACACCCATCCTCCATCGGAAGACCAGAAAAACACACACATTGGACACTAAAACAGCACACACCTATGGTGCCCAACAGACCCCTTCGACTATAATGGGATCCATTGAGAGTCCAATGTTGTAAACTGAAATCCTCTGACACAAAAGTCAGACTTGCAGTACTTTTTCATCCGTTGATTTTCAACAGCCACCGCAATGGGGTCTTCAAACAGAGATTCAAATGGAAATCCAGCCTTAGTGTGCATGTATGTAAAAGGAAGGTTCGGGAGGAATTGCTGTGAGCAAAATTAAAGTGTTTAGGGAGATTAAAGAGGACCTCTCACCAGGTCTTGTAAGCCAATGAAGTACATCATATGATAGGTTCTGTCATGAGCCCTATACAAGTCCTTTAGTGTAAGTCAGTGTGGTCAAACATATACGTAATACATGGAGAGAAATGACTTTTACAGGGAACCATCCACTAGGTCGGAAAAGCCCAATGGCATACATCACCCTGAGAAAATTAAGGTATGCTAGCCAAGTGGGTGGTCACATTAGATGTCATATAGAATTCAGAAACCCCACCTACAGAGAAGACACAGTGTCACCACCCACTTGCCTAATTTGCATCAACACTAAAAGGACTTATATCCTTGGAATGGCTTAACAGATTTGGATAAACAAGACAGCAAAATGCTTAGGGTGACAGCGCCTATCCGAAATCAGATACTGGTAGGCACTGACTGAGCAGTCTCAGTCTCGCTTTCTGATTGACTGCGTAGATTGTAAGCCTTCGCGGGCAGGGCCCTCTAGCCCACCGTGCCAGTCGGTCACTGTTAGTATTATATCTACCTGTATATTCTGTGTATTGTATGTAAACCCCCCAAATGTAAAGCACCATGGAACTAATGGTGCTATATAAATAAACAACAATAACAATAGTTAGATTCAGTTACCGCCTGAGTGATAGTAGTCTCTGATCAAGAGACCATGCAAACCATACACAAGATGTGTGACCTGTAGCCTTGTCAGCTGGGAACAGAGAGCAGTCCAGGAACAAGACCTACTAATCATCTACCCTACTGCGGCCACATGCACCCAAATAAAGGGTTGACCATATAATACATGAATGGACCAAGTCTGAAACAGTAGAAGCCACTCTTTAGAACCACGGTCTGACTTCAATATCCATGGCCCCTAAAAGACTCTTATTCTGATTGATTCTTAGTAACAAATGTGCAGTAAACGGAAATGTTGATAATATTTAATATCGAGATCCCATGTGGTAAAGGAAAATGCACCATGTGGTGTCGGTTGCCCGTAAATGCCAGCTCTAATTCCAGGTATTAAGCCATTCTCTTCTCAAACAATTAACTATGAAATTACCAGACACAATAGCAATACAAATCAGAATCTATCATTTAGAATTTAACAAGGAAAATTAACAGAGGAGCCGAAAAATATAAACATACAATTAAATCTAATCCAGAACAATGCAAGGAACGGTATGAGCACCATTCAATTCAATGTGACCTTAACTCCTACATTCTGTTCCGTAGCATCCATGTGCCACAGCAATTACTATTAGAAATATGGAAAATATAATATAGATGTGGGTGGACGTTTCTTCACTGCCGAGTGAGTATTCATGATTCTGACTACCAAGATAATTATTACTTAAGCAGCTTGTCAACCCTTGAATATAGAGGCAGAAAAACAGATGTAAAACCTCTTTTTACAGTAGGCTTTAAAGTATATACTGTGAAAATCCCGCAAAATGTTATAAAGATCAGCAACTTGTGCCACGGCTCCCATATTAATGCTAAAACGCCATAAAACGGCCATCTATCATCAAAGTCTTTCTCTGTTGAAGTCAATGGATCGGGGCAAAATGTTCACTTGCTCTGTATAAAATATATATAGTGTGGTGTAGACATAAAGGTTACTCTATAAAGCTGTACATTGGTTTCTAGGATAGTGAACGATCAAATCCATTCTATAGACTTAATGAGGATGTACCAAGCTATGATGTAAACACTATCAATAGGTTAGGAGATAACTTAATGATTGGTAGTGGTCGGACCATTGATAGAACAACAGTCCAAGTATGTGTCCTGACCGCTCATTTGATTCTCTATGGGAAATCTGGAGATAGTTGAGTACAATGTTTGACTATTTCTGGCAGTCCCATAAAGGATGAATGGTAATCATGGTTAGATAGCAATTTTTAGGAGTAGAGTGAGTACTCAAGGTATTTTCAGCGAGCCATGTGTTGGACCTGTTGAGGATATGTTGACTATTGGATACCCAACGCAGAAAAGATTTGCTGAATCTTGGTGGACCCAAATAAGTTCAGCCCATGAGTACTATGACGTCAGAAGTCAGATTTTACCTGTAACTGGGGATCTCACAATTACACCAGTTTTGGACCCAAACTCTTTTATGACCAATTGGAGGACATACCTTTTTTTTTTTTAGTGTGTGCCACTTAAGATAAGGATGTAAGACACTGACCTGGAGCTCCCGAAAATCTGTGGTCCCCAACGTCCCTGCAACCTCTGACCTAGATTGGTTATAGCTGGGTGCAAATCCAGGAACGTGGGAAGAAACAGATTGGGAAACTTTCGCTAACAGGTTCCCTGACTGAACCTGCCTAATCTCAGAGTAACATCCTTACAAGGACGCCCCTCACTGGAACCTAAAATAGATTCCCTATAGTTACCCTAACAAGCGTAGTCAGGCTAGACCAGTGGTAGATATTGATGAGCAATAAAATAGAAAAATAAACAAGGAAACTAAAAAGGTGGGTAACGGGAAGGGTAAGGGAAAGCAAAGCTTAAAGGCTGATGCAAGTGTACAGATAAAGCTATACAGAACCTGGAAGTTTGCAAACAGAAACTGAATGCTTTAGCAGGCACATGAACATGGGGAGGGAACTAAAAAGGAACAGAGATACAACCCCACCCTTCACAGATAGGAATGACAGGCCAGACAATCTGCCAATCAAACAGGCACCAAGGAGACAACGTAAACCCTTAATGTACTAAATACAGCCTCCGGGGCATACGCCGCGTAGCAGGAAGGTTCGGCGTCCCCGAATCCTGACAGTGCGATGTTTGAATCTCCATATGTGTAAGCAGCTCCCTCTGTAATCAGTAATGTATAGAACAGTCGATGATCAGTCTTGGCCCACTGTCAAGGACCGCATATATCAACCAAGATACAAAAACAATTCTAAGGCTCTGTTCCCATGGAGTAACGCGCCGCTCATTCTGACACGTAAACACATTTCAGAGTGAGCGCTGTAAAACAGAATCCCATTGACTTCAATGGGTGCCGTCTTACACGTGCTACACATTAAAATCAATTGGAGGCTTTTTAACCCATTGATTTCAATGTGTAGTGTGTGTAAGATGGCACCAATTGAAGTTCTGTTTTACAGCGTTCACTCTGACACATGTTTACGTGTCAGAATGAGCGGCGCATTACTCTGTGAGAACGGAGCCTAAGGATTCATGTGGGGATGATGTGGAGAGAAGGCTTCAGGAGTGGCAGCTTCCCAATTCATCACCTTACATTGCCTGATGAACTATCTGTATATCTAAACTATTAAAATTTGATAAATTAAACTTTCCCCTTTACAAACTAGGATCAATGGCATAAGAAGACAAGTAAAAGGTTTCTCTACATATAATATCAGGACACTAGATTACGTTCTCATCCAACCTCTGACACCTTCACTGATCCCAACAGGGCACATTGCTCTTTAACCATGCTGGATTTTTCTGTATGACATGTAGCCTTAAGCACCATTTGTAGGTAAAAACAGTACTGGTGCTGCAACAACTTCGGTCTCAGGGTCATGGGGGGTTCCAGATATTAGGCCCCACAAATCAAAAAGTGATGTATATGTCACTCATCGAGATGTTTTTGGAGAGTGGGAGGAAAATATTACCCAAAGGAAACCCAAACGGACAAGGGGAAAATAAATGAACCCCCATGAAGATGTTGCCCTTGGGTTCATGTTTTTGAAGATATTTCATCTGATATTAAAGGGGTATTCCCACGTAGCATACTCACCAGTCTTCACTGCTGTAAAATCTTCTTTCTTCCTGGTTTCTTGCGTCATTTGGTGGGCGGGGTTTCACATGCAACCTGCCATTTAGCTCCACCCCCAAGTTACCGTGTCGCTCCGCGCACCGCATAGCGTGATCCTATGGGACGGCTGAAGGGCCTGTGATGTCATCAAAGGTCCTCAAACAACACTATATGCATAATATTAGACTATGAAGTACAGGCAGGAGCAACACCATTCTGTGTTACATACAGAGACTGCCTGTCTCTGCCATAATGAACAGAATTGAATTAGCTAGCCTGATAACTGGGAGAACAGAAGACGAGTTCAGAAATGAAAGCAGTTCCTCTCCCCTATCTGAGTGCAGGACCTAGGTCACATGGTGTAGACACAGGAATAGCTAGAAACACAGGCTCGCTCCCGTGCACTTAGACCCACCTCCCTCCCCCCTGAGAGCAGGCAGATACATCACTTGACTTTTGAGCAGATAAGTCAAGGGCTGTGTCAACAATGAATTGAATAAAGTAAGATAGTGGACAAACAAAGCAGTTTTGCTGAAGCAGTGTATTTAGGAAAAGTCTTACATACAAATTAACAAGCAGTATAGATAGGATTCTTGTGATGGGACAACCCCTTTCAGTTTTGGCCATTGCATTTCTCCCCATCCCTTGTGAGACTCTCATTCAAACCATCCTGCCTCACCATTTCAACAAGTGATTTCTTACCAAGCAAATACACTCTCTAAAGAAAAAAATCTCCAGCGCTTTTTCGAGACGTTATCCATCAGTGGTTCCATGACCCCAGTAAAGCCAGTGAATTCAACATTTGTTAAATGTTTCCTCATTTCAATTGGTTTCGAAAGACCCATGCCGAATCCCAGGTGTCTCCGACGCGTTTCAACAGCCAAAGCAACAAAGCGATTTTTCAGATGAAAGAATTAATGTTTTATAAGGTCACATTAAGTGCACACCAAAAGGTCAAGCTACAGACAGTGCACCGGCCGATTTCTTAAATTACAAAAAGTAACATTTTTCCTTTCTGGTTGTACTTAAACTCCGGCGATATTTCATTCTCTTCGGGTTTGATGGAAAAAAAATTGGAAACTTTTGCAACTGTGCTTTCAAGACGAAATTATGTACATTCATCACTATATATATATATATATATATAAAATGTTCTTATTTTATTTTACTTTCACCAAATGTCTCCCCGTGGGATCATTTTCTGTATTTTGTCATCTGTGGCTTAAGTGAACATTTACAATACATGCTACAAGTCGACTGCTAATCTTTTGTGTGAATATATATATTATTTAATTCGGTTTCTGTAGGAGAATAGAAGTTACAATGGCTCCAAAAACTTAAACTACTTTCCAATTTGGAGATTGAATATGTTTAAATGAGAGAATTATAGATGTAAGGACCATTTATTGCGTGACTATAGACCTAGCAAGGATTCGTCACGTCATGTTGATCCTGTGTTCTAAGTAACTAGCGGCTGCTACAAAACATGATTAGGTATAATGTACATTTTTTGATAGATCGGGTGAATGGCTGTGGTTTTCTGCAGTCAAAAAATTGAATTATGGTCATGTCATTTAAGTAAATATACAATTTAATGGATGCACAATAGACATTACTCACTAGCAGCTAGGAAGCAGAAAGGCTCTTTGTCAAGCACACTTAATAATGATATCTATTTAGTACTTGAAATATAGACCCGTACAACGCACATTCGGTGATATAAATTAATTTATTCTACATTATAAGGTGGTGTCATAGGCTTGAACGCTAAGTGGTTTATGGAACAACACATCCATACTTAGTGCTATTTCTAAAGTGAATATCCAGGCTTGGATACTGTTTTGGTTCAACATTTGTTGCAGATGATATATATTTATATACTGGTTGGAACTCCATTCTTTATTTATTTATTTTATTTTTTTGGAGGGGGGGATCTAAATTCACTATGTAGCCATAAAAAAACCTCATCACATTCCATAAACTTTTATACTATTATTATTATTATTATTATTATTATTTAGCTATTTTTAGATATATTATTGTTATTATTATTATTATTATGTTATTTTTAGGTATATTTTTGTTATTTATTTTCATATTAATATCATCATATGAGGGCTTGTTTTTTGTAGGATGAGTTGTATGTTTTAAAAAAGACCTATCACTTCTACTAACGCCAACTTTTTTCATCCTTCGATAGGTGCTGATCCACTGATTCTGGGCCAGTTTTTTATGACTCTTACCGCTCCTGAGCAATTGGTGCTATTAAAGAGGACCTTTTACGTCCTAGGGTACATGCAGTTTTATATACCGCTAGAAAGCCAACAGTGCGCTGAATTCAGCGCATTGTCAGCTTTCCTGTTATGTGCCCCGAGGGAAAAGACATTGGTGCAATTACCCATACCTCTTCACTATGAGATCGGCGTTCTTGGCAGTCTAGCTGGGAATGCCCCTCCTGACAGTACTGTGTGTAGTGCTGTACTGTGAGGGGGCTTTCCTTACCACCTAGCGATGAAGCCCCTCTCTTCCTGACTGTACTCGTCCATAGACGAGTACTGGGGGGCGTTCCTCACCACTCAGCGTCATCATAAAAAATGCACCCTCTACAGTATAGTGCTACACACAGTACTGTTAGGAGGGGTATTCCCAGCTAGACCGCCAGGAACACCCTTCTCACAGTGAAGAGATCTTGGTAATTGCACCGATATCTCCTACAATGCACTGAATTCAGTGCACTGTTGGCTTTCTAGAGGTGTATAAAACCACGTGTGCCCAAGGACATGAAATGTCCTCTTTAATTTCAACTAAATAAGCTCTGTATCAGCAGGTGAAGGGGGTGAAGCACAGCAACCAGGACCGCCCACTTGACAAAAGAACCCAGTTAGAATATAGGATGCGGAAAATAACATAGATGATTGCTTGTAATAATGGGGTCCAGAGAAATGATAGAGCAGGATCTATGGAGTTGTGTGATGAAGCGATGGAGGTGGTGAAAGGTCTGTTTTTTCTTAGACATACTGTCGTAAGAATGGAACCAGTTCACGTAAGAAGAACAGGGCAGACTGGATTTTACCTGTAGGCATATGATCGATGAGCCATTCTTTTTGAGTCTATGGGGTACCTGGGAGCGCTTAGTAGGAGATTTGAGCCCTTTGAAGTTCCATGACATAATCTTGATACAAGACCTATAAAACAATTCCATGAAAGGTCCTTTTTGATGACATCCTATGGAGGCACCTATATTGTATTGGATAATACACTATTTATTCTTTCTTGTGGGAATGGGGTGGAAAAATAAGAGCAATTCCGCCATCTGTTATTTCTTGTTATTATGATATTCTCCATAACACAGCAAATGTATTCTCTGAATCGCTGTGATTACGGCAATTACAAATTTATACATTTATACAATTTTTATGCTTTATTACTAAAATAATTGCATAATAAAAAATTGTATTAAAAAAAAAAAAAGTTTTTGAGTTGCCACATTCCAGTGCCATAAAAAGGCCTATGCATCAGAATAAAACCCTTTAATGACTGCCGTAAAAAAAAAGGTATTGGCTGCTCTTTATTATTATTATAATGTATATACTTAAGTGTATTGGGACTTAGGTGCATTTGGGACACTTCAGTTAATGTTGGTCTCCATTTGGGTTCTGTAGCATAGACTTAAACCCTCCGATGATCCTAAATTTGCCCCATCCACTGCATAGCAATGGTTCCAAGTAATTGCAGCACCACTGCATGCGCTCCCCATCAAGGAGTTTTCAGGAACCAGAGGCTGCTAGAACAGTTGATCTGTGTGGGGTCTGGGTGTCAGACCCCCACAGAACACGTATTGATGGACAATCCTATGGATGGGTCATCAGTATGAAAAATCAGTTTTGGACCAGAAAACCCCTTTAAGAAACCCACCCCTACAGAACAGTGGATTTAAAAAGATGAATATTCAATGTATGTGGTTCTGCAGTGGGGACAGATCAACGTCAATGATTCCTGATGGATTGCTGTGACTGAGATAAACCCACAGAAGGTTTTCTTTGACATTTTAGCCTGGAAAGCCTACAGGTCACCATAAGCAATACAAGACCATCCAGAAGAGGAGACAGCATGGAAAAGTTCACCTCGTGAACCCCTTTCCTTGGGGGTTGAACATAGTACATAACCTATGGCTACTAATAAGACCTCTGTACTTCATGCTCCACACTGATCTCTAGGATCTGCTCGATCAGAACAGGGCAAGAATAAAAAGTTAATCCCTGTTAGTCCATAATAAAATGTCCCCTGTCAATCTTTGAGGCATAAACTGTTGCTTGAGTCTTGGAAATTGACTCACTCCTAGATGCCTAATATATACACAGTCCAGCGCATTAATGTGACCACCTGTCAAAATCCAGAATAACCACCTTTGGCAGAGCGGACTGCTGCGAGACGTGCAGGAAGAGAGGGGATGTTGTGATGATGGTCACTGGGCTGTTGATCCATGTCAACTCCAGTGCCGTGGCCAGCTGCACTAGGTTACGTGGTTGAGTATGGCGCAAACAATCCAATCAAGGTGGTCCCACAGATTCAAGTCCGGTCCCACAGATTCAAGTCCGGGGAATTTGTTTGCCAAGACAGTACAGTAAACTCATCCTGGTGCTCCTCCAACCAAGCACATACACTGCGAGCTTTATGACACGTCGCATTGTCCTGCTGGTAGATGCCATCATCCTGAGGAAAAACAATTCACATGTAGGGGTGAACATGGTCCACAAGGATAGATGCATACTTGTGTTGGTCCATTGTGTCTTCCACAATGATGAGTGCACCCAGATGGCTGTTGACACGTGCCTTCTGCAATTGGTTATTTAACGTTGACGTCAAAAGTAGGCAGTGGTCACATTAATATTAATATTAACCCATAAATCACCCATCTAAAGTATCTGTAGTGTATAGTGCTCCTAACAACATTGAAAGGGGTTATCTGGGGAGTCTATGAATACTTTGCTCCTCCAGAGCTTTTAGGCATTCAACCCAGAGGTTCCATGCTGGTTCCATCCTGGTGAAGAAATCAGAGCCAGCACCCTGTCCCGGAGTCATACCACCTCCTCCCTCCTCTCCCATATTTACAGGTAGTTGCCTTTGCTATGGAGATTGGCTTTACCATAGTCAGTCAGTCCCCATAGCACAGGCATATCTGTGAACACAGAAGAGGAAGGAACTGGCTGAGTGACTTAGAGTCGGGTGCTGGTTATGATAATGTGACTTTAGGTCGGAACAGAACCCATCAGATCACAGGCTATCACAAAGTATCAAGAATCTTTGGAAAACCCCTTTATCACTTGGTGAGGGTCTGGTTACATTCCTAAATGAAGGATGAAGCAGGATGAATGTGTGTTTGGTGGGGGTCTGGTAAACAGGACTCTCACAGAGCTACTGGTTTTAGAGGTTGCCGAGGTTGGGGGAGTCGCATGCTAAATTGTATATAGATCTGTAAACTAAACACACTAAAAAATGGAGTACAACTTTTCATACATATCCTATTTTTCAGTTTTCAATAGCATGGACTCTTGGATACTTGACATTAATATTTGATCACGGTTGAAACCGAGGGTAGAATATTTGGAGAGAATATTCTCTGTACATCCAAATACTTATGTTAGAAATAGACAATGCTGCTCAAGTGGTTCTCTACCTATTTACAACTATGACACTTATTGACTACATTTCAACAAGGAAACCATATAGCTAGCATCTAAATCTCAACACTATCTTAATTCACTTAAGACTCCAGTATACATATTCTTGAAAAAGTATTCATAACTAGAGATGAGCGAGTAGTATTCGATTGAGTAGGTATTCAAACAAATACTACGGTATTCTAAATACTCGTACTCGATCGAATACTATCACTATTCGCAGTAAAGATTTGATTCAGCATTGATTTGCCGAATGCTGAAATCGGGACATATCTCCTGCTGACCGGGACCGTTTTGTTAGGTCCGGTTGCCCAGCTCGCCCGGCCCTGGATCCACCCCTGGTATTTAAACTAGCAGGATAGATAGGATCCTTGTTATGGGGCAACCCCTTTAAATGATTAACGTCTGACCTGTGAGTGAACCATGCCAGTTCATTTACAGGAAATGGCTCATAGGAAAGCAACCTAAGCATACAAGCCTATAATATAGTGAGCAAAAACAAACAAGATCTTTAGTGAAGCATCAATGTAGGAGATAAGGGTGACGGGCTCAGCTGCTAAATGAAACTTGTTAATGTAGGTTGGTCCACATGGATAAGCTAGGAATGCATTGACCAGTGTTGATTGGCCGAATGCTATACAGACTACAGCATTCGGCCAATCAACGCTGCTTCTGCCGGAGGCGCGTCTGTTGAGGAGGCGGAGTCTAAGATCGGACCACAATGGAGACTGCTGTGGTCCAATCTTAGACTCCATCTCCTCACAGTTGAGCCACCGGCAGAACCAGCGTTGATTGGCCGAATGCTGTACACTGGCCAATCAATGCTGGTCAATGCATTCCTATGAGAAAAAGTCAGCTCCCGCATAACCGCAAGCTGCCAGCTCTCTCGACTAGCAAAGACGAGCCTGCTGCAGAACCAGCGTTGATTTGCCGAATGCCATACAGTGTATAGCATTCGGCCAAATAATGCTAGTTCTGAGTAAGGGCCGGTTCATACTAGCACTTGCCTCTCCGCAGGAGGACACCCCCGAACGAAATATCAGTGCAACTGCAAGCGCTGTGCAGTTAAAGCGCACAGACCCCATAGACTATAATGGGGTCCTTGCGCTTTAACTGCACAGCCCTCCTCCTAAACACTCTCCTCCAGCGTTTTAAAGATTTTTTCTAACCATCTTTTTTTCTGACATCTGTTGCCTTGGTCAGTCTGAATCAGTCTTTTTGTCTTTTTATAGTCTGGGACTTCTCAGAAACCCATCCATGAGGGGGTTACCAGACAGGGACACTACATGTATGAGAAGATAACCCAGTCACAATAAGAAATTATGACCATAGGAAGCTCCTGCAAGATCGTATCAAGACAAAAGATTATCACCACTAAGGTGGTTAGAGAAAATGTTAAAATTCTACAAAACATTTATTTAATTGCCTATAAATTTAGATATGTTTATGTTCATGGAAAACCCCTTTTAGGTTAAGCTCCCAGGTTGCATGATGAGGGTGGACATAGGGTAGGCTCATTTACGTCAGAAATCTGATGTATAAGAATGGGGGAATGTGCGTCAGCTACGAACTCGCCCCTGAGGAGCACAGCCTGGCAAAGGGTGGGCCTCATTTATGACCAGACATACTCTTTGTTATATACGGTTGGCTCCAGGGCATGAGTAACGCCAGTCTTCATGAATATACTCCAGTGAGTTCAGTATGTGTATATTGGAAAAAGTTAAAGGCATCCTATCATTAAAACTTGATTTTTTTCTGACTACCATGTAGGAATAGCCTTAAGAAAGGCTATTTGTCTCCTATCTTTAGATGTCTTCTCCATGCTGCCGTTCGATATATAATCCGGTTTTCGTCGGTATGTAAATGTCTTGTCTCGCAGCACTGGGGGCGTCCCCAATGCTGTGAGAGAACTCTCCAGTGCTGCCTCCTTCTTCTTCAGGAACTAGTCTTCTTTGCGTCTTCTTCCGGGGGTTGGCTTCAAAATTCTAGCCCTCAGGCCAGGGCAAAGCGGACTTTGCATGCCTGCCAGTCACAAGCGGCCATTTTCTTGTGGCCGGCAGGCCTGCGCAGTCGGTTGCCCGAGGAATAGAACCGCCAGAAGAAGACTCAATAAAGACCTGTTCCTGAAAAAGATGGAGGCGGCTCTGGAGAATTCTCTCGCAGCATTGGGGATGCCCCCAGTGCTGTTTAAGTGCTGGGGCCCGCCCCAGTGCTGCGAGAAAACTCATTTGCATACCAATGAAAACCAGATTATATACCGAACGGCAGGGCGGTGAAGCCATCTAAAGGTAGGAGATGAATAGCCTTTCTTAAGTCTATTCCTACGTGGTACTGAGAAAAAATTAAGTTTTAATAATAGGATCCTTCTAAGTGGGGGGTGTACTCCTTCCCCCTACACCGTCCACTCTGGTCCGACTATTATTTTTATAACTCACCATAGTGTGAACATCTTACTTCTTCTGGGAAACTTTTCAGACACATTGATATTCTGCAGACTCTCGGGGTCACAGTCATTTTGATTCTGTATGTGACATTTAGAACTATTCCTTTAGTTTGCTGTTGGTTTCTATATTTCAGCTTCCTAAGCCACCTGCTCATTTCAGGAAATTTGTAGGAAAGCGTCTGACACTGACTGCCGACCGATACCTTGTATTGTAGTCTGCCGCTTCTTTTAAGATGCCAACTTGAGTTACTCATTGAGAAAGAGTCCACTGTGCCCCCTCCCCAGTCAAAGGTAGCTCTAAAATGTCCATGTACAATATAACTTGCACAAAGGGAAGAGCCTGGCATGTTTTATTCATCCACCTTAAATAATTCAGGTGCTTCAGCTGGATGTGATTTCAATAATTCTGGGAAACTTCACTACATGAGCCTTCATATATAGTAGATGCGCCGGAAGAAAAAGAGGAACATGTGGAACATATAATTGGGAAGACATGTGATATCACTGTCACTCAGGTAGCTGGAGGTTTAAAGAGCCAAGGAGGCAGCACAATACCCGAATATCTGTGACAGTCAGGATTCACGACTTATGAGGTTGGCTCGTATCAAGCGTTGCAGCTGACTTCCAGAATTAGTACATCTGTCAACGGCGCGCAAACTTTAGAAAACTTTTGGGGGAGTGCAAAATGAATCCAAGTGATGAAAATGACAAGTGAGAAGAAACAACATTGGAAATGTATCTAATGACACATCACTCCAGCCTCGCTGTCCAAAGAGACTTACGAGATGACAAGATGTAAACTTAATGATCCTTTAATTAGGCCGTAGCGGGTTACACGAGGAACGGCGCGGGGCGAGATTTGGCTACAGCTCTCTCTGGCAGATAGAGAGCAGTAATGGATTATACATGCCACATATGTCTTTAATAATGCAAAGTTCATTCCATTCTCTGTTTTCTTCAAATGTTCTTGAATATTCTGTAGGAGTCGGGATTTTGTGGATTGTTTCTATAATGTATCTCTACATCTATCTATCTATCTATCTATCTATCTATCTATCTATCTATCTCCTATCTATCTATCTATCTCCTATCTATCTATCTATCTATCTATCTATCTATCTATCTATCTATCCATCTATAATAGATCTATCTATCTAATATCTATCTATCTATCATCTATCTCATATCTATCTATCTATCTATCTATCTATCTATCTATCCATCTCATATCTATCTATCTATCTATCTATCCATCTCATATCTATCTATCTATCTATCTATCTATCTATCTATCTATCTATCTATCGTAGATCTATATCTGTCTATCTATCTATCTATCTATCTATCTATCTATCGTAGATCTATATCTATCTATCTATCTATCTATCTATCTATCTATCTATCTATCTATCGTAGATCTATATCTATCTATCTATCTATCTATCTATCTATCTATCTATCTATCTATCGTAGATCTATATCTATCTATCTATCTATCTATCTATCTATCTATCTATCGTAGATCTATATCTATCTATCTATCTATCTATCTATCTATCTATCTATCTATCTATCTATCTATCTATCTATCATCTACAGTATCTATCTATCTATCTATCTATCTATCTATCTATCATCTACAGTATCTATCTATCTATCTATCCATCTATCTATCTATCATCTACAGTATCTATCTATCTATCTATCTATCTATCTATCTATCTATCTATCATCTATCTATCTATCTATCTATCTATCTATCTATCTATCTATCTATCATCTACAGTATCTATCTATCTATCTATCTATCTATCATCTACAGTATCTATCTATCTATCTATCTATCTATCATCTACAGTATCTATCTATCTATCTATCTATCTATCATCTATCTATCTATCTATCTATCTATCATCTACAGTATCTATCTATCTATCTATCTATCATCTACAGTATCTATCTATCTATCTATCTATCTATCTATCTGTCTGTCTGTCTGTCTGTCTGTCTGTCTGTCTATCTATCATCTATCTATCTATCTATCTATCTATCTATCTATCTATCTATCATCTACAGTATCTATCTATCTATCTATCTATCTATCTGTCTGTCTGTCTGTCTGTCTGTCTGTCTGTCTGTCTGTCTGTCTGTCTGTCTATCTATCGTAGATCTATATCTATCTATCTATCTATCTATCTATCTATCTATCTATCTATTTCCTATCTATCTATCTATCTATCTATCTATCTATCTATCTATCTATCTATCTATCTATCTACAGTATCTAATCTATCTATCTATCTATCTATCTATCTCCTATCTATCTATCTATCTATCTATCTATCTATCTATCTATCTATTTCCTATCTATCTATCTATCTATCTATCTATCTATCATATTAGTTTCTTTCCTCCCAAGATGTTATTAAATTAAACTTCAAGAAGCCTTCAAACAGACTTTGTTGTTAGTGAACAGAGAAGTTAGGGAACCTAACTTTTCAGACAGGCCTATCCCAATTCCTAATGTAAACGCTTCTGTACTGTCATTAGAATCCCCAAAATTTAACCCTCCTCTGTCCCCGCTCCCACATTACCCCACATGATATGATGTCATCTCATGCTAACTTTATAGGTCCAAGCTCCATCCACATGTTAAAGGACACGACTGTTGACGGCTCATACAGTTTTATGTTTGTGTAATGACAGTCACCTCTATTACAACATTGTCTGACCTCTGTATAAGCAATGCCGCCCCTGCTACCTCTTGTGTCACCCCCTCTACCTCATAGATTGTAAGCTCTTGCGAGCAGGGCCCTCAGTCCCATTGTGTGAAATGACTTTCTTTGTAATGTATCTTTCTGTCTGTATTTGAACCCTACAAATTGTACAGCGCTGCGGAATATGTTGGCGCTATAGAAATAAAATGTATTATTTATTATTATTAATCTAGTTTAGGCAATGTAAAGCACAGATACAGATTTCGTGGCACACCACCATATAATTTTCCATAGAGCTAGTAGGTTTTTGATGGTGTCTAGGGAAGAAAAATGTTTGCAACCCTTGTGGTCAAGGGCAATGAAGGGGTCATTGTCTGCAAGCCTTGTGATCAAAGACAAAGAAGAGGTCATGAGGCACAAACGCCATGGCAAAAACCGTGGTGTTTTACAGTACCTGCAAAGTAGATGGGATTCTGGCTAATCCCATCCACATATTACAGAAAAAAATCTGCATTAAAAACAGATGCAAAACATTAAGACATATGAAATGGAAAAATTGAACAAAAGCTAGACAGAAACAGAAGCAACAAACACTCATCAAAAATAGAAATTTAGTGTGGGGCCCCACATGGTGGAAACGCGACGGGAAAAAACCTCAGTGTTTTACAGTCCCTGCAGAGTAGATTGGTTTCTAGCCAATCCCATCCACACATTGCAGAAAAATACACGTAGCGGACACACTGAAATTTCCAAAGCTGTTGTGGTTTTGGAAATCGCAGCATGTCAATGATACCTACAGAAACGCCGGCAATTGCCCTATAGGTATAATGGAAGCAGAAAGTCCGCAGAGGAAACCTCTGTGGACTGTCTATGAAAAGTGATGTGGGAAAACTGCAATATGTTTCCATTGCTGTTTTTCCTGCACTTTTTCACTGTGGCCCGTCATGGAGGGCCTTAACAGATGTTAGATACATCAAAAATTGCACTCTCTTGTGAATAAGACCTTATGCTTTTGGCTGGATTGGCAAAAAGACACTGCAAAAGGTGTCCCAACTCTATATTAATATCATGCATTAAGTACATGAATAGATTTGTATAGGATATCATTATAGAAAAAATAAAAATTAAATAAAATAAGTAGGGTTTCACGATCGCGATCGGGTTCCGATCCCGCCTAAACTTATCTGCACAGAAGTGCTACCTCTGCCGCTACCCGTTATTCTCGGTCCGGTCCTCTCTCATTGACATGCCTTCAGAGCGCCCTGCACGCCCCCGCCTCCCTAGACATCTCTAACACTAGCCTAGGGAGGTGGGGGCACGCACGGCGCTCTGAAGGCATGTCAATGAGAGAGGACCGGACCGAGAAGAACGGGGAGTGGCAGCGGCAGCAGATCTGTACAGGTGAGCGGACACCAGGAGGGCTCAGTAGCCGGGGGATTTTTTTTTGAGTCACTACACAGCGTGGAGTCCAAAAATTAAAACAATTGTTGGACTCCATGCTGTGTAGTGACCAGGATCATTTTTAAAATCCCATCTTCGATAATTAAAAAAATCCCATTGACTTGCATTGGGATTGGAATTAGGATCGGGATCGGGTTCAGATGGAAAATGATCGGAAATCGGATTTTAAAAACGATCCTGAAATTTCAAGATCGGCTCAACCCTATACATAAGGTTTTTTTTTTTTGTTTTGTTTTAAAAAAAGGTGACTATATAATATATGAATGGATAAAGAAACCCTATAGACATTTTGTACAAGAAATGTTAGGACTTCTGTATACAGGACATGGTAGCAATCGCTGGCATCTTTACCGGGGTTTGTCATTTATATAGCAGTCGCCCAAAGGCTTTTTGTGATCGAAGGGGTGAAAATACTTGGAATAGAACATGCTGAGAAGGTAAGAAGAAAAGAAAACGAAAAATCTCAGCAGGGGCTCAAAAAAGTCACGGTGGACTATTACACCGAGTACATAAAAAAATCATAAACTCCCATTCATTCACATGTAACATCTGACCAAAGCAATATTTTATGTGTCAATGCACACAAACAAACAACTCACAAATGCCCTGTGTGAACCCAGCAGTACGCACCTTTACTATTTCAATTTTCCTTCTTCCCTTTCTTGAAAATGGGAATCAACTTTTTTTTTTTTTTTTACATATAAAGTAACATAGAAAACAATGAGCCAAAAGCGTGAAAAACCAAAAGAAAATGTAAGTATTGTAAAAGGGAAAGAAAGCAAAACAGTTTCTAAGTTAAAAAAGAAAAAAATCAACATTCTAGAACATTCAGCTCTGAAAGGAGTGTGCCGCCAATTTTTCCATTGGTTCATTAAAATCAGATAAAATATTACTTTTTTAATTATTTTTTTTTTCTGATTTTAGATTTGCTGGAGTTTTTGAAAACGCAGCATTACCGCAGCAGATTTTTTTCTGCAATGTGTGGATGGGATTAGTCAGAATCTCAATCACTTTGCAAGTACTGTAAAAGGCAGTGTTTTTTTTTCTGCAGTGGCAATACAATGTGGGCCTTTAGCCTAAGGCAGGTCCTCATGTGGCGTAAACGCCATGGTTCGGCCACAGCTGAAACGCAGGGTGTTTTACAGTCCTTGCAAAAAATCTCATCCACGCATTGCATAAGAATTACAGATGAGCGAACGGCGTTCGATCGAATTGATATTCGATCGAATATCAGGCCGTTCGAGGTGTTCGATTCCAATAGAACACCAGGTGGCAAACTCAATAAAAATTGATTCCCCTCCCATCTTCCCTGGCGTGTTTTTTGCACCAATAACTGTGCAGGGGAGGTGGGACAGGAACTACGACACCGGAGGCAGTTAAAAAAATTGAAAAAACCCATTGGCCACCAAAATCAGGTGACCTCCAATTTAGACGAATGGTGAATTTGCCATTCACTTAATTTGGAACAGTGAACTATATAAATGTGAGACAGGGATAGATGTACAGGCAGGGTTAGCTAGGGATTACCTTTATTTAGGGGGGAATGTCACTCACCTAGCTCTTTGGGGCTCTATCTGGTCGGGATCCCTGACTTTTTCCCATAGGAATGCATTGATCAGCGTTGATTGGCCAAATGCCCATACACTGGCCAATCAACGCTGGTCAATGCATTTCTATAATGAGATATAGCAGAGCCCGTGCGGGTAGCCCGGCTACTCCAGACACCGGAGATGAAAGAGCTCTGCACTACACCCAACCATCCCTCCAGCTACTCCTCCTTCACTAACACGACTAGCTCAGCTTGGCTATTCCTTAGTACTACTAACACACTCAGCTCGATTATTCCTTAGTGTAATAGCCGGGCTGAGCGTGTTAGTACTACAAACCCAAAACCAGGGTGTTGGCATCATTTCCTGAAGTGTCATAGTGGACTTGGTGACCCTCCTGAGTCGAATGGTAGGATCCCCAGTAGCGAAGCATTTTCTCCCATAGACTATAATGGGGTTCGATATTCGTTCGACTAGTCGAATATTGAGCGGCTATTCGAAACGAATATCGAATCTCGAACATTTTAATGTTCGCTCATCTCTAATAAGAATACCCACAGCGGATATACTGTTATTTCCAAAACTATTGCTGTTTTGTAAATTCCAGCATGTCAATTATACCTATGGAGACACCGGTGAGTTCCCTATAGGTCTAATGGAAGCAAAAAGTCTGCAGAGGAAAACAGGATCCACAGGATAGGCCAGGTTAGGTGTCATCTTCTATTGTAATTTTGACTGTGATGTAAATAACATGACCGCTGTGCAGAAAACCCCAACAGAATTGGTGAGGATTCAACACCCCGAAAAGTGCTGTTATTAGGACCCAGGAAACCCCTTTAGGCTGGGGACTCACGGGTCAGAAATGACATGATTTACCCACGGTGAAAACGCTGCAGGAAAAATCGCAATGTTTTACAGTATAGACAAAGTGGATGGGATTCAAGAAAATCTCATGCCCACTTTGTAGTAAAAACTGCCATGCAAACACACTTTGATTTCCAAAATCAGCACGGTTTTGGAAATCGCAACATTTCAATTATATCTATGGAAACGTCGGCGTTTTCCCCATAGATATATTGTAACAGAAAGTCCACAGAGGAAAATTCTGCAAACTTCCTGTTTAAAGCGCTGCGGGAAGAACCACAATATGTTGCAGCCGCGTTTTTTTCCACAGCGCTTTATTGGTGCGGGACATCCCGTGGGGCCTTAGCCTTCAGCTAAAACCCCACATTGCGGAAACGCAACTTTTTTTTTGTTGCAAATTTTTTATCGTTTTTTTTTTTTTTTGAGCCAAAGCCAAAAGTGGATTGAAGAGAGGTAAGAAGTATAAGAATTTCGTATAGATTTCACAATCCTTTTGTAGCCACTCTTGGCTTTGGCTCAACAAAATGGAACAAAAAAGCTGGATTTCTGCAACGTGGGGCAGCTTTTTTTGTTGCAGATTTTGTTGTGCTTTTTTGAGCCAGGAGTGAATTGAGCAGAAGTATAAGAGTTTCCTATATATTTCCCATTCCTTATATATAATCACTCTTGGTGATGGCTCAAAAAATTGCAACAAAAAAGGCTGCGTTTGCGCTTCGTAGGGCTTCAGCCTTAACATCCACAGCTAAAGTAAACCAAACCAGTAAACTGGACATAGACCATCATAAATCCTATAGTCACATATAGTCATTTGGGCTCAATAGATCCATGGGGGAGGGGTACGGGGAGGTATTTTGACAATAATACAATCTCTAAGATGAGCCTGTATTACATCTAAAAGTTAAAAAAAAAATGTTATCAGTCTTTGGCTGCTGCCATAACGTGTGAATTGCTAGTATATGGGCAATTTTCTTTAAGACTCTTCTTTAAGAATTTCTAGTCCTTGTCATTCATTGTTAAACGTAACACCACTATTCAGTTTATATTGTATTGAATGACACTGTGAAAGTTGGAATCATCTTAAAAGCAATCGAGACAAATTTGCTCTATTTCAGGAATTTGTTTCAGAATATAAGCACCATCCACTATAAAGCTCGAAAACTTGTGAGTTTGACATCTTAACAGTCTCATTTCTTACCATTATCCGTCATACTTCACTTTGAATAGATAAAATGTGCTTAACGGGAGCCCGATCCAGAGCGTCTCTTTATTCAGCTATTGCACCCTCGTACTTCATCTGATAACGTTCATTTCCTTAAGATGGTTTTGTTTTAATTCCTCCTTCTGACATGTAACGTAGATGGAATAAATGCAGCTTTAAGATCACTGTACACGGGGCTCAAGGAGAAAGATACGTGCACTGGGGTGGTAAAAAGAAGAAGAGAGGAGTAAGGTAATACATAGAAATGAGGGTATTGGTTCGTAATAAGCTGGATTGGTTAGTCATTTTCCAAAAATTTTAGGTTCAACCAACCCAAAACTTTTGGTGTTTGCCACCCTTGAATCACTACTCAGACCCCAGGATGTATTAAGATGAAGCCCAGGGGAGGTGTGGACACATAATAAACCCTGAAACTCATTTCCCTCATTTTACCCCTTTGGTCATCTTCCAGCCTCCTGAGTGATCTTTCTTGGCACAGGCATGTGTGTTAAAGGGATCCTATCATTCAGAAGGAATTTTTTGTCCCTAACACGTCGGCGAAACTTGTAGGCCTCGGGCAGAGCCTACTACGAATGCTCGCGGCCACAAGAAAATGGCTGCTTATGCAGTAAAAAACGGCCATTTTCTTGTGGCTTGTGGGCATGCGTAGTTGGCTCTGCCCGATGCCCAAGGCCTACACGTTTCAATGCCTGCACCAGAAGAAGGAGGCGTTCCTGAAGGAGGCGTCGCTGGAGAGTTCTCTGGCAATATTGGGGATGCCTCCAGTGCTGTTTGAGTGCTAGGGCTCGCCCCCAGTGCTGCAAGAGAACTCATTTGCATACCAGCGAAAACCGGGATTTCTATGGAACAGCAGCCTGGAGAAGACATCTAAAGGTAGGAGACGAATAGCCTTTCTTAAAGCTATTCCTACATGTTAGGGACAAAATATTCCATCTGAATGATAGGATCCTTTTAAAGACTCATGACATCATGTCTCAGTGGTCTCCTTAGGCCGGGACATTGCTCAGGATTCTGAAAGGGCTGAAGACGACCAAAGAGGACATTGAGGGATCGATGAATACAGTCAGAGGGTCAAGGTGAGATTAATATTGTTTTTTATTTTTTATACCTCCCTTGGGCCTCTGGTTATTTTATTCTAGGCTCTGAAGATGCCCCAGAGTAAAATAATAGTACTACCAGTTCAGTCAAAAATGAATCAGGCAGACGAAAATTTGGTCCAAAATGACCAAACAGGTGGTTGAACGTCACAAATATTTGTGAAATAGATCTTGCGAGACTCACCCATCTTTAATGGTCCACACGGATAACACTTTTCTGGGTCCCAACAGCACTTTTTATCCATTGGATAAGCCATCAGTATCTGATTGACGGGGGTTTAACACCCAGACCCCCACAGCGATAATACTTTTTGGCTTCCTCCCAGCACCAGAAGTTACTGCTGTGGATGGGACCAGGACCAACTCTGTGTGTTGTATCCTCACCAATTCTGAAGGGGTTTTCTGGCCAGAGGTCATGTTATTTACATCACAGTCAATATTACAATAGAAGATAACACCTAACCTGGCCTATCCTGTGGAGCCTGAGTCTAAAATGGGTCCATTAAAGCTAAGTTTTCTTTACAGCAGGAACCATATATTTACAGGGGAAGATTCCTAGTGGGCTGTTCCTCATGAGAACACATTGGGCTTTCTGGCCTATCTTCTAACCACATATATAAACCATTTATACAAAGATAGAGTGCTCAACTGTACTCTATCTTCACAGAAAGGGTCACAAAACTGTGAAATGGACTCCAGGACCCTTATTGGCTAGTGCCAGTGCCTCCCAACACTGAGACTGGCCCCTATCTCGGCAATAAGCTCCATCCCTCATGTATTGATTGTCAAACAGATTGCATTAATGGCCTCCTTTGTCATCCACCTGCTGATCTCCAGCTCGGCCGGGCCCCCTTCTTCATGGGCCCCTGTGTAGATGAACTGGCTGTATAGGCAATATGTCCACCCGTTAGAGTATGTTCGACTGACAATTATTGAATACATATGGGACTCCTTATATTCATTGTTACACAAATTACCAATCCTGTATACATACACACTAATTGTCATATTGTATGGTCGCAAACACAATCAGAAGACTTACTGTATATTATGTCAGGTTACGGCATACCTTTATGTAAAATTTTTGTATGGTATCATTCTCACTTCACTTGGAGCGTCACATTGCTCCTATACAAACTGACCAATTATGTAAATTCTGCTCTAATTTTCCTTGTGAATCTGGAATTTGTGCACAGATTCTGTACAAAGAGTCACAGAAGATACAGCTTAGAAGTTTATCCATTCTAATTGCCTTAGGGTCCCAAATTCTCAAGGAGACTTGTAGCAGGATTTGCATAATTGGACAGTGGGGACATCGGCAATTTAGTGACAGAACTTGGCTCGTGCCGTGGCAGTGGAATATCAACTAGGAATATCAATTACTCTGTAGCTTTAAGAGAATGAACTAGTTAAATAATATTTTATGTAAAACAGATTAAAAACCAAAAAGTTTGGTGATTTTTTTTTCTATAAGTTTTCCTGGTCACTACCTACATAAATTCCGGAAATCTCAAACTGACCATTGAAACCTATAATAGACTTGTCACCTCCTGTTCTGTAGAGATCACTTCAGCAATCATCTCATTACTGTCACAGGAAACATTTACAATAACAGATAATACCTTTGTAATAGAGACGGAGGCAAATAACACTGGATACACCATTGACAATGGGTGACAGCTTGTTTCCTATCTCCTACCACCATGTGTGCATTGTCCAGTCGTGATGGACCAGCAAGGATGGCCAATGAATGACATCATCAGCCGTGCCTCCGCAGCCCCCTTCTTTGAGGCCAGTGAGCATGTTCCATAAATCAGACAGGAATAAGACCTGTCTTGAGTTTTGCTTCTGGCTTACACCCCCATATACCAGACCATAAAAATACATGGACATGTGTATGGGGCCATAGAAATAAATGGGTCAGTGTGCTAGCTGTGAAAAACACAGCCGTGTGCATGAGGCTTTAGTTTGTATCTTTGCATCTGAAGATACTATTAGCGCCTATGGAACACAAGAACTGCACAGTGAACTCTGCATAGATCACAGAGCCTGCCCACAACTATTTCCTAGCTAAGTCAATAGAATTACACTATACACAATGCATACACTAGTTTTAGTAGGAAGCCTACTGGTGCATTTCTGGGACAGAAATTGAACGCTAGCTAGAACTGATAAGGTCAGAGTCACTTTTTTGACTAATTGACCTATAACCCTGGGTAACTCTTGTCGTCCTAATTAATTTGGCTGAATGCCAGGCGGTAAAGAAGTCACACCCCTCTATGTGTTGGTATTAATTCCTCTCTCAGCTAAGCAATGTGTGCTGACACACTTTTATTTAAGACCACGGGGGTTAAATAGTAGCAGAGAAAGGAAGTGATATAACAACAACGTAAGTTTTCATATTCATTCCTGATTGGTATAGTACATCTCAATCAAACAGAAAAAGTTTAAGCAGTTCCATATATAGCCAGCTACTCCCGATCCTGCGTGGTAACCTTGGGGAGATGTCTTCTGGCAGCAAGCCAAGCATTTGTTTTTCTTGCACCCACCCTGGATGCAGGCGCCATCTTATCATATAACATTATACCAGTTACAAGCATAAGCAACTACTGTATATCTAGCATTCAGCTTTTAAGGATAACAAGGTTTTTCATACATTACATGATTATAACCTTCACAGAACCTGGCGTAGAGTTCAATAATAATATACATCTGATTTCGGGCATAAATTACGTAAGATTTGCTCCATTCTCCTCCCATACACCAACCAGGTTTTACAAAAGTGGTGTGAGCCGTGTAAAAATAATTTTAAAAAAATCCCATTTTTTAACAAACAAGCCCAAAACAGTTGTCAACAGAAAACTGGAATACAGGGCTTGATAAATTAGTTATTTTCTGAGATTTCATATAGTAATGTAATTGCTCCATATGGAAGACCCCTGAGGCATGTAGAGAAAAAAATAATCTCAGAATTCTGAGTTTGTAAGTCAGAAATAGGAGATAAGTAAGAATTGCGAGATATAGTAAATTCTAGGAACTCCTAGTAACTCCATAGTTAACCCCTCAAAGCTCTTCTTCTAATATTATCTCACAATTCTAACTTTTTATATCAAAATTTGTATCTTAGAATCCTGATTTTTTATCAGAATGTTGACTTTCTAAGTCAGAATTTTGAGTTGGATTATTTCCGACAAGGCTCAGGGCTCTTGCTTACTTCTAAAGCAGCGGTAGGCCTTGGCGAGGTAGAAATCTACTCTAGTAAAAGGGGCCACATGGTGGCTCAGTGGTTAGCACTGCAGCCTTGCAGCACTGGAGTCCTGGTGTTCAAATCCCTCCAAGGGCAGAAAACCACCTGCAAGGAGTTTGTATGTTCTCCCCGTGTTTGCATGGGTTTCCATCCCATATTCCAAAGACGTACTGATAGGAAAAAAGTGCACATTGTGAGCTCTATTTGGGGCTCACAATCTACATTTAAAAAAAAAAAAAAAAAAAAATCTACTCTAGTAATATAGATGTTACTAAACATCTTGATAAAAACATCTTGAATTCTAAATCCCATCAATGTTTGGTGTGACCTTTGCCCTTTGCCTTCCATCAGTTCTTCTCGGTACTTGCAGACAGCTCTCAAAGGAACTTGGCAGGGAGGTTATTACCGCCATCTTGGAGAACTAAGTACATATCTTCTGTGGATGTAGGCTTGCTCCAATCCTTCTGTCTCTTCATGTCATCCCAGACAGACTGGGTAGTGTTGAGATCAGGGCTCTGCGGGGGCCGTATCATCACTTCCAGGACTCCTCCTTCAAAGACCAAAAGGTTAAATATTGATCGGAATTAGATTTCTTCTTTCTTTATTCACTTCATTTTGAGAATTGACAAAAATAAACTATTAACCCTTCTATTTTTGAAAACTTTTACTACATCTGTAGGATTGATAACAGAAGCAGAAAGGATTGGCCCCTGTTGAGTCTTCTCCACTGACCTAAAGCTGACCACTGGTGATTTCTGTCATCCATAATGGCTGATTTTGCATTTGATCACTCTTTGCTGACTTATAAAACTTTGCCAGTCACTGACCAAGATCTTTGACAAGTCTAACATTTTGAACTTTTTGGGTAATTTTCAGATACAGGTGTCAGTAATACTTGTATACTTGTTTGAGCCAAACTACACTTCTGCACCCTGTGATAGGCGCCTGGATCACAGACCATGGCAGAAGCCCAACTCATCAATTTGTCATTTTGACTTATGACACTGTCATCCAGGTAGACAGCCTCAAGGAGCAACCGTGATAGATAAGTCATCTAGAAAGCTGAAATCTTTAGTGTACAAACAGCTTAAATGGCTTTCTATCCTTTGTGGGGGTGCCAGGTGTCAGACCCACACAGTCTGATATCGATGATCTGTCCTATGGATAGGACATTAATATTATTAGGTTGGAAAACCCCTTTAAGGCCTGGTTCATATCTGCATTTGGTATCCTGGGAGTCTGCTTGGAGGCCCACCCCAAATGGAATACCGAACTCAGATGTGAACTAGACCTAAGACATTTAACTCACGAACTTTTATCTGGTTACCTATGCTCTTACAGATGTCCTTTCATGTCCTCATTGATGTGCAATATTATATACTGTGCACTGTTGGCTTTCCCGCTTTGCCTCGGTGGTAGAAATTTTGGCACCAATATCTCTCCACTGTCAGAAGTGCAGACCTGTTCAGTGAATCATAACTGGGTGGCAAGGATTCCCCCCACACAGTACTCTTTTATATCACATGACCATGGACTGATTTTTATCCACTGGGAGTAAACAGAATGAATGGCAGCAAGCAGAGATCTAGAAAATCGGGAGAAATTGATACAAAAAGTATATTGGAAAATTGTACAACTTTTTATTATGTAAGCAATAACATTGGTCTCTAAATATTGGTCTGAAACTGGGCAACCCCTTTAAAGGGATTCTATCATTATTATTCTTTTTCAGGCAATATAGGTGAATAAGTGAGTCTTTAGGGCCTTCTTGAAGCCTGTGATTGTGGGGGTCAGTCTTACTGTATGTGTCTTGGTAAGGAGTTCCAGAGTATGGTGGATGCACGAAAGAAGTCTTGGAGACGGTTGTGTGAGGAGCGGATGAGGGCAGAGCGGAGTAGGAGGTCATTGGAGGATCTGAGGTTACGTGTGGGCAGGTAGCGGGAGATGAGGTCAGAGATATATGGAGGGGACAGGTTGTGGATGGCTTTCTATGTTAGGGCCCCTTCACACGGCTGATACGCTGGCTGCTTTAGAACGTGTAAACGTTCTGTAGCAGCAGCGTCTAAAGCAGATCGCATTGTTTTCTATGGGAGCCGGCAGACACGCGCTCGCCATAGAAATGAATGGGCTGCTTTTTCCATTCATTTCTATGGGGAGCGCAGGTATGCCGGCTCCCATAGAAAACAATGGGAACTGCTTTAGACACCGCTGCTATGGAACGTTTACACGTTCTAAAGCAGCCAGCGTATCAGCCGTGTGAAGGGGCCCTTAGCATTAGTAACTTGAACCCAATTCGCTGGGCAATTGGTAGCCAGTGAAGGGATTGGCAGAGGGGAGCAGCCGATGAAGATCGGGGGTGAGGTGTATTAAGTGAGCAGCACAGTTTAGGGTGGACTGGAGGGGGGCGAGGGTGTTTGCTGGGAGTCCATGGAGGAGGGTGTTGCAGTAGTCTAAGTGGGAGATTATGAGGGCCTGGACTAGCGTCTTAGCAGTTTGGGTTAAGGAAGGAGCGGATTCGATGGATGTTCTTGAGTTGGAGGCGGCAGGAAGTGTTGAGGATTTGAACATGTGACTTGAAGGATAGGTCGGAGTCCAGGCATCAGACCTGTGGGACAGGGGTAAGCGTAGTTCCGTTAACTTTGATAGATAGCTCAGGTAGAGGGGCCGTATGAGGTGGGGCGAAGATGATGAACTCCGTTTTCTCCATGGAGCATGTGACCTGTGGGTATAGAAGTAGTGTTAGCAAGCTTATGAGGAAGCGGATACCTTGTCATAAATGAGTTGTATCCTCGGCCGCTGCAGGGGATATAAAGACTGACGTTGAAAAATCCACTTTAAACCAAAACAAACTATCCAAGAACAGATGTTGCAAACTTTATCTTGGTACATAACACATTAAATAAGCAGTTGCAGTGAACTTTAACTTGATTTTTTTCCATTCCGCCCCTGCTGTGGGGTAACAGCATGGATCACTGCTGAATGATGGGGGTTCCAGCAGCAGGACATTGTGGAAAACCTAAAAATGACAATCAAAGAAACAAGTTCTAAAATTATAGCATAAAGAAATGACATTTTTCTATTTATATAACTAATACATTCTATTAGCCATACCCATAATTCACAGGGTCAAACTACTTAGTGCAGCACAACATATAATTTGGGACCAGTGATAGACCGCGTCACATTCTGGATACCATGGACCACCATTAAGATTTCATCTGCTCGGTGACAGGTAAAATTACTTGTACTTTTTTCTTGACAACCATGATTAATTTACATTTTATGTAATGTCCAGTCCTGAGCTCCAAAATTACATCACTTCTATTACCCCATGGGGAAGCCTCATCTGCTACTTATTCTTCTATTTTTACATTCTGTTCCTTTAGGCTACAATCCATCACTGCTTAATACGATGCTGAGGTGCAAGTACTGAGAAAACCATCTCGTGTCTCGTCTGAGGCTGCTGTAATATTCCTCCGGACTGGGGCTCGGCTTCTACATATTGGCTCCTGTCTATAAGCACAACCACTTCCCCTTTAGAAAATGGACAAAAGCAAAAGACTAAAAGTAACACCCAACATGGCTAGTGTAATCCTCACTGATGCATGGCCGGGACTATTTAGATTAGGTTGAGAATTTAAAGGGGTAGTTCATTTGCAACAAATAAATGATATTATTTGTATATTGAAAAGCAGGGCCATTTGAACAAATTGATGGGCTCAATGCCAAGGTGTCATAAGTGAGCACCACCTTCACCACCACTTAGACATTTATAACCCATACAAGTTCTAATGACCCCTCCGTGACCCCATAGAGTATAATTTCCCTTAGGTGCCCTCAGTGCAATGCCTACTTAGTTACTCCTGCAATATAAAGCACCTTGCATGGTGGTCAAATGCCTCTGCAGTGACCCAATATAGTGGCCCATCACTCTAACCTGTCCCCTCAGACATTATATTATAATGTCCCCCTCCAGTTGTCCCCACAATTTCATGTCCCCCTTCTGATCACCCACAGAGTTTCATGATCCCCTCCTAGTTGCCTCCACAGTTTCATGTCCCCCTCTTGGTTGGTGGCCTCTGCAATTTCACGACAACCTCCTGGTTGCCCCTACAGTTTCATGTTTCCTTCTAATTCCCCCACAGCTTCATATCCTTCTCTAGGTTGTCCCCACAGTTTAATAGCCCCCCTCCTAATCACCCCTACAGTTTTATGTCCCTTTCCCAGTTGCCTCCATAGTTTCATGTCCCCCTCTTGGTTGCCCTCACAGCTTCATGTCACCCTCTTGGTTGCCCTTACAGTTCTTGTCCCCCTTCTGGTGACCCCAAAGAAAGAAAAAAAAAGTAATACTCACCTTTCCCTGTTTGCAATGTAAGTGATGCATGGTGAAGCAGGGAGTGCTTGGGCCCTGGATTCAACATTGTATTCTAGTTATCTGCACCCGGAGAAGATAGATGACTTGGAATGTAGTCATACCAGGAAGGCTCGGACCTACTGCCCAGAACAGCAGGGCAGCACTTTAAACGCTGGACTCTTCTGCTGTCCCAAGGAGCCTCTGCAGTCATAGGGCCCAAGTGCACCATTTGCCATATGGTTAAAGTAGCCCTGCTTAAAATGAACTAATCTTCATAGTCCAATAACTCATTTTGTTCACATCCATGGCAAAAATAATGTCATCATGAGCTAAAGCAAGTGGGAGGAGCGGATATGAGGATGGAGTGCTAGAGCACAGTGGCGCCTCCTGCAGATTCAGACACTGCCACACGACTACTTGCTTTTTAGTTCCTAATTTGGAAAAGTACAATAGAAAATAATAATAATAATACATTTTATTTCTATAGCGCCAACATATTCCGCAGCGCTGTACAATTTGTAGGGTTCAAATACAGACAGAAAGATACATTACAAGAAAAGTCATTTCACACAATGGGACTGAAAGCCCTGCTCGCAAGAGCTTACAATCTATGAGGTAGAGGGGGTGACACAAGAGGTAGCAGGGGCGGCATTGCTTATACAGAGGTCAGACAATTCTGTAATAGAGGTTACTGTCATTACACAAACATAAGACTTTGAGCCGAAAAGCTCATGTGTGAGTGGGAGAGCCTGTGTGTGTAGCTTCATGTAACTCACCTATTTCTTGTGATAAAATCACCATCTTGTTAGTGTAGAGCTCCAGACTACAATGTGTTATATATGTTAGGTGCGTCTGCATTATTTTTCAGCTCTCACATTCGCTCACCGTGAGTCTTTCCCATTATATGTCTTCAAGTGTCACTGCTGCGCTCAGCCAGAGGCATCTTAAGGCTGCATTCACACAGAGTAACGCCAGGCGTCATTTGTGTGTAATTTGTGTGTCTTTTACGGCCGTCATAAAACGTTTACATAGAGTTCTATAGGAAAAGACGTCAGTCATTTACTGCCGTCATTTACGGCCGTCATTACAATGACGGCCGTCTTTTCCTATAGAACTCTATGTAAACGTTTTATGACGGCCGTAAAAGACACACAAATTACACACAAATGACGCCTGGCGTTACTCTGTGTGAATGCAGCCTAAGTCAGACCTTCAGGATTTGCTCTTAGTTCAGCCGTTCGCTCGGCTCAGTCAGTTTGCGTCACATGATCCGTTTCCTATCAGCCTCCCTAAGATGTAGCTGAGTTGTATGGCGTGTGTAAGTTGTACTGTAGATTTAGTTACTCCAGGTATCTTCTCCTTCTTATGAATATCTCAAGGTTTTCCATACCGTCTGTCACCAAGCTGCTAAACAAAATTTCCAGGTTACAAAGTTGACATTAAAAATATTAAGGCTAGGTTCACACTAGTGTCGGGCACTAGATGTAGGGGGGACATTAAACTGGGGGCTGAGGAAGGGGGAAATTAATTTTATGGGAGATGAAGGGGGACATTAAACTGGGGGCAGATGAAAGGGGCATTAAACTGCGGGCAAAAGAAGGGGGGCAGGTACAGCATGACATTAAACTGGGGCAAATTCAAAGGGGACATTAAACTGGGGGATATAAAGGGGGACATTAAACTTTTGGGGTATCTGGAGGGGAACATTAAAGCGTGGGGGTAGCTGGAGGGGGACATGCCTGCCTCTAGTTGTCCACAGTTTAATGTCACACTTCATTTACCCCCATGGTTTCATGTCCCCCTCTAGTTTCCCCCAGTTTAATGTCATTCTCCAGATGTCCCAGTTTAATGTCCCCCTTTAGTTTCCCCCAGTTTCCCCCAGAGCATTATACTGTGTGGGGGCACATAGAAAAATGGATCAGAGTGGGCAGAGTCAACATAGAAGTGGGTGGAGCTAAATTTGCATGGCGCGCCGCACGTACTGTCCCTCTTTCTGTCCTTTGAAAGTTTGGAGGTATGACTATAACATTTATTTGCCAAAACTGGACAACCCCTTTTTATGAGTAAGTACAATAACTGATGTATGCCACAAACTGGGTATGGTCAGATACAGCTCCAGAATCCCATTCCCCAAAAGTCCTTCAATCAAAGAGTAATACAGGAGATTGTTTTCCATTTTAGAAGTTTTTCCATATCTTTTTCTAAATTAAGGAGCACCCCTCCACTCGCAGGTCCTATCTGTTTTAGTATATACTTGAATTCCCCATAAAGTAACAATGTTGCAGCATCTTTTATTAGAACTCTGCATTGTGCGATTATTTTTCCTGGAAACCCATGAATAAATTGACATTTGGATATTATATTTCCACTTATTCATAGAGTTTGCTATACAGTCTGACTCTGCAGGCCCCCTTGACATAAGATATGGGAACGTTACGCTGACATTATACTCAAGTATTTCCCATAGAAATAAGATAAAAATACAGCTCTAAGAAAAATACCTCCAGAATTGTTATTTTCCAGACCTAGGGTATACGATACAAACATTGACTACAACAAGGGAGCGTATAGATCAGTGATGGCGAACCTATGGCACACGTGCGGTCGTCCGGATCGCTCACTAACAGGTACAGGATTCATTGATGAGCGATCGCTGCCTTCATTTGTATGTGCAAATACACATACAGCTGAAAGCTGTCAGTGTAGGCCGCGGATCACGCGAATGCGGCCTACACTGACTGCAGAGTTTGACCTCTGCCCCGATGCAGGTGTGATGATGTCATCATTGCCCGCAATGAAAAGGAGGTGGACGCCGGCGGCTCTTCATGGGTGAGTATGATAGTGTGGCTGACTGTGTGTATATGATACTAAAGAGCTTATAATACTGAGGGGCTACTAAAGAGTTTATGATACTGGGGGGATTACTAAAGAGCTTATAATACTGGGGGGCGTACTGAAGAGCATATAATACTGGGGGGGCGTAATAAAGAGCATATAATACGGGGGGCGTACTGAGGAGCATATAAGACAGGGAGGATGTGTATTGAGGAGCATATAATACTGTGTGTGGGAGGGAGCGTACTGAGGAGCATATAATACTGGGGGGGTGTATTTATAAGCATATAATACTGTGTGGGGGGGACCTACTGTGGAACATATAACCCTCAGGGGCTATTGTGGTACTGTGGAGCATATAATACTGTGTGGTGGGCCTACTGTGGAGCATATAATTCTGTCTGGGGTCTCCTCACTACTTACCGTATTTTTCGGACCATAAGACGCACTAAGGTTTTAGAGGAGGAAAATAGGAAAAAAAAAAAAAAATTTAAGGAAAAAAAATTGGTGAAATATTTAATAACCTAATAATATAATATTTCACCAATGTAAATAGAACCAGGGGCTTTCGGACACAGGGATACCAAATGTGTATGTGTTTCACAGTAATGTTTTTGTTTTATATGTATTCTAGGGATATGGGGGTGATTTGAACATATATCTCTATCTATCTATCTATCTATCTATCTATCCGTCTATCTGTCTGTCTGTGTCTGTCTGTCTTTCTGTCTATCTATCTATCTATCTATCTATCTATCTATCTATCTATATCTAATCTATCTCATCCATGGATGGAAAGAGACACCCTGCAGTGAAGCTATGTAAGAAGAGAAAAAGGGGCGGGCCAGACGGGTGAAGGAGGTGTGGTTTTGTAAGCAAACTTGAAAACACGCCTCTTTCACCCGTCTGGCTCGTCCCTCCTTCACTGCCTCTCAGATCTTGCTTCTGCAATGAAGCCACACAGGCAGGGAAGTAGGGGCGGGCCAGACGGGTGAAGGAGGCGTGGTTTCAAGCTTGCCGAGAAAACCACGCCTCCTCCTCCCGTTTGGCCCGCCCCTCCTTCCCTGTCTGTGTGGCTTCATTGCCAGAGCCAGATCTGAGAGGCAGTGAAGGAGGGGCGGGCCAGACGGGAGAAGGAGGCGTGGTTTTCTCGGCAAGCTTGAAACCACGCTTCCTTCACCCGTCTGGCCCGCCCTTACTTCCCTGCCTCTCATATCTCGCTCCTGCAAACACGCGACACAGACAGGGAAGGAGGGGCAGACCAGGCAGGCACCGTGCTGCTCTCCTTTTCATTCGCACAGACGGGACACAGACGCTGCACACGCTGCATTCGGACTATAAGACGCACACACATTTTCCTCCCATATTGGGAGGAAAAAAAGTGTGTCTTATAGTCCGAAAAATACGGTATATCACACAGTATCTGTTTTAGAGCAGACGTGATATCAGTACAGGCTGTAATAGCATTGCACAGTCACTATAAACCAGATCCTGTGCGATGTAAATAGTGAAAATTAATTGTTCAAAGTACAAAATGCAGAGACCTTCATCTTTCAGTACAAAGTTGTTTGTATTATTGAAAGATCTGTAAAGCCCCATTCACATGACTGTAATTTGTGGTCTGTAACTGTCCGCATTTGTGGATCCGCACAGTATTAAGGTTAAATTGCCGTGTTGGCACTCCACAATAATTTAGTGGGTTTTGGGTTGCAGTTTGGGTACTCAGTCTTTAAAAGGTTCGCCATCACTGGTATAGATTCTCTTTAAGGCTGAGGCCTCACGTTGCGGAAACGCAGATTTTTTTGTTGCAGATTTTGTTGCGTTTTCTTGAGCCAAAGCCAGGAGTGGTTTGAGCAAATGGTGAAAATATAAGAACTTCCCATATATTCCCCATTCCTTTTGTAGCCATTCTTGGCTTTGGCTCAAAAAACTGCAGAAAAATCTGCAACAAAAAAAACTGCGTTTCCGCAACGTGGGGCCTTAGCCTTAGTCCACTTTTTGCAGGACTTCTTTTAAGATAGGTTATATATAGCTGATCAGCTCAACATCTGCCAACTGGCAATCAAATGCTTGTGCGTGTGCCACTTTTACTCCACAGTCCAGTGATGTCACTTCCGTAGCTGACATGGTCTATTTGCAGCTCAGTCCCATTCAAATGACATGGGACTGAGCTGCAATACCAACCACAGCCACTAAACTATATATGGCGCAGGATCTTCACTAGACAACTGATGCCTTCTGAGTGCCAGGTGACAGATCGGTGTTAGTAAACTCATTAAAGGAAAAGGTTTCTATACCTTTAAGAATTTACAATACATTCAAATTTTTAACCGCCATATGGTTGATAATCTTCGTCCGCCTATATCTGCTCCGCCTATAGCTGCTATACGTTAATCACCGTTTATGACGCATATAAAGCAGTTAATTTTATATAACGTTTTATGTGCATATTATATTATTTGGATTTTATTAGTTTGTTTCTATTTTGCTTTTTTCTTGTACTAAGTCTTACAATGATAAGAGAAATCCTGATGAGAGACGATTGAAATCATCCATTGTGACACAGCGCCATCTAGTGGACAACATACAATAAACACGCACACGCTCCGTAGTGTACTATCCATTTTTCATGAGTTTGTCCTGACCTCATATATTTTTAATTTTATACATTTCTATTATTTATGTGATAAAATCGAAGAGGAGAATTGTCAGATTTAGATGGTCTTATTTCTAAAGGTAATGTGGGGATTGAGAGTTGACTCCGGACAATCTGTACAACGCTCGCATATTTGTACTGTGATGTAGGGAGTTGGGGCAGGGGATGGGTTAATTTATATATCACAGTGGGAGTATGCTTCAGTGGTATACAGTAAAGAAGCAATGATACTGTCTCCGTCCTTTACACCATATCTGGGCAAGTGCTAGGGCCCCAAGCTCCTGAGGGGGCCCACTGGGCAGTGGGACAGGGTACGGGGACCCAAAAACAGCTTGAAATGGCCACCATGATAGCGGTCAGGGAAAGTTTGGTTCCCCAACCGCTATACATACTGCTAATGGAGAAGGGGCCTGGCGATCACCGGGCCCCTTTCCAATAGACTCCAGGCCAAGGAAGGTCATTAAAAATAAAAAAAATACTTATACTCACCTGTCTTGGGCTCAGCATCCACTCCGGAGCGCTTCAGACCGGTGACTGAGGTCCTGCCCAGGCCTCACTGCTAAAGCATGTGTTTGGGATCCAGCGGTCACGTGGGACACGCCGACGTAATGACGTCAAGCCACAGGACCACTGAGGTCCAATCACAAGCACCAACAGTGAGGCCTGGGGAGCAGGACCTGCTACTGCAGAAGAGGCGCAAGGATGTCTTAGAGAGGTGAAGTAAGGTGAGTATAAGTGTATAAGTGGCCTCTGATTATTATACTCTGGGGTCTGATGTGACCCCAGAGTATAATAATAGCTAACAACTCTTGGGAGGGGGGCTCTTGGGAGCATATAATACCGTGTGGAGGCCATTATGAAATATATAATACTGTGTGGAGGGGGCTACTGTGCAGCATATACTACTGTATGGGACTATTGCAGAACATATAATAGTGTGTGGGGGCGACTCCGGAGCACATAATGCTATGTGGGGGCCACTGCGGAGCACATAATGCTGTGTGGGGGACACTCTGCAGCATATTATACACTGTGGGGACCACAGCTGAGCACATAATACTGTGTGGGGGACACGGTGGAGCACACAATACTGGGTGGGGGCCACAGCGAAGCATATAATGCTATCTGGGAGCCACTGTGGGCATATAATACTATGTGGGGGCCAATACGACCATATAATGCTGTGTGGGGCCACTGTGGAGCATATAATATTGTGTGGGGGCCACAGTGGAGCACATAATACTGGGTGGGGGCCAAAGCGGAGCATATAATGCTGTCTGGGGGCTACTGTGGGCATATAATACTATATGGGGGCCAATATGACCATATAATGCTGTGTGGGGCCACTGTGGAGCGTATAATATTGTGTGGAGGGTACGGTGGAGCATGAGTTACTCCAAAAGGGAATCTGTTACCCAAGGGCCCATGCACACCTGGAGCCATACCTGTACCTTATCTCTACATTTGATAAAAGAATCCTATATGTGCCCTCAATATTAACCCTTTAACAGGAGTCTGTCATGTTAGATAAGTTAGGGTCACCTAAATCAAATGCTATTTTCCCCTTGTGAATTGCTGCCTCCATTGCTGAGATATTGCTGTTTTTGTCATAATGCAAATTAGCTCTTTGGAGCAATGAGGGCGTTGTCGGTTACCTCTTTGGAGCAATGGCAATTTCTAGGTGACAAGGGACGCACCAACTATTGGGATCTTTTCAACACCTCAATTTTGTTGTTACTAAATAACTGAAGGATGAATTAGGGAGTGCCGCTAGTGCTGCGCCTGCTTCAGTTTTGGACTATTGTGTTATAAAGTCTTGTGATTCTTCTTTGTACCAGTCTTATATGTCAGCTGCCATCTTAACCAGTTCATGTACATGGAAAAAATTTTGGAAACTTCAGATAGAAACAAGTTTGTTCCAAACTGGTTGGTTCATTTCTAACCACAACAAACTATCCGATATGATCCAATTATTGTAGATCCTTGTAATAAGGCCAGAAAGCAAGACAACACAACTCTAACTTTTATTCAATTGTCGGCAAACTCTTCCAGCAAATATGGGAACTACAGCAATAGGGAAATCAATTGATGTTAATGCAGCTGTGGGGCGATCATTATGGCCACATATAATGATCATGTGAATAAAGCTTTAGCCCAGCACTCTAGTGTGTACATGGTCCCTCCAATTGAAGAGTTTTCAGGCGACATTGATGTAAACCTATGATAAATTGTCATTTTCTTTATGAAGGTACTAGCTGGTACCCGCGACTTGGTCTGCGGTGATTGTAGCAGTGGGTATATACAGGCGCGGGTAAGGTTTTCGTAGTGTGTATAAGGGATGGGATATGAAATGTAAGTTTGTATCTTGTTTTTGCTATATTTCAGAGAATACGTGAGACTTTTGTGTTGAAGTTACTTTGTATTTGAGCTGCTATACGGTGTTGTGAGAAACTGTACATAGTGTCTTTGGGACAGAGGTATTTGAAGTTAACCCTTTCCCGCCGATGGCATTTTTGTGATTTTGGTTTTTAGTTTTTGACTCCCCTCCTTCTAAACCCCATAACGTTTTTATTTCTCCGCTCCCAGAGCCATATGAGGTCTTTATTTTTCTGGGACAAATTTTTCTTCCTGATGCCACCATTATTTATTCTATATAATGTACTGGGAAGCAGGGAAAAAATTCAGAATGGGGTGGATTTGAAGAAAAAATGCATTTCTGCGACTTTCTTACGGGCTTTGGTTTTACGGCGTTCACTGTGCAGCCACAATGACCTGTCCACTGTATTCTGTGTTTCGTTACGATTCCGGGGATACCAAATTTATATGGTTTATTTACATTTTGACCCCTTAAAAAAAATCCAAAACTATGTTAAAAAAATTTTTGGGGAAAAGTCGCCATATTCCGACAGCCGTAACTTTTTTATACGTCAGTGTACGGGGATGCATAGGGTGTCTTTTTTTGCGGGGTCGGGTGTACTTTGTAGTTCGACCATTTTTGGGAAATGTTATTGCTTTGATCACATTTTATTCAAATTTTTAACAGAATCAAAACAGTGAAAAAACGGCGGTTTGGCACTGTCACGGAGCAAAGGTATACGTCTTCCTCCGGAAGGTCTTTTGAATCAACACGGACGCAAGAGGTCGGGAGACAACAGCAATTTATTGTAATCCACAAAGTTAGTAGCCGGCGGCGGTCACATCAACCGTAATAACAATAAGTCCACAGAAGTCACAACTCAATGATAGCTTTGGTTCCTTGGTCCTGTAACTAAATCCTGGCTCTCTTCAGAGCTGTTCACAGGCCGGCTAACACATACTAACTCCAGCTACAACTATATACTAAGACTGTTACTTCCTCTATCTGTGGGTGGGGAGGGCTGAGTCACAGATCCTTCCCCCCTCACCTATACCAAGGAGAGCAGACTCCCTGTCTACTATGGACAATGCACCATCCAACATCTTCTTGGAGACACGGATCAGATTATCTCCACCCATTGTCCTCACTAGTTAGAGGTATTTGCATACAATGTGCTAACACACTAGACCCCAATCAGCCAACTACACATTGATGTATACAACAGGTTAGAGAATACATTCCACAGGAAATATATATTACACATTGCCTATAGTATAGACTCTAACCATCCCGTGACAACCCCTCCCCCTCTCAAAACATGTGCATGACACAATTGGCCTACACAGGTAAATTGGGGAATGCACATCAGTCTCTATAGGTCATATGTCCTCCTGCCGGGATAACCCATCTGCGTTCTGGTGTTGGTTCCCTCGGCGGTACTGAATGGTAAAGTTGTAGGGTTGAAGGGCTGGCATCTGGCAGAAAATCCGGTGGATCCATGTTGGCGTCTCTCTGAGCTTGGCTTCGGGTCACTGCTCCCACAAAGTGGCACTGTAGATTTCCAACATCGTTGCCTAACAGAACATCGGCCGGCAGCCCGCTCATCACACCAATTGTGCATCGTTTTGGTCCATAACCATAGTCGAGTTCCACGGTAGCTTTAGGAATACGTTTCCGAGTACCTCCTGCCACTCCCGTATCTCTACTGTCTCCTGGGGGCAGCCCTCCTCATGGTCGCTTTGCAGGGTCATCTCCTCTAGTGCCTCGATCAGTTGATCTTTCGTTCTTCCCTGGTAACTCAGGTTTAGTTCCCGGGCCCTTACTTGTAGACTTGCCATAGTCCAGTTCCTGTATTCTGAGGTTGTGGCTCCATTAATCGCTGGGCTGCTGTAGTCCATCTCGCTGTCCGCTGTTGATCCCACCGCTGCCACCAGTTGTCACGGAGCAAAGGTATACGTCTTCCTCCGGAAGGTCTTTTGAATCAACACGGACGCAAGAGGTCGGGAGACAACAGCAATTTATTGTAATCCACAAAGTTAGTAGCCGGCGGCGGTCACATCAACCGTAATAACAATAAGTCCACAGAAGTCACAACTCAATGATAGCTTTGGTTCCTTGGTCCTGTAACTAAATCCTGGCTCTCTTCAGAGCTGTTCACAGGCCGGCTAACACATACTAACTCCAGCTACAACTATATACTAAGACTGTTACTTCCTCTATCTGTGGGTGGGGAGGGCTGAGTCACAGATCCTTCCCCCCTCACCTATACCAAGGAGAGCAGACTCCCTGTCTACTATGGACAATGCACCATCCAACATCTTCTTGGAGACACGGATCAGATTATCTCCACCCATTGTCCTCACTAGTTAGAGGTATTTGCATACAATGTGCTAACACACTAGACCCCAATCAGCCAACTACACATTGATGTATACAACAGGTTAGAGAATACATTCCACAGGAAATATATATTACACATTGCCTATAGTATAGACTCTAACCATCCCGTGACAGGCACTTTTGACCATTTTTCCCGCTACAGCGTTTACCAAACAGGAAAAATATTTGGAAGCAAATTTGAAGAAAATCCAGCACTGCAGTCAGGTATCCGTAAACGCGTAGGCTTCTGCTACTCCTATTGCTGCACACAGATTTTTTAATGTAGCAACTACAAGTCAATAAAAGTTAAGTTTTACTTTATACGGATACCTGACTGCAGTGCTGGATTTTCTTCAAATTTGCTTCCATTTGACCTCATCTCAGCCGAGAGAGATTTCCTGGCACCGGTCTTGAGGTTCCACGATTCACAGCAACCAGCAAACGGACAGAGTGAGTGCACAAGGTTTTTTACCTATTTTTGAATTGTATGTCACTTTGGATGAGGGCTGTAGCTATTTTTCTAGTTCAGGAAAAATATTTGTATAGCTTTGTAGAGCGGGCAATTTCGGACGCGGGGATACCTAATATGTATGTGTTTCACAGTTTTTAACTACTTTTATATGTGTTCTAGGGAAAGGGGGTTGATTTGAATTTTTAATCCTTTTTATTTGTTTTTATATTTTTTTTACTTTTTTTTAAACTTTTTTTTTGCATTTATTAGACCGCCTAGGGGTATTGACATGGGTGGGCGGTGTTGCGGATTGTCAGAGCGGTGGGGGTCGGCAAACATGGCTGCTCCGGAGCGTTATAGAGCGCCTCCTGGAGTATCGTTAAGGTGAGGGGCAAAGTGGTAAAGTATATGTATATGAGATTGTGTGGGGTTAGGGGCGAGGCTGCAGAGGGCAATATGAATTTTGTGGCTTGCTATGGTCCAAAGTGTGTGAGATTGCAGAGATGGTGGTGTGAGTTTGGGTTTTGTGGGGGTCCTGCCACAAATGTATGTGCGCTATTGTGACGAAAAGTAGCCTATTGCGCAATCGGGTGTATTAACTATGTTTGTGGAAAATTTCAGCCAAATCGGTCGAGCGGGTTTTGCGTGATTGAGGAACAAACATCCGAACATCCAAACTCACAAACCCACAAACTTTCACATTTATAATATTAATAGGATAACCAATCTATGGTTTCAGTGAAGCTAAAATTGAGCAAAAATTTTAATTCGTTGGCTCGTAACTAGGGTTGAGCGATCGGGATTGAAAAAGATCGGATCCCGATCGGCGATCGAGTAAATTTCATGATCACGATCGGGTTCCGATCCCGCCTAAAAATGATCGGGAACGGAATTCCGATCCGGATCTCTCAACCCTAGTAGTTAGACAAGTCAATGTACAGTAATGGAGATGTAGAAGAGTCCAGTATACGGCACAGCAAGGAGGAAACAGAAGAATAGATACTATCAACTCTTCTGTTTCCACCCTGCTGTGCCGCATACTGGACTCTGCTACATCTCCATTACTGTACATTGACTTGTCTAACTACTCTTCTGCTTCGTCGCTGCTTTACCGTATACTCAGCTCTGCTACATCTCCATTACTGTACATTGACTTGTCTATCTACTCTTCTGTTTTGTCCATGCTTTACCGTATACTCAGCTCTGCTACATCTCCATTACTGTACATTGACTTGTCTATCTACTCTTCTGCTTCATCCTTGCTTTACCGTATACTCAGCTCTGCTACATCTCCATTACTGTACATTGACTTGTCTCTCTACTCTTCTGCTTCGTCCCTGCTTTACCGTATACTCAGCTCTGCTACATCTCCATTACTGTACATTGACTTGTCTCTCTACTCTTCTGCTTCGTCCCTGCTTTACCGTATACTCAGCTCTGCTACATCTCCATTACCGTACATTGACTTGTCTATCTACTCTTCTGTTTTGTCCATGCTTTACCGTATACTCAGCTCTGCTACATCTCCATTACTGTACATTGACTTGTCTATCTACTCTTCTGCTTCATCCCTGCTTTACCGTATACTCAGCTCTGCTACATCTCCATTACTGTACATTGACTTGTCTATCTACTCTTCTGCTTCATCCCGGCTTCACTCAGCTCTGCTACATCTCCATTACTAATGGAGACGTAGCAGGACTGAGTATACGGTAAAGCAGGGACGAAGCAGAAGAGTAGCCAAGCACAACTCGTGGCAGCCCATGAGATACTACTTGGAAAAGCTGGGAGTTTGAGTTATGCGAAAAGTGACATTTCCCATAGAGATTCTCTGTGACGTGATTACAAAACAATGTTTTATGGCCATATAAGTGTTCCCTTGCTCTTTCTATGCATTCTAATAACTTGTATGTATTTTTGGTAACTTTTCATAGCTTTTGAAAATGATCTTAGAAAAAAAATCCCATTGCCTTTCATTAGGATCAGAATTGTGATCGGGATCGGCTGAAAGCCCCCTAAAGTTGACCCCACAGTATACAGTGCCCCTCCAGTTGACCCCACAGTATACAGCCCCCTCCAGTTGACCCCACAGTATACAGCCCCCTCCAGTTTTCCCCACAGTATAAAGCTTTCCTCCAGTTTTCCTCACAGTATACAGTCCCCCTCCGCTTGACCTCACAGTATACAGCCCCCTCCAGTTGACCCCACAGTATACAGTGCCAATCCAGTTGACCCCAGAGTATACAGCCCCCTCTAGTTGACTTCACAGTATACAGCCCCCCCCCCCTCTCCAGTTTTCCCCACAGTATAAAGCTTTCCTCCAGTTTTCCTCACAGTATACAGTCCCCCTCCGGTTGACCTCACAGTATACAGTCCATCTCCATTTGCCCCCACAACATACAATCTGCCTCCAGTTGCCCCCACATTATACAGTCTGTCTCCAGTTGCCCCCACAGCATGTAGATCTTCTCCAGTTGCACCCACAATATACAACTCCACCTATAGTTGTCCTCACACTATACAATATCCTCCAGTTGCCCCAAAGTATACAGCTGTCTGTCTATTACAGCTGTAATTAAAACACTAATACCTCGCCCTCTTCTCCTGTTCTAGTCTACTGAGAGCAGATATGGCCAAGACTCCAGGAGCAGAGACAGGAGCTGAATACTGTAAAAGAGAGCTGACAGCCGCCTGCTTTACCATTGTAGTCAACTCATCTGTCCCTCCAGATGTGAAAGAACTGAAGTAGGGAAATGGGAGGTCCAATTGGACTGAATCCTCTAAGATTGGAGGAAACCAAAGTGGTGGAACATAGGACATGGCTCAGGGGGGATTTATAATGAAATATCAGCACCATAAGACCGTGACATTTTTTGCAGATGGGCAGCATTTCACCAAGGTGTTGAGGAGGTGAGCGAAGCCTGTTTGAGTTTGGTACCACATGGAAGGGGAATATGAAAGGTCGCTGCAGCATCTTGTAGAAGATCAAAAAGATGGTTCCTGAAGGTTCAAGGGGGGACTTGCCCTGTATCTCCAGTTATACTGCTTTGTTGCTTAATGTCTGCTACACTGTTTTCTTGCATGTATTCTCTTTGCAGGAAGTCGTTATACCAGTGTCACGTTTTTGGACGACTGTAGAATTAAGTTTGGACGACCACTATACCAAACAGGTTTGTAGATGAGTTACCCATAACCTGAGAGTTGTTTTGCCCTTGTGTAGTGTCGGATGGTGAATGAAGTTGCACTCGGTAAGTGACTGATTTAGGGACTTACCGAGGATTGGCCTGTAGGACTCTAGTCTATATTTCCTTATGTTTTTTGTGTCGTGTATTTTATGGTGTATTGTATTGAATATACTGATGACGTATTGCACAGTAGGATGTTACCCTGTGACTTTGTGTATTTACTGTTGAGTCATCTTGTCTACCTTATTCTGGTACCTTCTGCAAAAGATGGTGGTGATGATTCCCCAAACTGGGAAAACCTAGTTATGTTTAGTGACTGTGCAGCAGGCTTTGTCCTTTCGGAGCTGCTTGACATACAGCCTTTGTAGGTTGGCCTGACACCCTGTAGTCACGTCAAGTAGGCAGCTTTCATATACAATGGAGGTCATACCTGGCTTTGAGACCTCTGTCCAGATGTCAGACACTACGGGTCCAGAATCCAATTCATACTGGATTTGCAGAACCAAACCTGTTGTTTGCAAAGACTACTGTGGTGAAACCATTGTGTGCCTGAGAAACGACTGAGTGTTGACTGAAAAGCCCTATGAGAACTGAGCAATCGTTGCGTTCCATTGTTTGGCTGACAAACTCCTGAGTGGGCCAAAGGTCAGAAAGACTGGGGAAGGACGGAGACTCCACACTGGATCCTTGGCCGAACACACAGGAGAGTTTATCATTTTTATTATTTCAGCCTCTCAAAGGGTTAAAAAAAAAAAAAAACAGAACACCTGTTAACCTGTATTGTGCCAAACATCATCTACTTCAGTAATACTGGTGACAATGTGGCTACGTGGGTAGAGTATGTGTCTTGGCTCCAACTAGTGGTGTAACTAAGAATGGCGGGGCCCCATGGCGAACTTTGGACATGGGGCCCCCTCTGACCAATGCCGAAGACCCCGACCGACCAATCACCCCCCCCCCATATTTCCTGCATGCACTATTACGCCCCATAATGGCCCATGCAAACAATATTATGCCCCATAGTGGTCCCTGCACACGGTATTATGCCCCACAGTGGTCCCTGCACACATTATTATGCCCCATAGTGACCTCTGCACACACTATGATGCTACATAGGGACCCCTGTACACACCGTATGATGCCCCATAGGGACCCCTGTACACACCGTATGATGCCCCATAGTGACCCCTGCACACACAGTATGATGCACCATAGGGACCCCTGTACACACAGTATGATGCCCCATAGTGACCCCTGCACACACAGTATGATGCACCATAGTGGCCCCTGCACACACAGTATGATGCACCATAGTGGCCCCTGCACACACAGTATGATGCACCATAGTGACCCCTGCACACACAGTATGATGCACCATAGTGGCCCCTGCACACACAGTATGATGCACCATAGTGGCCCCTGCACACAGTATTATGTCCCACTGTGGACACCCATGAACAATTATTATACTCTGGGGTCTTTTCAGAACCCAGAGTATAATAACGAGAGTCCCACAGGAGGATACAAATATAAAAAAAAACACTGTTACTTACCTCTCCCTGGGCTCCGCTGCAGTCCCCGCTGATGTTGGCCATCTTCAATAATGTACAGGACGTCACGTGACTAGGGGCCTGCATCGTGACACATAAGGCGACATGCCCCGGTCATGTGTCATCATGGCTGTCACACAGCTAGGCTCAAAGCCTGCCCAGAGTCAGGAGAGGTAAGTAAATAGGGCCCGTTACCTATTGGCCCATTAGAAAAAAATAAAAAAATGCAGCAGTAGCGGTTGTCGCCGGGCCCTCTAATGTCCCGGGCCCTGTGGCAGCCGCTACCGCTACTACCCCGGTAGTTACGCCCCTGGCTCCGACATCACTACATTCAAGAAGAGGTCAGAGATTTGGGAGATGAGCCTAGGCTGGAATAGAAGTTGGTATAGTCAGAGTGGATCACCAGCAAATTCATACTGAAAATCCATCTTAGGGGGCGTTCACACTACCGTTGGTGTCCGACTGCAGTGTCCGTTGCTACTGTCCGTTCAAGATGTTAGCAACGGACACTAGCTGTGTCCGTTACAATTTCCATTCATTTCAATGGGATTTCATCTGTTGTCAGTTTGTGTCCGTTTGTGTCCTTAAGGGTCCGTTAACCACCATGTCCGTTTTTTCAAGCGGACAGAGAAATCACACATGCAGGATTTTTTTTGTCCGTTTGAAAAAACGGACAGAAAGTGTCCGTTTTTTTATTTAACATTGAGGTCTATGGGCAACGGACATATAACGGACAGTAACTGATGGCCATCAGTTACAGTCCGTTATTTTCTGTCTGTTTATTTTCTGCACATGCTCAGAAAGCATAAACAGCAAAAAGAAAAAAACGGACAGTATAAAAAACGGACACTAACTGATACTAATGTGTCCTTTTTTTTAACTGATCCATTAAATGGATCAGTTAAAAAAACGGGCACATTAACATCAGTTAGCATCAGTTAGTGTCCGTTAGGGCTTGTTCACATCTGCGTTCATGGGTCCTTATTGCAGGTTTCCGTTTCCTGCATAAAACAGATGCAGGAGACGGAAGCCTGCAGGAGACTTTCTCACCCATTCATTTGAATGGGGGAGAAAGCTGTCCGGCCGTGCGCGGCAGTGAGCGTTTTGCGCTCTCCGCCGCGAAACCGGGTTTTATAATCCGGACACAGAGTCGGACATGCACTACTCTGTGTCCGGATAAAAAAAATCCGGTTTCGCGGCGGAGAGCCTAAAACGCTCACCGCCGCGCACGGCCGGACCCGGTCTATGGTTTCCGTCTTCTGCCATGCAGAAGACGGAAACCATAGTACGGAGACCCTGAACGCAGGTGTGAACCCAGCGTTAATGTCCGTTATGATAGGTGTCCGTTTTTTTTTCTTTTAAACGGACACCTTCATAACGGACACCAACGGTAGTGTGAACACCCCCTTACAGATAAGTCATGAATATATAAAACACAGAAAACCCATTACATTAACCCTTTAGTGACTGACCTGTTAAAGCCCTTGGTGAACAAACCATTTTTTTTGCATTTTTTTTTTCGTCATCACATACCAATACCAAGACCCATGATTTAATTATTTGTCTGTCAACAGAATTTTGCAAGGGCTTATTTTTTGTAGGAAGACCTGACATTTTTATTGGTGACATTTTGGGGAACATGATTGCAATTCTAATGGTTTTCTTCGGACAAAAAAGGCAATTCTGGCATAGTTTTTTATTTGTTTTTGTTTTTTTAAAATTTTTCATACCATTTAGCATTTGACCGCAGGAACTTTCTATACTCTGAAACGAAGTCACAATTTCGTTCTTGTAGCCAGATTATCTTCTTATACATGTAGAGTCGCTAATAATCCAGCAACAATAAGGAAATCGTGGCTGGGTTTCTGACAAGTCCTAGACCATACAAATGTCCTATATTCATGGTGGTATGGCAACAGATCAAGACAAAATATTCTCACCACTAAGATGGCTAGAGAAAATCATTAAAACTTGGCAAAATTTTTTCATATTAATATTTGCCAAAATATTTCACTTTTAATTGCTTGCACAATGAATGAGGTTATGTTCGTGGGAAAATCACTTTAGGCTAAGGCCCCACGTTGCGGAATTGCAGCTTCTTTTGTTGCAGATTTTGCTGCAGTTTTTGAACCCAAGCCAAGAATGGCTACAAAAGGAATGGGAAATATATACAGTGTTGGCCAAAAGTATTGGCACCCCTGCAATTCTGTTTCTTCCAGATAATGAATGCAAGCACAAACTCTTTGGTAATATCTTCATTTATTTTGCTTGCAATGAAAAAACACAAAAGAGAATGAAAAAAAGTCAAATCATTGATCATTTTACACAAACCTCCAAAAATTGACCGGACAAAAGTATTGTCACCCTCAGCCTAATACTTGGTAGCACAACCTTTAGACACAATAACTGCGCACAACCGCTTCCGCTAACCAGCAATGAGTTTCTTACAAGGCTCTGCTGGAATTTTAGACCATTCTTCTTTGGCAAACTGCTCCAGGTCCCTGAGATGTGAAGGGGGCCTTCTCCAAACTGCCATCAAGAGATCTCTCCTCCCCCACAGGTGTTCTATGGGATTCAGGGCTGGACTCATTGCTGCCACTTTACAAGTTTTCAGTGCTTGACTGGGATATTCCTACATCCTTCTAGATAAACAAATTATAAACCCCACACCCCTTTTTCTGGCAAGAGGAGATAGTTACTTATAATGAAATAACTCAAACAGACACAAGATTCAGATGGATTAGAACGGCCACAACAGCCAATTTATTTAGACAAATGATAAACAAGTAAATAAAACAACTTTACAAATGGGAGGTCTGGCGGGGCCAACCAAAAGGGAAGCAGTAGGATAACAGCTCCCAGCCGCAGCGCGCCGACTCGGGAGCAGAATACTGCTTGGCAAAACACCCATTATTACTCGTTTAATATGCATTTCTCCCATAAAACATAACCAGAAAGGGGGGGTACCCTACACCTTTAGTCCCCCATATTCTCCCCTAAATGACCTTAAAGCGTGCCCTGCCAGACCTTCCAACCGCCGGCTGTCGTGACAGAGAGGGATGGTATCCTGAAAAAGAAGAAGTGAAAAACACAACAAACACAACCATAAAATCGCTCAAAATAGGGCGGGAGGGAGGGAAAGCAGAAATCCGGGGAAGTAACAGGGAATGAGAGGGGGGAGAGGGAATATATATATCACCCAGAGAGGGTCATGGCCTGGTCACCACCCGTAGACCGGGCCATGAACTGTAAACAGCACTAACAAGGGGTTAACCCTTGCAGTGCTGCAGAGCTGGGCACCTGCATGACTAGGAAATCCTAGTCATGCCGGGCCTGCGCCCACTTCTTTTAGCTACGGCCCTCACTTTCTCTCAAACCATTTTCTAGTGCTTTTTGAAGTGTGTTTTGGGTCATTGTCCTGCTGGAAGACCCATGACTTTCTCACACTGGGCCCTATATTATGCTGCAAAATTTGTTGATAGTCTTCAGACTTCATAATGCCATGCACACGGTCAAGCAGTCCAGTGCCAGAGGCAGCAAAGCAACCCCAAAACATCAGGGAACCTCCGCCATGTCTGACTGTAGGGACCATGTTCTTTTCTTTGAAGGCCTCTTTTTTTTCCTGTAAACTCTATGTTGATGCCTTTTCCCAAAAAGCTCTACTTTTGTCTCATCTGACCAGAGAACATTCTTCCAAAATGTTTTTGGCTTTCTCAGGTAAGTTTTGGCAAACTCCAGCCTGGCTTTTTTATGTCTCTGGGTAAGAAGTGGGGTCTTCCTGGGTCTCCTATCATACAGTCCCTTTTCATTCAGACGCCGACGGATAGTACTGGGTGACACTGTTGTATCCTCGGACTGCAGGGCATCTTGAACTTGTTTGGATGTTAGTCGAGGTTCTTTATCCACCATCCGCACAATCTTGCGTTGAAATTTCTTGTCGATTTTTCTTTTCCGTCCACATCTATGGAGGTTAGCCACAGTGCCATGGGCTCTAAACTTCTTGATGACACTGCGCACGGTAGACACAGGAACATTCAGGTCTTTGGAGATGGACTTGTAGCCTTGAGATTGCACATGCTTCATCACAATTTTGCTTCTCAAGTCCTCAGACAGTTCTTTGGTCTTCTTTCTTTTCTCCATGCTCAATGTGGTACACACAAGGACCCCGGACAGAGGTTGAGTCAACTTTAACTCATTTCAACTGGCTGCAAGTGTTATTTAGTTATTGCCACCACCTGTTAGGTGCCTCAGGTAAGTAACAGGTGCTGTTAATTACACAAATTAGAGAAGCATCACATGATTTTTCAAACAGTGCCAATACTTTTGCCCACCCCTTTTATTATGTTTGGTGTTGAATTATGTCCAATTTGGCTTTTTGACAATTCTTTTTGTGGTTTTCCATTGGAGACAAATTAAATGAAGATAATAATACCAAAGAATTTGTGATTGCAATCATTTTCTGGAAGAAAATTAGTATTATCTGACAGAATTGCAGGGGTGCCAATACTTTTGGTCAACACTGTAGGAATCTCTTATACTTCTTTCTGCTCAATCCACTCCTGGCTTTGGCTCAAAAAACCGCAACAAAATCTGTAACAAAAAAAAGCTGTGTTTCCACAACATGGGGCTTTAGCCTAAGATCATAGCATGTAACGCTAGTCTTAGTAAATTCCTCAAAACTCCCACCATGTGTGTTTTAGTTTCACACCATTTCGTACTTTTACAGTGCGTACAGTGAACTGATTGAAAAACATGGTGTGAGATGTCTTTCTTCAGATGTGAGTACAAGCCCTGCACTTGCTAATGTTACACACTTGCTCCCTTCCATCTTTGCGGTCAGTTTCAATTATCCAAAAGTGTCCACATTAAATGAGAAGACAGTCATTACAGTTTCTGCAGGGAGTGGCACATTTTGAGGGAGAATTCATTATATGTTTAACCCCTTAAGGACAATGAGTTGTATTTTTAGTTACCACCATCTCAGGGTACCACCATCTGGGCTCCATATCTCACCATCCACTATAGCTGTTCAGCCGATCTTGAGATTTCAGGATCGTTTTTAAAATCTGATTTCCGATCATTTTCCATTCGAACCTCATCCCGATCCCAATTCCGTTCCTAATGCAAGTCAAGGGGATTTTTTTAATAATCGAAGATCTGATTTTAAAAACGATTCTATTCACTACACAGCATGGTATCCAAAAATTGAACACTTTAATTTTTAGTGATTAAAAAAAAATCCTCTGGCTACTTAGTCCCCCCTGGTGTCCACTTACCTGCACAGATCGCTGCCGCTCCCCGCTGTTCTCACTCCTCTTCTCGCCTCGCTGCCCCCGCCTCTCAGGTTAGTTTTACAGACCTAGGAAGAAGGAGGGAATTGTGGCTTACGAGAGGGTAGGTGGGTACGTGCATCACTGACGTCTCCCCTCCCAGTACCCGCCCACACTCTCCTAAGCCACAAGCCCCGCCTTCTTCCTAGGTCTGTAACACTAACCTGGGAGGCAGGGTCAGCGAGGCGAGAAGAGGAGCGAGAACAGCGGGGAGCGGCAGCGATCTGTGCAGGTGCTATCTACTAGAGATGTTAGCTAGCTAACATTGTTAGCTTTTCCCACAATGCTTGGCCAGTAGCAAAGCATTGTGGGAAATAATCTCCGACCTCGATCCAGCCTAAAGAGATCGGGATCGGAATTCCAATCTCGATCATGAAATTTACTCAATCGCTGATCGGAATCCGATCTTTTCCAATCCTGATTGCTCAACCCTACTTCCAACATGAGACTACCATCATTTATAGACATCATCTTGGCTATCTCATAAATAAATGTGACTATTTAGCATATGAGTATTATGCAGATTCTTGTCATGTTACTGTTTTACTTCTGAAAATCTAAATTAAAATTTTTATTATTTTGTAAATCCACCTTTGGCTTTCAACACCACCTGAGTCCTTCTGGGCATGCTCTTGATCACATACAAACATATCCTGACTGAAATCTCTCCCCAGGTCTCTTCTCCACATTCCCAATATTGGTACAGACTGGTCGACTCACTTGGGTACGAATACAGGTTTTTCTACAACTCTACCCACAAGAGTTCCATTGGGTTGATGTCTGGGGGCTGTGGGGGCCAATCCAGCATCTCCACTTCATTGTCATTGAACCATTTCTGCACTAATCTTGACGTATGCTTTGAGGCCTGCTGGAACACTATGTTGTCCATTTCATACCCATAGTCCCTGAGTGTATGAAGTAACTCATCTTGTAGAATACGCACATATAGCTCAGCATTGAAACAGCCATCGATCCTGGTAAAATATCCAACATATCAATATTCCTTTGTGAAACAACCTTGCTTCCTCCACCATACTTGACAGTTCTTTCAATTTCTTGATCTTTTAGCCCCAATTTCCCTTGTTTCCTTCAGACGCATTTGTACCCTTCAGAGACCAGTCTATTGACTTTCATCTCATTGTTCCAAATCTACTATTTCCAATCTTCACTTTCCATACTTTGTTGCAAACTCGAGCCAACACTTCTTATGACGATATTGAAGTTAAAGCTCCTTCACCTTTTTTAGGACCACCACCCCAGACTTATGTAATGGAAGTCACTTGCATGGACACCTGTGATCTCACTATTACCAAGCATACGATCCACCACCACTGCCATGTTTGTCGTGCCAGAACTGATAGACCTTGTTATGAGCTGACTTGTTGGCTATTTTGCTTGGACGTCCACCTCTTGGCTTTTGAATGGATGGACAAACTTTATTTCGTATTCTTCCTACTGTCATGGCATTTTTTAATGACTGGGATTTCTTGATCACCTGTACAATGTACTGCAAAGCTTCTCTATTGCAGTACATAGTACATAGATTTCCTATGTTTTATAGAGAATGGAAGCTATGAGGCCATCGATTAACCCCCTGGTTGGGATGGCAACTTCTCAGACCCTGTGATCTCATTTCAGGGAACCCAAGGGGGGGCTAAGAGGGAGTAATCTCACCCCTAACCACCAAGATGGTGTAACGGTTATTGATCTGAGGGGTTGGCATTTTCATCTCCGGACAGCACATCCTGGGTCCTGGCTGTATATAACCAGGACCTGGAAGGAATGAAGCAGATGCAGCTCCTGCTAATATTACAGTGCTGAGCATTATAATCTTATGACTAGGGTTGAGCGATCGTGTTCGGAAAAAATCGGATTCCGATTGGCGATCGAGAAAATTTCACGATCAGAATTCCGAAAACGATCTTTTTAGGTGGGATCGAGATCAGTAGTATTTCCCACAATGCCTTCACACTGAGTATATAGTGTATACTCAGTGTGAAGGCTCCGCTGCGGTTCCATAGGAATGAATGGAAGCAGCCGGCACACAGCCTTAACCCCCTGTGCGCCGGCTACCTCCATTCATTCTAATGGGAGACTAAAGTAGCATCTCTAGTAGCTACTTACCTCCAGAGATGGTTGCTCCGCTGCTCTTCGCCTCGCTGCCGCTCCAGCTGCAGTCTTCTTCTCCCTTCTCTGCCCCCTCCCTGCCAGGTTAGGAGAGTGTGGGTGGGTTAGGAGAGTATGGGTGGGTACAGGGCGGGGAGACGTGATGTCTCCCCTCCCAGTACCCGCCCACACTCTCTTAACCCACCCACACTCTCCTAACCTGGCAGAGAGGGGGCAACGAAGGGAGAAGAAGACTGCAGCTGGAGCGGCAGCGAGGACAAGAAGAAGGAGAAGCAGCGGAGCAGCCATCTCTGGAGGTAAGTGGACACCAGGGGGGACTAAGTAGCCAGAGGATTAAAAAAAAATCCTCTGGCTACTTAGTGATTCACTACACAGCGTGGATTCTAACAATTGTTAGATTCCATGCTGTATAGTGAATAGGATTGCTTTTAAAATCCGATCTCCGATTAATAAAAAAATCCCATTGACTTGCACTGGGATCGGAATTGGGATCGAGATCGGGTTCGAATGAAAAATGATCGGAAATCGGATTTTAAAATCGATCCTGAAAAGTCAGGATTGGCTCAACCATACTTATGACGCTTGTATAATATTATGGTGCTATGTAAGTATGTAATCCACAAATACAGATCCACAAAAAAAAACTACCATTGTCTGTGCCGCAAATGCAGACAAAACTAGGACATGCTTCATAATTTGCAGTCCTTGCATACGGCACAGGATGCGGCCATGTGTCTGGGCCCAAAGAAATGCAAGTGTAGATCAAAATCTGCATGTATTTTTTTTTTCTGATGCAGTCTATGAACACTAAGTGACAATCCTAATAAATTGTGATACTTGTGGCAAACAGAGGAAACATCAGGTTATTGCAAATGTGCAGTGAAACTGCTGCTTTGGTCATAGAGAGGATTTCATTGAACAGACCACTGGGGGGCAGCAGCAGTACATTATACACATAACCCTAGTGCACTATCCCCATAGCACCTTGTATTAGGCACTTTACAAGTAAGAAGTAGCAGCAAGAACCATTAGATCTTGTAAAAATGTAGAATGACAGCTTGTCATTGCAACTCTTCATAAAGAAAACGGCTTATGGGAAATTCTGTGTGTGATGTGCAGACGTGATCTGCTTACATTTCCATGCACTCAATCGATGGCGAATGTATAATAGTTCATAGATTATTATTACAGGTCCTGGGAGTCATTATCAATGTTATTCTCATCTCCAGAATGGGTTTATTATGACAAGTGGTCATACCTAGTGATATATTTGTCATACACAGTTGTCATTTAGAATTGTCATCTTAGCACATTCCCGATCTAAGGAACTTCCAAGAAAGTGAATTTTGCAAATCCATCTGTTCTGTAAGTTTATTTAAAATCCCCCCAAAATTACTTTTTTCCTTCAAATCTGGAGTAAAATATTCTGTTTTAATATCACTAGTGCAAATATAAAAAATAAAAAAATAAAGTAGTATTTTAGAGCTGTGATAAATTCGGCTTTGTCCTAATGGTCCGTGTCTTATAAGGCGTTTCCTCGTCAATTCCTGGTTGAGGAATATTATATAAATGGTTCATGTTGTTTCAACAAACTTTGTATAAATACAGGAGAATAAGAGAAACTTTACAATGTCTCTTGTCAGAGCAAAATACTTCTTTCTCCACTTATCACTCCACACTGAACATAAGAATCTGGGCGAGCTCTTCACAAGGTAATACATGAGCACAAAGTTCCAGTAAAAAAGTGAATGGTTAATGTCATTTCAACAAACTTTGCATATATATATATATATATATATATATATATATATATATATATTTGCATATATAACTTTGGCGAATATAAGGAACAATATAATGTATTCTGTTAGAGAAAAATGCTTCTTTCTCCACTTATTACGTTAGAGTAGACATATCAATCATGGTGAGCTCTTCGCAGTGTGATGCAGGAGTATGATGTTCCAGTAAAAATAAAGGTATAAAAAAAAATAGTAAGCCGATGACTGGTCATGTAATGGAGGGAGTGTACATCTCACCCAGACTACTGAGGTGGGTAAGATGAGAAAACTTCAGAAGGAATGTTTGACCTCAGCAGACAACTTTCGTCTGCTGAGCATTTTGGTAAATGCTCAGTACTGGGCTGGATTTTTAGGAATGGCAGGTAGGTAGGTAGTGGGACCTGTCATTCCACCCCCTCCAGTCCACACTTAGGGATGTTCCGGCAGCGACTCAGCTGCAGAGAGTCTCCTCCTCAAGGAGGTTTAAGAAGCCAGCTCCAGCAGCAGACTCTTGGCAGAGTTTGGCTGGAGAACTGACAGAGAGGTCATATTTTTGGAGCTGTGTCCTGAATGATTCTACTGGCTTTTGATTTCTGTTATTCTAGGTGAGGTAACCTATTCTATGTTTAGTTAGAGCCTAGCCGGGCAGGGATTTATTTTTGTATTGTTTCCTTTTGTTGCTGCACTAACTTTTTGAGTGAAAATAAACTCTACCTTTGTTTTGGACTAAAAGAAACTGGACTTTTGTGTCTATGCCACCCCACCTAGCAACCCCAGACCCTGACAATATATATATGTATCATGGTTAAATATATTTAGACTTCCTATATTAATACCAGACCCCAGACCAAACAGTACACTGTCTACCAATAAGTATTTGGACCCCTGTGGTAGAATATTAAAACAACATTTCTTCCTATCCAATAGTTGGTAGACCCATCAGATGCTTCCTTACGGATGGGATTGATATACTCCCTGATGCCTCGTGAGACTCCTGGTGTATGTGAGCCATCGGTTGGGTGCGGTTTCTCTGGCCAGCACTCGTCGGTCTCTATCTCCCAGTTTCGGGGGTCTGCTGACCCAGGGCACATTCTGACAATCACTGTTCACCTTCCACTTCGTAATCACATAGACCACTGTCAATTCTGGGTAATTCAGTTTTCTTGCTATGTCCCTTAAAGATCGACCATTACCTCACAATTACGCCTTTCTCGAAATTGGACAACTCTGCACTTCGTGGCATCTTGCACGCGACTAATGCCAATGCACTAATGTCACTGCTGTTTCCTATTTAACAGTGGAAGGTGTGACGTACATCACGACCGCGGATATCTTCATTTGCATGGGTGTCCAAATACTTATTGGTAGACAGTGTATTGATGACCTATCCAAAATATTTCACTAATATCAGATGGGTCAGGGTCTGACACCGCCATCGATTAGTTGTTCTCAGCAGATGACATCTCTTCTCTTTGTGTAGAGTCAGAATGGAACCACTGCAGCTTAGGTTCCAATCAAGTGAATAGGAGCTGATCTGCAGTACCAGGTCTGGCCACTGCACGTAGAACGGAGCTGTCTGCTTCCTGCTCCATTCTCTATGTATGAGCTGCTGAGAACTAATTGATGTCAGATTTCCACTGATCCAATATTGATGACCTATCCTTAATATTTTTAGCCAGGATCAAATTAGAAGGGTTTTCCAAAGCCCGGTCCTACAAATTAGATTTTTTTAGATATCTTCTTTAGTTTTTTTTTTATATTATATATTTGCTAGATGATGATGATGATGATGATGATCAGTACTAGTAGAAGTATCTGAACAAAACACGAATGTTACTGGATTCCAAGACTATTATTATCTTTTCTTCTGTAATGACAATTGAATCAGCTTTTCTTAGTTTTTGCTGCACAAGTAATATTGGAGACAGGAGGAAGAGGAGTTACAAGAGTGTGAATAATGTGCTGCAGAACGCTCCTAGAAGACATCCTCTTGTGTTTCTAAGAAGCTGACTCAGAGGAACGCTTTGTGCCTGAGGCAACAATTCTCTCTTAAATAATATCTTCTCATCAGAGGTCTTTATTTAGGGCTTTGATAATTTTACAGAAATGGTGTTACATGGAAACATTGATTTTCTGCGATTGTTGTAGTCGGCCATTTGTAGCAGGAACATGGTCAATTGATCGTTGTTGGATTCTAGAGACTGGAAATTTTATAGATTGGAAAAATTAGTATATAAGAATGACTGATTTTACCTACTAGACATCATTGGAGGTGAAACGGCTGCTATTCCCGAATTCTTAAAATAACAGAAATCTGCATTTCTTTTTTTTTTTCTGTACGGTAGATTGTGAGCCCCATATAAGGCTCACAATGTACATTTGTCCTATCAGTATGTCTATGGTGTATGGGAGATAATCCACGCAAACACAGGGAGAACATACAAACTTATTGCAGATGTTGTCCTTTGTAGGATTCAAACCCAGGACTCCAGAGCTGCAATACTAACCACTGAGCCACCGTGTTGCCCCAATTCCAAAAAACTGGTTACGACAAACAGGAGGTGAACTTTATGGCCCATGTCAGTAAAAAAACTTGACTTCAATGGCTTCCTTTTTCTGCTAGCACAAAATTTCACACCAAATTCCTCACCATTATCCTCAGTGTGAATGGACCCTAAAGGGACATCATACTGCATGGGGAAGCAATAAGAAGTCATCATACTGTATGAAGGGCACTAAGGGGGGAACTAAGGAGGCACCATAAAGTGTTGGGCATCACTAGGGACTTTATACTTTACATCAGCACTCCATTCACTTCTATATGGCCCTCAGGACTATAATCTAATACAGGCCCAGCAGGCCCATGGATGTGACTGGAGTGCCGACCATGGTAGCACACTGGTGCTTCATTTACAAGGAGGCTTTAGGGGGCTTTCAATTCCCCATCATCCTGATCACTGAAGGGTCCAGCATTCAGGCCTCAATCAATCGAACACTTATTCCCTATCCTGTGGAGAAGTGTCCATATTGGCACAACCCCTTGAAGAAACAAATATTGTGTTAGATTAGAAGGCTTCGTCACACTGTTTCTTGGGTGAGCAGAAAAAAACCCCTTAAATATTGCAGATTTCTTTCAAATTAGCGCAGCCTGCGAGATACGTGTTTATTGGCTGAACAAAAAAAAATAAAAACTTAAGAAACTGAGGTTTACACATTATCACAATGTAATCAGTGTTAGTAACAGCAGTTTGTATGAATTTAATGAAAAAAAAAAATAACTCTTGCCCAAAAAAATCCCTAATAAAAGATTTTTCACAAATGAAACTGCTCTACTGCACAACAGTAGATTATTGGCAATTGTCAGTGTTATTGTAGGCTGCTGCTGTCAGGCTCACTCCCTAAGAGTTTTCTTTTCTAGCTCTATTGCAATTGTAATTGTTATTGCAATCTTTGCAGCACTCGGTGCTCTCTGGCCTACCCCCTCGTTCACATCTGCGTTTGGTATTCCATTCGGGGGTGTCCATATACTGAACGCAATTGCAAGTGGTGTGCATTGAAAGCACACGGATTCCCATAGACTATAACGGGGTCCTTGTGCTTGCTGCGAGATCTCCACAGTGAACATGCAGAGAGGAAAGTACTTCACAAATTACTTTCCCCTCCGCATTACTCGTGCAGAGATATCACGGAAGCACCTGGACCCCATTATAGTCTATGGGGTCTGTGTGCTTTCACTGCACACAGCTTGCAAATGTGTTCAGTAGTCCATTCGGAGGGTCCCCATGCGGACTCCCCCAAACGTATTACCAAACGCAGATGTGAATGAGGGGTAAGCTGTTATGTGGATATATGTGGTGTCAGGAAAATCTGGCTAAAGACCAGGCACGGGCAAAGGACCTGTGCGGGATAGAACAAGTAAGTACTGATTATATATATATATATATATATATATATATATATATATATATATATATATATAATCACGTTTTTTATTTTTAGCCTATGTTTTTTTAACTTCTAAAAAAACATTTTAAATGAGTTTAAATGTTTCTCTAGAAGAAAAAAAAAGGTGATAAAATCTCATTTATCCTAGACACAATGGATGACAAACAAGTGTGATGAGGAGCAAGCTATAGAGGCTGCAAGGATGGGCACGACCCTGTTACAGATTTAGCGTCTGCGTTCCATAGCTTCTTGGCATGTATCTACTCTCACACAGGTATTTGCTTCAACAATAAAGTCTCCAAAAATTATACGTGTACCAACAACAATGGAATGATTTTTACTATTTTCTGTTACTAAGCCTATAGCTACCCAGGTGGTGAGGACCTAGGGATTCACATACCTCATCCTTACAATACAACTACATCACAGTGTAAATCATTGAGGACAACCTATAATTACACTTTTCCCTAAGAAAGTTAACCAAGCAACAGATACTATCGGGGACATAGAGAATCTCACAGATGGGAAAATATGATATGAACAATATAAGCTTCATAACACATCTTACTGGAGACAAACGTGTAAGAAAGAGAAAGAAAGATAGATAGATAGATAGATAGATAGATAGATAGATAGATAGGAGATAGATAGATAGATAGATAGATAGGAGATAGATAGATAGATAGATAGATAGATAGATAGATAGATAGGAGATAGATAGATAGATAGATAGATAGATGATAGATAGATAGATAGATAGATAGATAGATAGATAGATAGATAGATAGATGAGAGAGAGAGATAGATAGATAGATAGATAGATAGATAGATAGATAGATAGATAGATAGGAGAGAGATAGATAGATAGATAGATAGATAGATAGGAGATAGATAGATAGATAGATAGATAGATAGGAGATAGATAGATAGATAGATAGATAGATAGATCGGTGATAGATAGATAGATAGATAGATAGATAGGACAGAGATAGATAGATAGATAGATAGATAGGAGATAAATAGATAGATAAATAGATAGATAGATAAATAGATAGGAGATAGATAGATAATAGATAGATCGATAGATACTGAGATAGATAGATAGATAGATAGGTAGATAATAGATAGATAGGAGATAGATAGATAGATAGATAGATAGATAGGAGATAGATAGATAGATACTGAGATAGATAGATAGATAGATAGATAGATAGATAGATAGATAATAGATAGATAGGAGAGAGATAGATAGATAGATAGATAGATAGATAGATAGATAGATAGATAGGAGATAGATAATAGATAGATAGATACTGAGATAGATAGATAGATAGATAGATAGGAGATAGATAATAGATAGATAGATAGATAGATAGATAGATAGATAGATAGATAGATACTGAGATAGATAGATAGATAGATAGATAGATAGATAGATAGATAGATAGATAGATACTGAGATAGATAGATAGATAGATAGATAGATAGATAGATAGATAGATAGATAGATAGATAGAGATAGATATGGGATAGACCTAATAAGTTCCAAATCTAGTCCTTCTTGTAACTTATACTTAGGGTACCAGTACAGAGGTTTTACACGGACCTAATAAATATAATTTTTTATTTTCTATTGTTTCCTATCAAACATTCTGCCCCCTCCCATATGGCATCACACCGCTGTGCAGACATATGGCAGTACACGTATACATGGTTGTCTCCATGGGATAACATGAAGACATTTTATGATGTATACAGTATTTCTGGAGGATTTTTTTCTTGAAATGTCTGCACTTTATGGAGAACATTCATATCACTTGTTTAGACACAAGAACCTGTTATATCACATATCACATATTGTATCACATATGCAAACATTACTAATGATGAGGCTTTCTGTCTCTGCCAGGGTAATGTATGGAGGTAAATTACTTAGATATATTTCACCCATCTCAACCTGTTTAGAAAGAATCAATGTGCCTTTAATGTCTCTTCATTGACCACAATTTGCATGAAAAATGACACATTAGGAGTCCAGGAGATTCCCGTGTACATTGCATTAGTGTAGGCGGAATGGATGTTCTCTCTTTGCAACAAGCTGAGCGAAGGCAAAAGATTATAAAGGATTAAGAAACAATGTTGGAAAGGGAGGGATGCATTGGGCCCACCACAAAAAGAAAACTGGCGCACAGGGCCCATCTTTCATCAATGCTACAGATTTAGGGCCCCATAGACTATAATGGGGTCCGTGTGTTTTCCTGTATATATTATCTGTATAGTACACATCATTTTGATCCTGACAGTGTTTTGTGCATTACACAGTGTAATATGACTGGGAATATCTATAGAAATAATCAGAAATCGCCAGGGGGTTTAGTGCATTGTGTGTTTTGTCATTACAGGATGCTTTGGTTGTGGAAAAGATAACTGCATCCATAGTGAGTTGTTAGGCAACAGTAATATGTAACTAGGCGACCATCAAGCAGGGCACATCTGCATGTTTTATCATAATTTCTCATGATTAGGGAAAGCATATTTACTGAGGTCTGCTACGCACTGAAATGAGACAAATATGTGCACATTTATCATAGTGAGTCTAGGGCAGGGTCTGCACACGCTATAATAATTGTCATACTCTCTAGAAGGGATTGCGAACAGTAAGGTAAACAAAATGGACTGGAAATCTGAAAGGTTACAATCCATGATCACCTGAATGGCAGCGCAGATGTCTAGAATTTATCACATCCAAATTACAGAAGAAAACAGTTTTAAAAAAAGCCTGGAGAAAAATGAAAAGTAAGTAAATCATATACCGTACTAGAGAGCTTCAGTGTGAAGAATTCTGAGAGATAGATAGATAGATAGATAGATAGATAGATAGGAGATAGACAGATAGATAGATAGATAGATAGATAGATAGATAGATAGATAGATAGATAGATAGGAAAGATGGAAAGATAGATAGATAGATAGATAGATAGATAGATAGATAGATAGGAGATAGATAGATAGATAGATAGATAGATAGATAGATAGATAGATAGATAGATAGGAGATAGATAGATAGATAGATAGATAGATAGATAGATAGATAGATAGGAGATAGATAGATAGATAGATAGATAGATAGATAGATAGGAGATAGACAGATAGATAGATAGATAGATAGATAGATAGATAGATAGGAAAGATGGAAAGATAGATAGATAGATAGATAGATAGATAGATAGATAGATAGATAGATAGGAGATAGATAGATAGATAGATAGATAGATAGATAGGAGATAGATAGATAGATAGATAGATAGATAGGAGATAGATAGATAGATAGATAGATAGATAGATAGATAGATATGTGATTGGATATAACTGTCAAGCTGTGACTGAATTATAACAACAGTCATTACATAATGCCAAAATACATTGACTGAATGATACTGCCATACTCTGATTATATTATAACACCGTATAGTGATTTAGTAATACCAATACAGGGATTAAATCATATCTCCAATTATAAATCAACCTCTCCTAAAGCAATAATAATACATGTGAATATCAGAAACTTTGCATTGTATGTTATTAAAAGGATCCTATTATTCATTCGCATTTTTTCTCATTAACATTTTTTCTCCTACCTTTCATTGTCTTCTCCGCGCTGCCGTTCGCTTGAAATTCCGTTTTTTGTCGGTATGCAAATAAGTTATCTCGCAGCACTGGGGGAAGGCCCCAGTGCTCAAACAGCACTGGGGGCATCCCCAATGCTGCGAAATAACTCTCCAGAGCCTCCTCCATCTTTTTCTGGAATGAGGTCTTAACTGCGTCTTCTTCCAGCAGTGGCTTCTAAATTCTAGGCCTCGGGCCTAGGGCAAAGCCAACTGCGCATGCCCACAGCCACAAGAAAAATGGCCGCTTACACAGTATTGTAAGCGGCCATTTTCTCGTGGCCAGGGGGCATGCGCAGTCAGCTTGTCCTAGGCCCGAGGCCTAGAATTTAGAAGCCACTGCTGGAAGAAGACGCAGTTAAGACCTCATTCCAGAAAAAGATGGAGGAGGACGTTGCTGAAGAGGATGGAGAAGGTGCTGGAGAGTTCTCTCGCAGCATTGAGGATGCCCCCAGTGCTGTTTGAGTGCTGGGGCCCGCCCCCAGTGCTGTGAGAAAACTCATTTGCATACTGACAAAAAACAGAATTTCAAGTGATTGGCAGCGCGGAGAAGACAACGAAAGGTAGGAGAATAGCCTTTCTTAAGACTATTCCGATGTGTTAAAAATGTGATCTAATGATAGGATCCCTTTAAAGAAATATGTTTCCTTCTACACATAGCAGGCTGAGTATTAGGAACTTAGTAACAACAATAGTGGACTGTTAGTCCCAGGCAACCAGAATCTCCTGCACACCAAGGCAAGACAGTACCGAGTGACCAACACTCTCCAAACCAGAACGGAACCAGGCCCCAGAGGTCTTCAGCAGAGCTCCTGATGGTGTAGTTGGGATCTCGAACCACAGCCGCACAGAGAGCGTCGCCCACAAAGTGTACACCAAATTGCAGTGGATCCAGAAAACCCAAAAACCACTCACTTCAGTGGGTGAAGAAACAAGAGAAGCTGGTCAGCAGAGTTTTGTGCAGTTCTGATGATCGCCAGGGGATGGGGGAAGCAAGAGAGTCATACAGGCCAAGTCGGTCCAAAAGAGGTCACACAGAATCCAAGGGTAGTCAGGACGTAGTCAAACAAGCCAGGTCAGTACAAAGGAAGTCACGAGCTTACAGGGGGTGCAGCAAAAGAGTTGTCAGAAAAAGCCTGGGTCACACACTGGAGGTCACAAGGTGTCCAAATCATAGGTCAAGTAGAGGTGGTCTTTAGGCAAGCCGAGGTCATCCACTGGAGCTCATGAGGTATCCGAATCACAGGTCAAGGAGAGGTTGTCTAGGAAGCAAGCAGGGTAATACACAGAGGCCAAGAAAACAGGAACACAAAAGGCAGGCAAGAAGAGCAGGACAGGCAGGAGTAAGAGCTCAGGGTGAGCTGATCCCCAGGGAACTGAATAACCAGTGGCAAGCTGGAGCTAGAATGAGGCCTAAATAGCCTCCGGCCCACTGCTGACCGCCCTGACCCCAGAACTATGGTTCCAATCCCAGGAGGAGGACCGGAATCCCCCGCAGACTATTGCAGAGGTTCCAGCCCTCCTCCATTAGGGACTGGAAGTGCTGGACCTGGCACAGAAGACAGAGAGGACCAGCAGCGTCCGTGTAACGCAGAGGAATCTCCAGCCTGGAGCTCTGGCACTGAGTTACTTCTTATACAGACATTTAAGAGGAGGGGAGAGGGCTGTTGGGTAAAAAGACATGCACCAGTAAACTATAACAAGCTCTGCATGCTCCTGTCCTAGAAAGGTATCCAGAAAGAAGCTATACATTAAACTGCCTCAGAGTATCCCGGCTGGTGTATAAGAATTTTGGTTTAGATGAAACAAAAAGAGAATATTCCTCAGCTAACATTGTCTCAGCAGTGAACCCTGTGGTTGGATGAAGCATATTGTGGGGATGCCGTCCTCTGCATGGACTGGGCATCTTGTTAAAACTGAAGAATAGATGGATGATATGAAGCATGGAGAGACAAATGGTCTTCTAAAAAAATGAAAAGGCTGAGGAAGTTCACCGCTATGCAGAAAAATGATCCTAAGCTCAAGACCAAAGCAAAGTAGGGGCAGCAGTAGAACAACATTCAACAAAGGTCAAGTCAAAAATCTTCTAACCAAAGAGAATGGAAAAAAATTCAACCCAAAGTCCAACCCAGTGGGCAAAGTTTGAAGAAACCTACCCCAATAAGTTTAAAGGGGCTTTATCGGCAAAATCATGCTGATAGAGCTCCACATATGTGTGAATAGCCTTTAAAAAGGCTATTCAGGGATCGTAAAAGTTATATTAAATTACCCCCCCCCCCCCCCCCCCCCCGTTTTAAAATAATACCCTAAAAAAGAATGTGATCTACTTACGCATCGTGCACGCTGGGTGGGCATTCAGGGTGCGCTGTCTTCTTCATCCACGCCTCCTCTTCCTCCGATGTCCACAGGTCCCGTCTTCCTCCGGCGCTCGCGAACTGACATTGATAAAAAAAAAATGGCCTGGGCGCATGCGCAGTAGCATGCGGCTTCTACTATAGCTACTGCGCATGAGATCAGGCCATTTTTTTTTATCAACGTCAGTTAGCAAGCGCCGGAGGAGGACGGGACGGGAGGTCATCGGAGGAAGAAGAGGCGTGGATGAAGAAGAAGACACACCCTGAATGCCCGCCCAGCATGCATGATGCGTAAGTAGATCATTCTTTTTTAGGTTTTACTGATAGAGCCCCTTTAAAGCTGTAACTGCAGGAGAATAAAATCTATGAGATACTAGTTATAAGGGAATTGCTACTTTAGAAATCCCCTAGTGTTGCTGCTGAAACCAGGGAGGAAGGAAATGAGACAATGAGTGCTAAACTCAACCAAGCCCCTGTCCCTACCTACTTGCCACAACTATCTTAATGACAGGGACAACTGGGCGACAGTCTCTTTTCTGAATAAGTGTTACACAGAACAGGACAAGATGACAACACAGAAGCAAGGTCAGCAAGCCGAGGTCAAACCAGTGAGACAAAACAGTACCAAATCGAAATCCAAAAGAACAGTAGCAAGGAAAGCCAGAAGGTCAGAAGTCAGTAAGTACAAGGCAATAACAAGGGAAGTGCTTAGCGTGGACAGAGTCATAATAGCCAGCAAACCTGTGTGGGCTGTTGATAGGAAGTCCAGAACCCGCCCAAGACTTGATTTACATATAGGCTGTCAATCACACAGGCAAGGCTAAGATTATCTATAGAGGGGAAGGAGATGGGTGTGGTGGAAAATCAATTACAGAGATGAGGAATAGGGCGATGTTCAGACAGGGAAGCAAGAACCAAAAGCAAGAAATCATAACTGAAAACGACTCCTGCACCGCAGGGTGCGAGTGGAGGGTGCCAAAGAGACTAAAACCAGCAGAGATATTACACTAGCTTAAAGACTTAGGTGCGTATGAAAATGTAATTTTTTTGTTTTTCTGTCTTTAACTTACTTACATACTGAAATGTGTGTTGAAGGAAATAATACCGTGCAAAACAAAAAGCACCTAGAACTAAATGTGACATTTGTTATCCAGACAAATCTGTTGGTGGTTTAGGGGTCGAATACTTTTGCAAAGGTCTGTACAGAACATGCACAGATAAAAAAAAATTAATTTAAGGAAGATATTCTATACATTGAAGACGAATGAGATTAATGTCTGGTCAGATCACCAGTCTCCAGAATTGTCCAATAAATTCTACCTTCTGTCTCTTCTTGAATTTATATATTTAACCTGTTTTTTAATTCAACCCATAGACATAGGTAATATAAAAACGTGTCTTCTGTTTACCAAAAACAGCGCCACCCTTGTCATTGTGCTGCAATAAAAAAATTTATATTTATTTTTTATTTTTATTATTATTTTTTATGTATTATTATTTGTATCGATAGTTTTATGACCAATGTGGCCCCCAATAGAACCCAATGTTTAGATTCCTTTACAGACCTCGAATAAAATTATTACATTTACATCAATTTTTGCAGCTTTCTTTTTGCACTTGAAAGCCTGAAATATAGCTGAAAAGACAAACCGTGTGTTTTGTTATTTTTCTTTCAACCATCCGAGTGGAATTTTACAGCTGTGATTTACATTCTCTGCATTAAACACACTTGAACAAGCCTTGAGGCTTTACCAAACCGTGACAGTTTGTGACTAGTTTAACAGCCAGTTCATTCTCCTTGTACATTTTAATGTTTCTCCTAAGCTCAGTGAATCATGCTTTAATTGTTTGCTGGTCTTATTAACATACAGATTTCTACAGGGGCGCTGCTAGATGCCGATGGCAGGAGAGCAAGGTCGCAGAGGTGGTCAGCAAAACAAATGTGTCCGCCATTATTGTATATTTTATATGGCCGCAGCGGAAAGATACATTATTTTAGTTAAACCAAGATGTGGCAAACTTCTAAACTGACTCATAAGCTGAAGAACTAAAAAAAACAGAAGAAAACACCAGGCAATTCCCAATGTATTACGGTTTGGAAAACCGTATAATTTGAAATTGACAACTGGCTGCTCACCTTTTGGGGTTGTGATGGAGTCACATATAACCAGTGTATGGTAGAAAGACAACAGCTACTAGGTTCCTCAAAGACGAGTGAAGAGGCGGTCGCTGAAGAAGATGAAGGCGTTGCTGGAGAGAGTTCTCTCATAGCATTGAAGATGCCCCCAGTGCTGTTTGAGCGCTGAGGCCCGCCCCCAGTGCTGTGAGAGAACTCGTTTGCATACTGACAAAAACCGGGATTTTAACCAAACGGCGGGCCGGAGACGACTTCTAAAGGTAGGAAAAGAATAGCCTTTGTTAAGGCTATTCCGACATATTAACAAGAAAAAAAAGGGTTTTAATGGTAGATCCCTTTAAGGTGTATGCTATCAACATAAATGGCTAGGATTGAACGTCCCCTTTAGGCTGGGGCCTCACTTGATGTAAATGCTGCGGTGTTAAAAAAAAAAAAAAAAAAAAAAAAAAAAAAAAGTGGTATCTTACAGTCACTGCAAAGTGAATCCCATCCACACATTGTGGAAAAATACATGCTACAGACATGAGTTTGACTGAAGCAACTTAAGGGGAGCATTTTATACATTGTGAGTAGCATATTATACTGTGTAGGGCCAACGTGGTGCATATTACAACATGTGGGTCCACTGTGGAGCAAATTATACTGTGTGTGGGCCATTGTGGAGCATAATCTATGGTTGGGCCACCGTGGAGCTCAAATACTGTGTTAGGGCCACTGTGGAGCATATTATACTGTGTGGAGGCTACAATGAAGCACATTAGACTGTGTGTGTCCCCTTCATTAATTACATCACACCCCATCTATTTTATAGCAGGCAAGTGATATTATCATAGGCTGTCATTACATTGCATGGTCATGATTCCATGAGTCCTGCCGCTCAATTGCCATGCATAGTGTAGAGGTGGGTTTAGGTAGTGCAGTAGTGCACATTGTATGGCAGATGAGCAGCATGGCATTGTTAAAGGGATTCTATCATTAGAATTCCATTTTTAGCTAAACCCATGTAGGAATAGCCTTAGGAACAGCTATTCTTCTCCTGCCTTTAGAAGTCTTCTACGCGCCTCCGTTCCTTAGATATCCCGGTTTTCGTCCATATGCTAATTGGTTTTCTTGCAGCACTAGGGGCATCCCCTGTGCTGCAAGAAAACTCTCTGGCACCGCCTTCTTCTTGATCTCCGCCTCCATTTCTATTCTCCTGTTTGGCCACAGGAAAACGGCCGACTGTGCCCACTGTGCATGTCCGTTGGCCATTTTCCTGTGGCCTCTTCCTCTTCAAATTCTGGATTTAGCTAAAAACAGGATTCTAATGATAGAATCCCTTTAATATCTGTAGCCGTGCTGTATCTGTACAGCTGATCTGCAGGGGTCCAAGTGGTGGGCCCCTAGAAACAATTAAACTGGTGGTCTCTAGACATCCCAGTCCAACAGTGGATATAAACCCTAGCTTCACTGAACATGTGCCCAAAGTCTGGCGCATGCATACTAAAGATGAGGTGTAGTCATCTTGTTTAAGTGAAGAACTGAAGCGCTGCTGGTAGTACAGGAGTTAGATGAGTATAATTTTTTTCTTTTACTTTTTAAGGCACACAGGGCATTATAACACTGCTATTTAGGACTCTAAACCTCCAATTCATAGAGACCACATAGTGCCCCCAACAGGTTCCCTTTAAGATCCCTACTCACAGTTTTCATGCCCACTTAAACAAATATGTAATTATATAATGTCCTACTAGGTGATACTATCATGTTTCCCCGAAAATAAGTCATCCCCCGAAAGTAAGACATAGCAGAGGATTTGTTGAATTGTCTAATATAAGGCCCCCTCCGAAAGTAATACATCCCCCAATAATAATAATCTTTCTGCGCAAAGATTGTATGAAGGAAAACATTGCACCCGGCTGAACACTGTGCGTGATGTTCCGTGTGCACAGGTATGCCGGCTGCTGCACATTGTATCCAGTGTTCCTGCTTCTGTAGGATGCCCGTTGTACATACACTAAGCATCTTATGCGGCGGGGGTCCACTCTCCCAGCTCATCCCAGAGCAGCAGGAACAGTGGATACAACGTACGGTATCACAGCCAGAGGCAGCAGCCGGCTTTCCTGTACACACGGAGCACCGCACACAGCGTTCAGCCGGCTGCAATGTTTTTCTTCATAAAGTCTTTGCGCAGCAAACACATCTCCGCATAGTGCAGTGGTGGCAGCAGCATACAAAAGTAAAATAAGATATCCCCTGAAAATAAGACATAGAATATCTTTAGGACCAAAATTTAATATAAGACACTGTCTTATTTTGGGGGGAAACACAGTATGATGTCCTACTAGGGCATAGACAGGGGTTATCCTATTAGGATAGCCCTTTTAGATATCTCACAATTGGCTTTCCAAATATTTTTCCATTTTGATAAGTCAGATTTAGAAAAGCACCTCTAATAATCCCTTTTAATTGCTTGGTCTGGGGTATTTTTTCCCCCCGGTAGACTGCTTACGACAGAAAGAAATTCAACTCTGAGAATAAGTGAACATTTTCTTTGCCAAAAGTGAACAAAAAGTCAGTCCATGAGTCACAGTTCATGATAGGTAACAATTACATGTAGAGCTCTAGAGCCGCTCGACCCATTGAAATTACAGATTGTAAAACAAAAATAGGTGTTAGCATTGTTAAATTGTAACATAAATCCATCTGTAGCTCGGAGTCGGCTCTGCAGGCAGCTTGTTATACAGAATGCAGAGTTTGGTAACCGGTTATAGACAGTGACATTTTGTTCCTATAACAGTGGATTAAGTTATTGTGTTTCGCAATGAGTTGAGCTAAGTCCACCTGCTTGTTCTATGTGAGGGCCATAAACACCTTAAATAAAGTGTTTTTATTGCTGTTGTACATCTAATATAGAAATGAAGTAACTCTGCAAATAGTCTTAAGTAAATATATTCCGCCGTTCTTTGTCTACAGCTTCTATGCAGACCTATGTGTCTCCAAGAATAGCTACTGCTGCTGGGAGAAGTTATAGTAGGAGGGGGCATAGTCTTCCCATATTGGATATTATGGCTTTCTCTTGCTTGCAGAAAACCTACAAAGTTTCAGCAATGGGTGAAAAAATCTGGTAAGTGTAATTGGTGACAGTATGTGACACTTATGGAGTGTCCAATATGTGAGTGGTTATCTATGTGGGCTGTCCTTGTGTGGCCCTTTTCTGGGGTACATGAGTAGCTTCTATGTGGCATATGTCCAAAGTGCAAGGGGTGTCTTTTAAACCGTAAACCAGTTCATGGTGTAACATTTTTAGCAGAGGGGTGATATATTCATGTGCTGTATTTGCTCTTTTTCCAGCCTACAAATTCTACATATTCTGCCTCTATCCAGATTCATAGGAATCTGATGGAGCCCTCTTTCATTGATAAAGCTATTCCCATTAATTTGCCATCCTGCGTCTACTCTTTAATTTACATCTAACCCCCTACCTCTCCTTTCCACTTTGTCAATGATCTAAGACTAACATCCTCCATATTCCAATACTCCCACTTCTTTCTTCAAGACTTTTCTAGAGCTGCACCAGTTCTCTGGAATGCACCACTCAATCAGGTTAATGCCTAATGTCCATCATTTCAATGATGCCCTACAAACCCATCTTTGTAGGCAGATCTATCACATTCCTAATCTTACTATACTCAGTTTACACCATTTCTACTATTACTGCTACTCTAGTCCTCAAAGCCTTAACCACCATCAACACTTCACTGCATTCACTGAAATGCGTATATATATATATATATATATATATATATATATATATATATATATATCCATATTTTTAGATTTGTTTGAGAAAGGGACAAAAAGGTGTGGCTTGCAGTGTGACACTGTCCGAAAACAATGTGGCAAAACACTGGCATAAACTGACCCAACCTACTGTAGACATTTGGGCAGACAGTCTGAAGATGCTCCTGATTCTTCATACAACCTGAGCTACTTTGATACATCTGTCACATTATCTATCTCAAATTTCCAGTGTGTAGCTACTACTAAGTAGGGACCAGGATGTAGAGTCCTTTAAAATAATGTGAAACCATCTGTCCGAGGATTATCACCTACATACACTGTTCAACCCTGTTGTAATGTTGATCCAATGTTGATTCAAATCTGGTGAATATCATATGTCCTCTGGCGGTGATCAGCTCTGTTAGCAGCTAGAATCAACACAGGGGGCTGTATTCTATGTCATACACCACCAACACCTTCCAATCTAATATATATATATATATATATATATATATATATATATATACTAGCCTCTGCCCTCTGCCTGCGACTTTATCTGCGTGTTGTTGGCGTCGATAATTTGCATATATTCAGCAAAGTGCCATCATCGATGGTTCACCTGCACCGGCGTTTTGGCAACTCTCAAGCTGTCCTGCTGCTGAACTTGTTCCTCGCGACATGCCTGTGATTGTTCTGGCATCTCAACAGCTGGCTGAGCTGCCAGAACAATCACAGGCATGGCCAAATTTCATCCAACTTGGTTCAGCCATTTTTCCGTGAAAGAGTAACAAACATACAAACTTTCACATTTACAATATTAGTAGGCTATAATATATTATACCTAGCAAAACAACCAAAACAAACTAGAGAACCCACTCTAATACTTTTTATAATTAATTGGCAAATGTAAAAATTTTTAAAAAAAACAAAAAAACATACATTAAAAAAATCTCTTTTTTAATGTGTTGTTAAACACTATAGAAAAATAAACTAAAATAAGAAAAAAAACATTATTGTATTTAAAAAAATGTATTGAAAAAATCAATCAAATAATTTTGGTAGCCCGGTTGCTAATGCGCTTTATTGTTTTTAAACAGTAAAAAAAAAATTAAAAATAGACATGACTGTGGCATTGCATGGGAGCTGCGTACACAAAACGGTAGTTTTAATTAAGACCGTTTTGCTGAGGTTCTTCATTTTCCTCCATTATTGGAGCACTGGAGCAATGTAAGAAATGTGATTGCCGAGACCCACGTCCCTTTTAATGACTGTTTGCAGAGTTATTAGTCATTATGAACCGAGGACGTCCTGTGAAATCTGAAGATATCTCGACAAAGCTCATGAATTGAAAAGGGAAATGCGTCAAGCTTCGCTTTTCTTCTGGAGTAAATTAACTTCAGAGCCTGGTAATTGCTAATATAATTGTTTTCATCACATTCCATTGTACATAGGATTCATTCTCCATATGATTCTGATTTATGGGACTTGTTGACCTTGGGGTTCCCTTGCATATCATTATTTTCGGGCCTTGTCTGCATTAAGCCTGTATGATACCCAGAGGTCAGGACCTCGTACGTCAATGCGTTTTAGGCTTAATAGTATTTTACTGTCTGTTGAAATTAATTTGCAAATCTTTACGTTGGCTGGAATTAATTATAATTAGCTGCATTCATCGGCACTAATGTAAATGGATGAATGACATCTCAAAAAATGGTAATTTAAATAAATTAGAATTAGTTACACATTTTCTCGTTGCGGAAGCAAATTATTATTTTCCTTCGGTTTATGGTCGTGAAATTTGAATCCAAATTATTCGGTTCAATTAACAGAATTTTTGAAAAATCTGGTTTTATTAGAAACGAACGGATTATTGAATAGTCAAATAAAAGGACGTCAATGAAAACATAAGGATAAAAATTTCAGGAAAAAAAAGCAAAAAAATTAAATATTAGCGTAAAAAAATTTATATCAAATATTGTTTTTTTTTCTGTTCTGTCCTTAAAGGGATCCTATCATTGGAATCCCATTTTTTCTCCCTAACATGTAGGAATAGGCTTAAGAAAGGCTATTCTTCTCCTACCTTTACATGTCTTCTCTGCCATCGTTCGGTAGAAATCCTGGTTGTCTTCTGTATGCAAATGAGTTCTCTTGCAGCACTGGGGGCGGTCCTCAGCGCTCAAACGCAACTGATGCGGGTACAGAGCTACTGAGCATGCTCAGTGTGCTCTGTACGCCGTAGAACTACATGAGTGTACTGCACATGTGCAGTACGCTCACGTAAGCGGCCACAAAAAATGGGCACGAGCATGCGCAGTCGGCTCTGCCCAATACCACATGGCAGAGCCGACTGTGCATGCCTTTAAATAGACGGGTCAGTGATTTAATCTTATGAATTTTGAAATATGCGAACAATATACTTGCTTTAAGGACTAATGTTGAGCGGGAGGCTGTGCATTTTCCTTTTTTCCCTTCCCCCCTATGTGCAAACTTTGTGCATGCCTAGAAGGTTGAAGCCCAGCGCCGGAAGAAGACGTGGATAGAGGCATTGCAGGAGGACCACCCCCAGTGCTGTGAGAGAACTCCTTTGCAAACAGAAAAAATTCTATGCAGAGACTTTTCTCTCCACCGATTTTAGGCGGATCGGCAAAAGAGTTTCCTATGGAGACCCCCACACAAAATATTATCTTCTTAGCTGTCAGGAGTATCAAATATAAAATCTTCCTAAGATACAAAGGGAGGTTCAAGGGGTGCTTATGTACCTATAGACCGGGTATTACATGTACCCAACAATGTATGACTAATGGTCATCTCTGAACACAACACAACAAACCGGGTTTAGTAAATAATAACACAATGTCGGACTTTCAGCACCTTGTTAGACTACTGAATACCAGACTGCAGGTGCCTGTATACATTGTGGCTGAGCCGCAGTAACCACAAACTAATTACTGGTACTTGCCATGGCAATTAGTGGATTTTCCACCTGTGGTTATTGCAGCTCATACGCAACGTCTATACAATAGACACCCTAGATTCATTCGATTGTGTACTATTTCTATCTATTTCTAATTTTATCAACCATTGTATAACCGTTCATGACCTCTTATGTATAAAGTAGAGCTCACATCCTTCATGTACATGTCACTGAGCATGCCCACAACAACCACCCATAAAGTCATTTGCTAATTACTTATGTCCATTTACTGCCCTATACATAAGAATAGTAAATTAGAATTGTGATATTTAACTAGCACAAGTTGAGAATACAAAATATAGGCTTGTTTTAAAGGAGCACAGCATGGCGGAGGGACAATCATCCAAGCAATTGTTTGTTCCCCATACAGTTTGTATTATGAAGGCCGCACATTTCCAGTTTATATGGGAAGATGTTCTACTGACCAGGCAACATTTCAACTCTTATATAAAAGAATGGGCATGGGCTGATCAGATGAGTCAGAATTCCTACAAAATCTCGATCCAGATCATCCGCCCATGTAATGGGTCCAAGGGTTTTTTTCTGGACTTTTTAATGGATGAGCCTTCTTTGGGATAGGTGATCGTTTGAAGATCCATGGTTGTCCAAAACCCAGGACCCCAGGGGATCAGCAGTTGGAAGCAGCAGTGGTGTTCCCTGAGCACCACCAACTTTGCTTGGCTATTACTACCCATCCTATAGACTTTGCATGGACACGGACTCCCAATCTTGTGAATGGTGGGGTACGAAGTGAGGATCTCATTGATCATACATTTCCTGGATAGCTGATAAGTGGGGTTGAGCCGATCTTGAGATTTCAGGATCCTTTTTAAAATCCGATTTACGATCATTTTCCATTCGAACCCGATCCCAATTCCGATCCTAATGCAATTCAATGGGATTTTTTTTAATGATCAAAGATCAGATTTTCAAAATGATCCTATTCACTACACAGAGTCCAAAAATTGAATGGTTTAATTTTTGGACTCCATGCTGTGTAGTGATTGAAAAAAAAAAATCCCCTAGCTACTTAATCCCCCCCACACACTTACCTGCACAGAATCGCTGCTGCTCCCCGTTCTTCTCGCTCCTCTTCTCTCTCCTTCACATGCCTTCAGAGTGCCGTGCGCCCCCCCCCCCCGCCTCCCAGGCTAGTGTTAGAGTTGCTGGGAGTAGGCGGGGCTTGTGTGGCTTAGGAGAGTGTGGGCGGGGAGACGTGAGTGCATCATTCAATTCTCCCCTCCCAGTACCCGCCCACACTCTCCTAAGCCACAAGCACCGCCTTCTCAAAGGATCTCTAACAGTTGCCTGGGAGGCGGGGGTGCGCACGGCACTCTGAAGGCATGTGAAGGAGAAAGAAGAGGAGCAAGAATAAAGGAGAGCAGCAACAGATCTGTGCAGGTAAGTTGAGCGATCGTATCGGAATTTCCGTTCCCGATCTTTTTTTCTCGATCGCCGATCGGATCCGATCTTTTCTGATCCCAATTGCTCAACCCTACTGATAAATGTTTATCATATGCCACGCCTTCTAATGGGGTTATCCACCTTTGCAATATTGATCTGTGGGGGTCCAACAGCCAGGACCCTCACAGATCAGCTGTTCCTTCCGGAACCATGCTGCTCACTCACTCTACAAGGTATAATGGTGGGCTTAAATACTACAGTTCAGTCTATGAGTACAAGCTGAAGTACCTAAACTTGAAGCTATACGTACAGCAAGCACAGCTTCCATAAATATCCTGGAACAGCTGATCTTTGGGGTCGGGGTTGGACGACCACAAATCTAAGGATACGCCATCGATGTTACAAAGGTGGATACCCCCTTTAATATCATGTTCATAAAAGAGGTTGTGACCCCACCACTAAAAAAAGACCACTTTAATAGAATTATTGCAGGGGGGTTTCAGGGGAATCATACTATTGTAAGACTTAGTTCTACGTAAACATTCCATTCCTTATACTTGATTTATATATTACGCCACATTTTAACATAGAATTTATGAACTGGCGTAATAAATGTTAACGTATTACTTGGCGGCACATTTTTTTCTATTATCGTTCGTATAATTTTTAAGAACAAAATTTTGGCAGCAAATTGTAATCAGAAATGTTCTCCATGTCCTAATAAAAATGAAGTGATCTTCAGATAGAGTCTAATCTTCTCCGTATCTGATTACCAGGGATATTGACATATAAACCGTTCCTTTAATTCCTTTTATCTCCTCTATAATCAGGTTGTAAAGTTGTCCCTGACCGTAGATTTGGCTTCATTTACTCTATTTCATTTGACTGCCCTTTTTTTTTCCATGTGTCATCAAGTTTTTAAAGACGCGGTAACCTTACAAATATTACATTTATTCCCCTATTAATGTAACATCAGGAAATTAGAGAAGATACTTGATGTAAAGCTCGGCAGTTATGTCTGATATACAAAGGATTAAAGGTGCGGTCTGCATAGACGTTTGGTCTTGCCACAAGAGGGCATAAAAGAGCTTCCAATATGCCCTAAAAATGTCTCTCGGGCTACTTTAGGGTAGTGTACCTTTTGACAAAAGATGTTGACTGCAAGACTTGTCTCTACAATTCACTCGAAGACATTTTGCTGAGATGATAGATTTTTATAGGGGGGCATAATTGGGCAGGATAAGCAGGGTGGTCATTTTGATGAATTGCTCACCATTTAGTCAGATTTGCATATTCTTCCCATGATCCCTTGCACAGTGGAGAGCTAAAGGCTTAATAAGACGCCACACACCAATATGGTGGTCTCTCCCTATGGAGTGACGATATCCCCCCGACCCTGTCTATAGCCTCTCACCTCTACCAGGTCAGTACTTTCTACACTGGGCTGAAGAGATGCAAACACATCGAAACGGCTGTCCTCGGTTGAGATACTGAACCTGGTAAAATCCCAGCATCATTGCAAACACAAGGCCTCTGGAAGGTCAGGCATGATGTTAAAGGGAGCAGCCCCTATAGGAGTGCATGGCTGAGGTTCTGTCTAGGCCATAGTAGGGCATTGTGTGAGGTGTAGTTGAGTGGAATACGGCTTGTGAGAACGTGAGACTGTACTGTATTGAATATCCTCCGTTTCAATATAGCTCCTGTTGTCATTATCATATACGGGGGTTAATTTGTCAGTAACAGAGACTGCTCACAGAGCTTTCACCTCCAGGACCTCCCTCTGGCCTTACTCACAGCCTATGTGGAACCACTAGGGATTTGTATCTAGATTTCCTCGCACCTGATTTCATCTAGAGTTCCAGGGATATATAGGTGTACTGGGGCATACCAGATTAGCTCCTGGCACACTATCAGGGAATGAAACTGTTAATGGCTGTACCAGACAGGGATTGACTTAATAATTATTGGTTACCCTTTATCAATGAGGTCATAGTACAGGTTTTTAAAAAAAAAAAAAAAAAAAAAAAAAATTTAAAAAACATTTAAAGAACATTAAATAAATTGAGGCCATTTTTAAGAAAGATTATTAAAAGTTATATTTTATTTACTCCTACAGTGATTAATAGAGATGAGCGAACAGTGTTCTATCGAACACATGTTCGATCGGATATCAGGGTGTTCGCCATGTTCGAATCGAATCGAACACCACGTGGTAAAGTGCGCCAAAATTCGATTCCCCTCCCACCTTCCCTGGCGCCTTTTTTGCACCAATAACAGCGCAGGGGAGGTGGGACAGGAACTACGACACTGGGGGCATTGAAAAAAATTGGAAAAAGTCATTGGCTGCCGAAATCAGGTGACCTCCATTTTAGACGAATAGTGGATTTCAAATCCGGGTCATATGAGAATGTGAACTTTGTGACTATGAGACAGGGATAGCTGTACAGGCAGGGATAGCTAGGGATAACCTTTATTTAGGGGGGAATGTTATTAAAAATAACTTTTTGGGGCTCTATCGGGTGTGTAATTGTGATTTTTGTGAGATAAACTTTTTCCCATAGGGATGCATTGGCCAGCGCTGATTGGCCGAATTCCGTACTCTGGCCAATCAGTGCTGGCCAATGCATTCTATTAGCTTGATGAAGCAGAGTGTGCACAAGGGTTCAAGCGCACCCTCGGCTCTGATGTAGCAGAGCCGAGGCTGCACAAGGGTTCAAGCGCACCCTCGGCTCTGATGTAGGAGAGCCGAGGGTGCACTTGAACCCTTGTGCACCCTCAGCTCTGCTACATCAGAGCCGAGGGTGCGCTTGAACCCTTGTGCACACTCTGCTTCATCAAGCTAATAGAATGCATTGGCCAGCGCTGATTGGCCAATGTATTCTATTAGCCTGATGAAGTAGAGCTGAATGTGTGTGCTAAGCACACACATTCAGCTCTACTTCATCGGGCTAATAGAATGCATTGGCCAGCGCTGATTGGCCAGAGTACGGAACTCGACCAATCAGCGCTGGCTCTGCTGGAGGAGGCGGAGTCTAAGATCGCTCCACACCAGTCTCCATTCAGGTCCGACCTTAGACTCCGCCTCCTCCGGCAGAGCCAGCGCTGATTGGCCGAATTCCGTACTCTGGCCAATCAGCACTGGCTAATGCATTGTATTGGCTTGATGAAGCAGTGCTGAATGTGTGTGCTTAGCACACACATTCAGCTCTACTTCATCGGGCTAATAGAATGCATTGGCCAGCGCTGATTGGCCGAATTCCGTACTCTGGCCAATCAGCACTGGCTAATGCATTGTATTGGCTTGATGAAGCAGTGCTGAATGTGTGTGCTTAGCACACACATTCAGCTCTACTTCATCGGGCTAATAGAATGCATTGGCCAATCAGCGCTGGCCAATGCATTCTATTAGCGTGAACTGAGTTTGCACAGGGGTTCTAGTGCACCCTCGGCTCTGCTACATCAGATTGCTACATCTGATGTAGCAGTGCCGAGTGTGCATCAGATGTGTAGTTGAGCAAAACTGACTCAGCACTGCTAAGTCTGCATTCGCATAGGAATGCATTGGCCAGCCTTCGGCCAATCAGCGCTGGCTCTGCCGGAGGAGGCGGAGTCTAAGGTCGGACCTGAATGGAGACTGGTGTGGAGCTATCTTAGACTCCGCCTCCTCCAGCAGAGCCAGCGCTGATTGGTCGAGTTCCGTACTCTGGCCAATCAGCACTGGCCAATGCATTTCTATGGGGAAAAGTTAGCTTGCGAAAATCGCAAACTGACAGGGATTTCCATGAAATAAAGTGACTTTTATGCCCCCAGACATGCTTCCCCTGCTGTCCCAGTGTCATTCCAGGGTGTTGGTATCATTTCCTGGGGTGTCATAGTGGACTTGGTGACCCTCCAGACACGAATTTGGGTTTCCCCCTTAACGAGTTTATGTTCCCCATAGACTATAATGGGGTTCGAAACCCATTCGAACACTCGAACAGTGAGCGGCTGTTCGAATCGAATTTCGAACCTCGAACATTTTAGTGTTCGCTCATCTCTAGTGATTAAGTATAATAACATGAATGTACCCTGCTGTGCCTGTAATCGGGCCTCAGTAGTCCCCCAGGGCCCAAAACATCACCAAGGAAGCCTAAAGAGATCAAAGAGAAGACTTGAAGGAGCCCAGGAGAGGTGGGGAAGGTAGGTATTTTTCCAAACCTCTCCTGGTCCTCCACTTATTTTACTGAAGAGACACCAGGGTATAGTATTAGCTCTTCCAGTTTGAAACAGGCAGACAATCCCGTAAAGTTCCCCGTAAAGAGGGATTTTTAAGACTCCTTAAATATAGATAATAGAGATGAGCGAGTAGTGTTCGATCAAGTAGGTGTTCGATCGAATACTACGATATTCGAAATACTCGTACTCGATCGAACACTACTAGCTGTTCGAAGTTTAAGGTTCGATGCAGAACCAGCGTTGATTGGCAGAATGCTATACATTCTGCCAATCAATGCTGGTTCTTCTCTTACCTTTAGAAGTCTTCTCCGTGCAGTGTCCCCGCGGTGTCTTCTGGCTGGAATTCACTCTGCCTAGGCATCCGGCCTAGGCAGAGCCGACTGCGCATGCGTGGGCATGCCCTCGCATGCGCAGTCGGCTCTGCTCAGGCGTCAGGCCGGGCAGAGCCGACCGCGCATGCGCAGTTGGCTCTGCCTAGGCCCCGATGCCTAGGCAGAGTGAATTCCAGCCGGAAGACGCCGCGGGGGCGCTGTGTCGGGAGAAGACTTCAAGGGGAATCCAACCCGACCGTCACTCGTGGACTTGGTAAGTATAATTGTATCGAATTTTGCGTACCCCTGAAACGAGCATTTCCCCCCATAGACTATAATGGGGTTCGAAATCCGTTCGAACAGCCGAACAGTGTGTGGCTGTTCGAATCGGATTTCGAACCTCGGACATTTTAGTGTTCGCTCATCTGTAATAGATAACATAACATGGAATGTTTTTAATAACTCACCAACAATTCCTATAAAATATGTTTAATGTAAAATTTTATTTAAAAAAATAGGTAATTTTTTGGGGGTGAAACTTCCCTTAACCAAACTAGAGCTCAGATTGGATGTGTTTACGACGCCTTAGAATACGAGCGCAAGGTTTTAGGTGGGGTCAAACTGTGCAGTTGCTCATGGCCTTGGCTTCCTGGAGGGTCTTTTAGAACAAGAACCCCATGGAGAAACCTAAAAGTAGAGCCAAAAAACATATGCAGTATATGTTTACAGCTTTAGAGAACGTTAGCTATCAAGGCAAGGGGGGAATTCGCTGTGAAGGGCCTCATTTCTTTTTTATGAAACTCGCCCTGTAGACTAGGCTGACTTTATTTGTCGGAGCCCTTGGTTAATCTGAAGCTCATGTACACAATCATTACACCAAGCAAGCGGTTCTTACACGTGAACTTGTAACCCCATCACATTTCTGGCTCTAAAATACAAGGTAAAGATATGGAACTGGGTCAGTGCTCGAGTCCTTACTAACCGCAACCTCTCACAACATCTAATGTTTCAACCCTGAAGTTTGTAATATTAAACAATGAGAACATTAATTGGCTACAGATGGGGAATCTGTCTGTGGCTTTTCTACGTTCTGTCCAATATTTTTTTTCTCATTTCTTTCTCCAAACTTTACATTTAAATCTACAAACCGAAAAGTATGAAAAAGCCAGAAAAATAAATGAAGATTGTTTAAGAAACCACTAAGTGATCTTCTGCGGTATGGCATTTCCTTTCACGTACTGATGGAATGTTTAAAGATTCTTGACGGGATATTTGAGATAAAAATCAGGTCAAATATAATGTAACATATAAAATAGAGCAGAAAATCCTGAACTTAATCCATTCCTCAATGAACTCCTCAACATCTTGTGCTAGAAGTATTATGTGTTTACTGTTCTATAGGGAATTGACTTTTTTAGATGTAATTATTTTTGATGTATAGGACTCAACGTTTGATATGTTGTCTAGGGAATTCTAGGGTTATAAAGAAGGGGTCTCGTGTTCAGGTTCCTCATCTCTTGACCAGTGTAGAGAATGGTAACAAAGAGTGACTTTCACGCTTGTGGACCTGTCCTATATTGTACAGACAATGTATTGAGTTGAATGGGTTCTGTTACCATTTACTAGTTTACCTAAGTATCCAGAATCTTCTACATGTTAATTATCCTGAGTCCAGTCAATGTTCAAGTGATCCAGGTTTCTTAAAGGGAGTCTGTCAGCAGATCCCAACATGTCAACTAGAGATGGGTGAACCCATCAAGATTTGTTTCGTGTTTGGGTTTGGCGGCTTGGGTCCCTGACTTGTTTCAGATCAAACAGCTTCAGTACGGGCCACACCTTAAATTGGCTTAGCATAGTGTAGAACACTTTTAGGACTCCTAGGAACCTATCTATAAAACATAGTGTAGAACACTGTCAGGACTCCTAGGAACCTATCTATAAAACATAGTGTAGAACACTGTCAGGGCTCCTAGGAACCTATCTATAAAACATAGTATAGAATACTGTCAGGGCTCCTAGGAACCTATATATATAAAACAGTGTAGAATACTGTCAGGGCTCCTAGGAACCTATCTATATAAAACATAGTGTAGAACACTGTCAGGACTCCTAGGAACCTATCTATAAAACATAGTGTAGAACACTGTAAGGACTCCTAGGAACCTATCTATAAAACATAGTGTAGAACACTTTCAGGGCTCCTAGGAACCTATCCATAAAACATAGTGTAGAATACTGTCAGGGCTCCTAGGAACCTATCTATAAACATAGTGTAGAATACTCTTAGGGCTCCTGGGAACCTATCTATAAAACATAGTGTAGAACACTCTTAGGCAGACCTGGGCAAAGCACGGCCTGCGGGCCATATCCGGCCCTCTAACTGATTCAGTCCGGCCCGCATAGCTTGACTGGGGAGGCGTTTCTAGGGAGGCGTGTCTTAGTGCCGGCAGGACAGTGCAAGAAGATGGAGACATGTGGTGTGTCCTAAGGTACTGAGAGGGGAATGTGAGATGCAGGGTGGAGAGTGTGTGTGTGTGTCTATATGTGTCTGTCTGTCTGTCTGTCTGTATGAGTGTGTCTCAGTAACCTAAGGGCAGAGATGGAAGGGGAATGTTATACTGGGGCAGAGATGGCAGATGGAGGGGGGACATGAAACTGGGGGAGAGATGGAGGAGGGACATGAAGTGGGGCAGATGAAGGGGGATATGAAACTGAGGGAGAAATGGAGGGGGGACATGAATCTAGGGGTAGATGAAGGGGGCACTTAAACTGGGGGGACATTAAACTGGGGACAAATGGAGGGGGCATTAAACCGTGGAGGTAGCTGGAGGGGGACCTGTCTGCCTCTAGTTGCCCCCAGTTTAATGTCACCCTCCAGCTACCCCTACGGTTTAATGTCTGCTTCCAGCTGCCTGATTTTAATGTCCCCCTCCAGCTACTCCAGTTTCATATCCCCTCTAGTTTCCACCAGTTTAAACTGGGGCACCAGGAGAGGGACTTAATACTGTTGGAAGGGAACATCATAATGTGGAGACATGTAACGTATGGGTGACTGTAGGAGGATTATACTTTGTGGGGGCACATGGAAAGATGATTGGGAATGGGTAGAGTCAACGTAGAAGTGGGTGGAGCTAAATTTGCCGTGGCGCAGCCCTCTAGCATAATTTTAATTTCTTATGCGGCCCCATGGGAAAATTAATTGCCCACCCCTGCTCTTAGGGCTCCTAGGTACCTATCTATAAAACATAGTGTAGGACACTGTCAGGGCTCCTAGGAACCCATCTATAAAACATAGTGTAGAATACTCTTAGGGCTCCTAAGAACTTACCTATCCAATTTCAAAACACAGCCATAGTTATGTAGAAGTGAAAATTGACTTTATTGTACTATTATATAGCTTGTACATACAGCTGTGTCTCAAAGCCAGATTTGAGAGACTGATATTAATCCTTGTTGTGCCAAATATCTTCTACCTTCAAAAAAATGATGATGAATACTTGCCTGTATGAGTCCAGTGTCTTTCCTGGCCATGACACTAGTACACTAAAGAAAGTGGGGATGCCATGTACTTGGTTAGGCTGGAGTAGTGGAGGTGCACTTAGCCCTGTGGAGTACTTTGTGGCAAACTTGGAGTAGGGCTGTGAACCGCTGGCGTCTACATACCAATATTAGAAAGACAACTAGGATATACTAGGAAAAGACAACCTCACTATATAATATATCACTGTCATCCATAGAGTGGATCCAAACAATGAACAAGAAATGAATAAGAACCCTGGAGATGTAACAGAGAATTACAGTCTAAGCAGAAACACAAAGAAGTTCAAGTTCTTACAACAGTCTTCACAGGCAGCAGACATAATCTAATTATATATAACTAAGATTAGAAAAGAACAAGAACATTCCTGAGCACACCAGGAGACGAGACGTTCCACAGACACAATACACGTACAACCCACCGCCCTCAGCCAACAAAATGATCAAATTCATTCTCTACAGAAAAATATAGTAAATGTCCCATTGGTTATATATGGTTGTCCTAGCATTCGTGGGGGCATTTAACACCACAAAGGTTTTTGGGGCAAAGACCAATGGACCAAAGCACATCAATTTATATGTGGATACTTGGCTTACGATGGTAATAGCAGTTGTGTCTCATGGTGACATCATACGCCCGGGATACTCAAGCAACAGAGAGAAATGTTGATCAGCACAATAGTGTAATATGTTTTAGGTACTCAGATATAACAAAAAGAGCAAGGTGGGGCCTAATTGGCCTTTTACCTTCACTGAATAGTCGCAACCAAAATTAGGCACATATAAACCCCTAAATAAGGGTTACAATGTCTTTGTCCTTATACGTTGGAACGTAATGGAACGTCAAATATACCAAAGGCAAATGGCTGGGTAGGGCTACCCTTAGCCGTGATGGAACAAATTGTGCACTTAAAGAGTAGATGGAATGACTACGCGTTTCGGGATTAGAATTCCCTTTTTCAAGTGCATTCAGTCAGTGGTTCAAGTTTCTTGGTTAGATTGAATTCTGTTACAAAGTAGTAAAAATGCTTGTAGAAGGTACTTACATGAGCTTCTCCTCCCATCTGTATTATTCTCTAATCCGCAAGGCTGTGTGAAAGCGACTACTTTGTAACAGAATTCAATCTGATAGACACCAAGGAACTTGAGCCACTGACTAAATGCACTTGAAAAAGGGAATTCTAATCCCGAAACGCGTAGTGCCTTTTATCTGCCAATAAAGCAAGAATTTGGTGAACTGATCAATCGGAAAGTGTCATTCCATCATATGCCTGGGGTCATCACTGAAACCTGTTATTGGACCATAATGGTTATGTGGGCACTCCAAGCATCATAATGTCACTGAGGACACCAAGAGAGAACGCCAAAAGGTGAGGGAAGAGGAGTCAAAATCTTTTTGCTTTTTTTACACCTCCCCTGGGTCTTCACCTATTATACTGAACTTGTTCAACTCAAAATGAGCCAGTTCGGACAGGGAGTTCAATATGCCCAACCATTTATTCTAAAGGAGGATAAGCAGGACCGAGGAAATTCTTGAGTCCCAATGCTAAATCTATACCACCCCCTCCCCCAATTATAATGGATTATTATACACATATTGGGTAGATACTGCTTACAGGCCCCCAAAAACTCCTGTTGTAACCCTCTGGCCCAGGTGTAACTCCATCCTCTGCAACCCCTCAAGTGATAGCCCTAGCAGTGAGCTGAGCATATATGTGTGCAAGGGGGTTAGGACGAAAAAATGTTGGCTGAATGAGTTGGGTTGACAGCTATCTAAATTGTATGGCCGGCTTTGGAAAATATACTCTATGATAAGAAGTCAGAGACAAAGGGGCTCAGAAATGAAGCTAGGGGTTTCCTTTTCCATTGGAAAAGATTCCGCTTCTATCCTTGTATCTAAATACCATGGTGAAGGTTGCATGACTTTTTAGAACCTCCAGGTGCTGAATAATGACATGCAAATTATTGCAGTCAACAAAGACAATAATGATCAAAATTTAGAATTTCCTGAGTTTACAGGTGATGGGATGAGGATTGGGTTGAGTAGGGGGTATAGATATTGATGAGTGAGTAGTGAAATATTCAAGATTCGATATTCATTTCGAGTAGAGCCTCAATATTCGACTACTCGATCGAAAATCGAATCCCATTACAGTCTATGGGAAAAAATGCTCATTTCAGGGGAAACCATTATTCCACTAAAGGAGAGTCACCAAGTCCACAAGTAGAAAGAGGAGAGTGTTTAGGAGGAGAGCTGTGCAGTTAAAGTGCACGGACCCCATAGACTATAACGGGTCCGTGATCTTTAACTGCACAGCGCTTGCAGTTGCGCTGATATTCTGTTCTGGGGGTCCTTCTGCGGACTCCTTCAGGATGGGAGGCAAGCACCAATGTGAACTTACTCGTCCTGAAGAACCAGCATTGATTGGCCGAATGCTATACAATCAATGCTGGTTCTGCAGCAGGCTCTTCTTTGCTAGTCGGGAGAGCTGGCAGCTTGCGGTTATGCTGGAGATGACTTTTTCTCATAGGAATGCATAGACGTTGGTTCTGCCGGAGGCTCGTCTGTGACGAGGTGGAGTCTAAGATCGGACCACAGCAGTCTCCATTGTAGACTTAGACCTTAGACTCTGCCTCCTCACAGACGAGCCTCCGGCAGAACCAGCGTTGATTGGCCGAATGCTGTACACTGTATAGCATTCGGCCAATCAACGCAGGTCAATGCATTCCTATGAGAAAAAGTCAGCTCCCGCATAACCAAAAGCTGCCAGCTCTCCCAACTAGCAAAGAAGAGCCTGCTGCAGAACCAGCGTTGATTTGTCGAATGCTATACACAATTTGGCCAATCAATGCTGGTTCTGAATCGAATCTTTACTGCGCATAGGAGTAGTATTCGAACGAGTACGAGTATTTCAAATACCATATTATTCTATCGAATACCTACTCGCTCATCTCTAAGTATAGATATAGGTTCTGCAGAAGTAGCAGTTGCATCTGGGTGCTGATATCTCAGGGGGCCCAATTGTCCATCTGCCATATTGGAAGGTACTAGTAAAATAAATGGCCTATAGTAAGTGGGGCTGTTATTGAGGAGCCCCATAATTATCTTTTCAATGTTTGGTCGATGTCTAAGGGATCCTGAAACACTGCACACAACATCCTGAGGTTTAGATTTTCACATCTATAACTATAGGAAATATTATCAATGACAGCATATTACCTAGTTATTCTGAATACATACAGGACCGACATATACCCCAGCGCTCTAACACCATATCACCTATATCCTTATGCTATTATTTGCAATCTTTATTTATTCCTTGTTTCAGCAAAAGAAACACCCTTTGCTCATCCTGATCTTTTCCAATGAATGTATTGCCCTTGTTAATTGCCCCCGCTACGTCCTGTTAATTAATTGCCTAATTATGCAGGGTTAAATAAATTAACCATGTATTCTCTTTTCTTAAATCAATATAAGGTTAATGACCTGTTTTTTCATCATATTGAGACGAGGAGTTAGTGTGTTTGTGTAACATCATTGAGTAAATGTAAAAGCAGAGATTAGATAGATAGATAGATAGATAGATATGGGATAGATAGGAGATAGATAGATAGATAGATAGATAGATAGATAGATAGATAGATAGATAGATAGATATGGGATAGATAGGAGATAGATAGATAGATATGGGATAGATAGATAGATAGATAGATAGATAGATAGATAGATAGATAGATAGATAGATAGATATGGGATAGATAGGAGATAGATAGATAGATAGATAGATAGATGATAGATAGATAGATAGATAGATAGATAGATAGATAGATAGATATGGGATAGATAGGAGATAGATAGATAGATAGATAGATAGATAGATAGATGATAGATAGATAGATAGATAGATAGATAGATAGATAGATAGATAGATAGATATGGGATAGATAGGAGATAGATAGATAGATAGATAGATAGATAGATAGATAGATAGATAGATGATAGATAGGAGATAGATAGATAGATAGATAGATAGATAGATAGATAGATAGATAGGAGATAGACGATAGACAGACAAAACAATTTTTTAAAAATTTTGCAATGAGCAATTGCACAGAAACCTGTAAACCATAAGTCTGCACCGCTGTTGCGTCATATAATGGCGTCTCTTACTGCAGCTTCTTACTTGAAAAACAGCTTTTCCAATGCGTGCTCCTCCGGCACCTAGAATTGTTCCTTTATTCCCCCACGTGGCAGCAAATAGCACATTTTTCACATTAAGCTGGGTTCACATCGCTGTGGTTAATTCTGTCCTTCTGTTTCTGAACCCATAGTATGACGGATATATATATATATGTCGTCTCATGGACATAATTGACTATAATGATGGCCAACAGGTTTCTATCAGGTAGTTCCGCATTTTTGATGGAACCTGCAATGGAGTGTGAACACAACCTTATAAATGGAAACTACACCACAGATGTGAATATAGCCTACGGTAAATTTCAAAAATATTGTGTGGAACATGTATTTCTTATAATATAGTAAGAGAGTGCTCGGCATTGGCTGGTAAGTGGTTTGGAAATAAAACACATTTTCTCTATAACACACACACTGACCGGTCCCAGCAGGCGGACATACAGAATGTGACACAATGTGCAATTTAATGCTACGGAAAAGTAATGAAAAACATCTCAGGATGTAGCTCAGCAAGGCTGTTCTTGAAATGTTGAGATGAAGCTGTCCGTGGGGACACAGAAGGCAGACAGAAAAATAAATTATCCTTTCCTCTTTCAGCAAAAATTATGGGCTTGGAAACATCTCTCCAATCTGTAAATTTATAATAAATCAAAGTCATAAACAACAACACACACAAGCCACCGCCATAATGTAACGTCTGATAAGCTTAGTGCCAACTGAATAGAATTGTCGCACCGTGTGTAGGTTTTACATACTGGGTTCTGGCAACCCTAACCTATCTATCTGCAAGGCTGTGTTGATATACTGGGTTCTGGTGACAATAACCTATCTATCTGTAGGACTAGGATTATATACTGGGTTCTAGTGTTCCTAACCTATCTATCTGCAGAGCTAGGTTTTATATACTGGGTTCTGGTGACACTAGCCTATCTATCTGCAGGGCTGGGTGCCCCATGTGGTGCCCTGGCCTTTTTTCAACTCATCAGATATGGGTGCCTCTACCACCTGACTACAAAGATGGGAACCGTAGTCAGCCAGCTATTTCCTATTGACCATTCAGATGAATGGTAATCTATGTAATATCTGTTCTGATATCTATCTATATATCTAGTTACGAATGCTCTACCTTGCAGATTTTTTGGGGGTATTTCTCCAAATTTGACAAGTTACCAAAATATCTTGAGTAGAGATGAGCGAACAGTAAAATATTCGATATTCATTTCGAATAGCCTCTCAATATTCGACTATTCCATCGAATATGGAACCCCATTATAGTCTATGGGGAAAAATGCTTCATTTCAGGGGAACCCACCATTTGACTCAGGAGGGTCACCAAGTCCACTATGACACCTCAGCAAATGATGACAACACCTCTGCAATGCAACTGGGACAGCAGGGGAAGCATGTCTGGGGGCATCTAACAAGCCCAAGTCGCAGTTTTACCCCAACATCACAGCCTATCAACTACACACTTTCCACACTCAAAAAAATCTCTATCAAAGTGGGAAAATACCTGGAAACCTTCTTTACTCCCCAAATGGATGGACAGAGACCCAAATTCAAGCTAAAGAAACATTACCAAGCACCCCTTTAAATCACGTTGCGCATGACAACCACAGATGGAATAGGCAATGGGAAATCCAACAGTACCCACCCTGAACTGTCATTGTGGATGTGTGTGTGTGATGTGGTAAGACCTTCCAAAATTCACTCTTCTGGCCCTTAACATGAGCCCTTCCAAATTAAGTGACAGGCCCTTAAGCTGAGCTACCAGCAGAGATTGAGGCCCTTTAGGTGACTTCAGCCTCTTACCAGCAGAGTTTCAGGCCCTTAGAGTGAGTAGAGCATTTAAAAAGCAGTGTTTTGGGCCCTTGCAGTGAGTAGAGCCTTGCACCAGCAGTGTTTTTGGCCCTTAGAGTGAGTTGAGCCTCTAATCAGCAGAGTTTGGGGGAATCAGGGTGGATTGAACAATTGTGCAACGCTGACGGTGGAGGAGTATGAGGAGGAGAAGGAATTGTAGAGGGTTAGCACACACATGAAACTTCATGTCGGGGTACTTGACACCGGTGGACATGAAAATGATGGATTTATCCATTGGCTGTTCATTTTTATCAGCGTCAGCCGGTCAGCACTGTCAGCTGACAGCCGGCTGCGCTTATCCGTAATTATGCCACCGGCTGCGCTGAAGACCCTTTCCGAAAGCACGCTGGTGGCAGGGCAGGAAAGGACCTCCAATGTGTACAGCGCAAGTTCCAGCCACAAATCCAACTTGGAGACCCAATAAGTATAGGGCGCAGAGGGATTGGAGAGGACAGGGCTGGTGTCGGCCAGGTACTCCCGCAACATGCGCCTATACTTGTCCCTCCTGGTGACACTAGGCCCCTCAGTGGCGGTAGTTTGGCCACAGGGTGCCATTAACGTGTCCCAGACCTTGGAGAGTGTGCACCTGCCGGGTGTGGACGGATGACAGTTGCTCGCCTGTTGGAGGAACTCTCCTGTGTGCCGCCAACGAGAGTTGATGGAAACGTCTCCATCATATTCTGCACCAGTTGCTTGTGACAATCACTGATGCGACTGGCCCTTCCCTCTACCGGAATAAAATTACAAACATTTTTATACCGGGGGTCAAGGATTGCAAAAATCCAGTAGTCGTTGCTCTCCAGGATTTTGACAATGCGTTTGTCAGTTGAAAAGCACTCCAACATGTATTCAGCCATGTGTGCCAGAGTGTTACTTGGCATCAAGTAATGAGATCTGCCACTTCGTCATCCTCCTTCTCCCTCAATATACGCTGTGAAGCGGACAGGAGTGTGCCCTGACTATCCTGCTGGGATGGTTGTGCTCCTATGCCCGACTTCTCAGCGTCCAATGCGTTATCCCTGATGGCAAGGAGAGATTCTCGCATCACACACAGGAGCAGGATTGTGACACTCACGAGTGCATCATCAGAGCTGACCCTCATGGTTGACTCCTCAAAGACACGCAAGATCTCGCATAAGTCTGCCATCGATGGCCACTCATGGTGCAGAAACTGCGGGAGCTGACTCTGAGGAACCCTTGGGTTTTGGAGATAGTGCACCATCGAGGGTCTCTGCTGTTCACACACTCTGCTCAACATGTGGTACGTCGAGTTCCAGCGTGTGGGGACATCGCACATCAGCTGGTGTTCTGGCAGATGGTGGCGTTGCTGGAGGCTTCGGAGGCTAGCAGCGGCTACTGTAGATTTGCGAAAGTGGGCGCACAAGCGCCGCACTTTCACCAGTAGCTCGGGTACATTTGAGTACGTTTTTAAAAAACGTTGCACCACTAAATTGAATACATGCGCCAGGCATGGAATGTGTTGGAGGTTGGCAAGCTCTAGAGCCGCTACTAGGTTGCAGCCGTTATCATACACGACCATGCTGGGCCCAGGTGCAGCGGCGAAAACCATGTTGCCGTCTCATCGAGGAGGGCATCCCTCACCTCGGAGGCAGTGTGCTGTCTGTCCCCCAAGTTGATCAGCTTAAGCACGGCCTGCTGATGTCTCCCCTCACCAGTGATGCAGTGTTTCCAGCAGGTAGCTGGGGTCAATATGATGGAGGAGGCAGAGGAGGAGGAGGAGGGTGGTGATTCAGAGCCCCTGCCAGGAATGTTGAGCGGGGAAATGAGGTAGACCACCCCAGATTGTGACCCGGTCCCAGCCTCAACTACATTCACCCAGTGTGCCGTCAGTGAAATGTAGCGTCCCTGTCCACATGCACTTGTCCACGCATCGGTGGTCAAGTGGACCTTTGTGCAAATCGCAGAACTTAGGGCCCGCCTGATGTTGCGTGACACGTGCTGGTACAAGGCAGGGATGGCACAGGGGGAGAAGTAGTGACGGCCAGGGACAGCATAGCGAGGTGCCGCACTTGCCATCAGGTCACAGAAGACCTGAGTTTCCACAAGCCGGAAAGGAAACATCTCTTGGGCCAGAAGTTTGGAGATTTGCGCGTTTAAGGCTTGTGCATGGGGGTGAGTAGCGCAGTCTTTTTGCCCGCGCTCAAAAGTCTGGGAGATAGTGGGTTGCTGTGAAGAGGTGCATTATGGTACAGGAGAAGGAGCTAAGGCAGGAGAAGATGCTGAGGCAGGAAAAGGGGAGGATGAGGGAGAAGTCTCCAAAGTGGTGGAGGCACATGTGGAGGTTTCCTGGCTGCTGGTCTGGACTGCAGCGCCAGCACTGGCAACAGTGGGAGAGGCAGTGGCAGCAACGCCAGACGACGATTGTCCTGTGTTTGCTCTCTGCCACTGAGCCCAGTGCTTGCCTTCCAAATGACGGCGCATGCCAGTGGTTGTAAGGTTGCTCTTTTCAGAGCCTCTACTCAGTTTCAAGTTGCAGAGTGTGCAAACCGCAGTATATTTGTCCACCGCACATACATGAAAAAAATTCCACACCACCGAAGACCGTGGCCTTGATGTGGGAGTTTTTCTAGGCTGGCTACAAGAGGGAACATTTTGGGCCCTGCTGGCTGTGGCCTGACTTCGGTGAAGCAGCTGTCCTCTGCCTCTGGACATGCCTCTACCTCTAGCCACCCTCTTTGGTGCTGCACTTCCCTCTACATCTACACTGCTCTCCCCACTTGACATCCGCCCTGTCCAGGTCGGGTCAGTGTCCTCATCGTCCACCACCTCCTCTTCCAATACCTCTGACGGCTCCTCTTCCTTCTCCTCGTGCACACTGCACATGGCAACAGGCTACCCTAATGGCAACTGTGTCTTGTCATCGTCGTCACTGAGGGCCGATTGCTGGTCAACAACAACAACAGCAGGAGATAACGGATGCTCCAATGTTTGTGCATCAGGACACAGCATCTCATCTGTTACCTCTGGTGATTCAGGACGTGGTGGGACAGAGAGAGGGACAGTGAATGGACCCGAAAACAGCTCCTGGGAGGTGGGAAAGGTGGGATTAGGTTGCTGGGAAGATTGGCCAATTTGTGAGGAAGGAAGACCAGACTGTTGGGTAGGAGGAGGAGTTGAGGTAGAGGCTGACTGGCTGGTGGAGAATGTGCTGGAAGCATTATCCGCCAGCCATTGTAACACCTCTTCCTGGTGCTCGGGCCTGGTTAGGATTGTACCCTGCACCCTATTTAATGTGGCCATCAAGCCGGAGACTGTGGGGAAGTGCAATGCTTGCAACCTTGCTCCACATCTGTATTTCCACACTCCTGTCCTCGTTCTCATCCCCGTCCCCTTGCGCTAGCCGTACACATTTTTTGATGTATACTAATGCCCTTTTTATGGTCTATACACCCCTGAGAAAAGCTGATTGTCACGTATATAGCAAGAAGTAACTGCTGTGGATTCCTGCTATTTTGTGAGGGACACCCCTGAGAAAAGCTGTTTGCACATATATAGCAAGAGGTAACTGCTGTGGATTCCTGCTATTTTGTGTGGGGACACCCCTAACAAAAGCTGGTGTGCATGTATGTAGCAACAAGTAACTGTTCTGTATCCTTGTTTTCCACCGTCCGGGGAAAACTGGACTCCTGTCTCTGCAGTATATAGCTCTGAAAAGAGCTGTTGTTGTTCTTCGGTTTTACCCTGCCTATCTGAAGCTAATGCCTATCTAGTAGAGATGAGCGAACACTGTTCGGATCAGCCGATCCGAACAGCACGCTCCCATAGAAATGAATGGAAGCACCTGTTACGCCGGCCGGCCGCCGGCAAAGTCAGCGTCACAGGTGCTTCCATTCATTTCTATGGGAGCGTGCTGTTCGGATCGGCTGATCCGAACAGTGTTCGCTCATCTCTATCTAGCCCTCTCCTTATCTCTGACCGCAAATCTGGCGAATATGGTGGCAGCCGTTCTTATAAATGGGAGGTCACATGTTTTCGGCAGCCAATGGGTTTTTTCATTTTTTTTCACTGCCTCCGTTGTCGTAGTTCCTCTCCCACCTCCCCTGCACAGTTATTGGTGCAAAAAACGCGCCAGGGAAGGTGGGAGGGGATACAAATTTTTACTGCATATGCCGCGTGGTATTCGATTGGGAACGAATACCTCGAATGTCCTGATATTCGATCGAATACCTATTCAATCGAACGGTGTTCGCTCATCTCTACTCTTGAGCACTCCGAAAATCTTGTTCCACTCATTACCATTTTATTTTTTTAGAATTTGGACCCTATTATAAAATACTCATTAAAATGCTTCTTTCTCTGCATTTAACCCAGTTGTAAAAGTAAATGGATCGCCCCCATATGTCTTATTAACAGCACGGTCTGACATGATTTGTTGATCAATATAGAGACGTCTTGAAGAATGATCATCCAGAAAGCCGCTGTTTTTATTAATTGCGCTTCCCTGACACTTGATACTTGCATTGTAAATTATTGGTGACACCCCATGTTGTGAACTGTACATTTAAAGTGCTTTATCGATGGCTCTTAAATGCCCTTCAGCCCCAAAGCAACTGTAAGCAATGCATCTAGTATTTCCCAGCAATAAAAGAAGCTGAGCAGGCACAGAGCTGTAATAAAGGATTGGTGCCATGGAATATTGCAAACAGCCTTATATAACTCAAGATCCTGTTCGATAGATTTCAGACAGATGTGCATGGTTATTTTACCAATCCATGTTGTAGGGATCCAAATATGGCACCATTAAAAATCTATGGGTCATACCAAAGCTTTATATCCAGATGGATGAATTTTTTGTGTCGATGATTCATGATATTATAGAAGTATTCCTGCCGTAGAAGAGAATATAGTAACTCTTCTGCATATACCCTATTAGAGGACTGTCCCCCTCTATGAGCCAGGATAGAGAACAGCTCCGATTCTGGTGGACTGGAACCATCCATTTATCTGAATGGCTATTATGTAGATTTACAGTTCTAGAAACAATTAGGTTAGGATAAAGTAGCTTAGGTGCCACAAGTGTCAACTAAACTACTACTAATCTGCTTTAAAGAGGGTCTTCCACATCCTCTGCCATTGTATTATATACCGCTAGAAAGCTGAATTCAGCGCACTGTCAATGTTGACGGTATGTGTAGTCTCAGCACCTATATCCCTTCACTGTCAGAATAGCGGACCTGACTGCCCAGCATCACTGGGCAGTAAGAAACTCCTTTACCCCCCCAACAGTACAATGCTATAGAAGAGTACATTCAGGGGGAGCGTTGCTTACCACCAAGCGATGACGCTGAGTATTGAGACCTGCCTTTCTGATGGTGGAGAGCTATCGGTGACAAAACTAACAGCACCGATATCTCCCACACCCGGGTGCACATTGGGAAAGCGGACTGCGCTGACTATATGTATATGACTATACGGGAGTAACACCTATGAAGTCATGAGCAGTGGAAAAGATGATTTCATGGCTATACATATGTATAACGTAGCAGAGTCATATCATGGAACATGACAAAAGCCATTGAAAGAGTCAAGTTAAAGTTGCTGAGTGTGGTTATCATGTTAAGTGTCAAGTTAAACTTTACTACATCTGTACTTGTACGTATTGAGGTGCACATATGAATGTGAATAACATAGTTATAAGTGTTTTGTAGCTTTGTGCTGTATAGAATATATTGATATACTGAACATATTGTCGGGAATATCCCCAGTATTATTTAACAAAAATGTATATAAATGAAATCCAATTTCCTGTCAACCAGAGAAATACTTATTATGTTCGCGAGTCTTCTAGTAACATTTCAGCTTTCCCTCTCATAGGTGCATTTTTACCCTGTGCCCATTGGCGATTTGTATGGCTCATTTACTCCCGACCAGTAAATGAAGACCATTCCCCTTCCACAGTTTCCAGTAATGGGGTCTTGCCACTTGCTTTAGATTCCTTATATATATGTAAATTTTCACATTCTCTTTCTAAGAGTTTCATCATCTGTAAGTCAAGGTTCCTGACATTTAACTTACATATTGTTATAAGTAAATTTGATTCTTAATGTGAGGACCCTATTTATAGTAGCGAGCACGTATAAGAACCTAGGGCAATGCTAGAATCTATCCGTATACAGATGTGGCACAGCTGGGTCATTTCACACTGGAGCTGCTTTATTTGTGCATCCTATATAAGAGCAGAAATAATACATTGTAATGTCACGGTACATTGTGCCATATGACAAACTTGGCTTTGTGCTATCTCTGTATGGGGTTTGTTCACATCTATGGCACCGATTTTGGTAGGAGATGTCATTGCAAATTCAGGTAAATAATAACTAGAGATGAGCGAACACTAAAATGTTCGAGGTTCGAAATTCGATTCGAACAGCCGCTCACTGTTCGAGTGTTCGAATGGGTTTCGAACCCCATTATAGTCTATGGGGAACATAAACTCGTTAAGGGGGAAACCCAAATTCGTGTCTGGAGGGTCACCAAGTCCACTATGACACCCCAGGAAATGATACCAACACCCTGGAATGACACTGGGACAGCAGGGGAAGCATGTCTGGGGGCATAAAAGTCACTTTATTTCATGGAAATCCCTGTCAGTTTGCGATTTTCGCAAGCTAACTTTTCCCCATAGAAATGCATTGGCCAGTGCTGATTGGCCAGAGTACGGAACTCGACCAATCAGCGCTGGCTCTGCTGGAGGAGGCGGAGTCTAAGATCGCTCCACACCAGTCTCCATTCAGGTCCAACCTTAGACTCCGCCTCCTCCCGCAGAGCCAGCGCTGATTGGCCGAAGGCTGGCCTATGCATTCCTATGCGAATGCAGAGACTTAGCAGTGCTGAGTCAGTTTTGCTCAACTACACATCTGATGCACACTCGGCACTGCTACATCAGATGTAGCAATCTGATGTAGCAGAGCCGAGGGTGCACTAGAACCCCTGTGCAATCTCAGTTCACGCTAATAGAATGCATTGGCCAGCGCTGATTGGCCAATGCATTCTATTAGCCCGATGAAGTAGAGCTGAATGTGTGTGCTAAGCACACACATTCAGCACTGCTTCATCACGCCAATACAATGCATTAGCCAGTGCTGATTGGCCAGAGTACGGAATTCGGCCAATCAGCGCTGGCTCTGCTGGAGGAGGCGGAGTCTAAGGTCGGACCTGAATGGAGACTGGTGTGGAGCGATCTTAGACTCCGCCTCCTCCAGCAGAGCCAGCGCTGATTGGCCGAATTCCGTACTCTGGCCAATCAGCGCTGGCCAATGCATTCTATTAGCCCGATGAAGTAGAGTTGAATGTGTGTGCTAAGCACACACATTCAGCACTGCTTCATCACGCCAATACAATGCATTAGCCAGTGCTGATTGGCCAGAGTACGGAATTCGGCCAATCAGCGCTGGCTCTGCTGGAGGAGGCGGAGTCTAAGGTCGGACCTGAATGGAGACTGGTGTGGAGCGATCTTAGACTCCGCCTCCTCCAGCAGAGCCAGCGCTGATTGGCCGAATTCCGTACTCTGGCCAATCAGCGCTGGCCAATGCATTCTATTAGCCCGATGAAGTAGAGCTGAATGTGTGTGCTAAGCACACACATTCAGCACTGCTTCATCACGCCAATACAATGCATTAGCCAGTGCTGATTGGCCAGAGTACGGAATTCGGCAAATCAGCGCTGGCTCTGCTGGAGGAGGCGGAGTCTAAGGTCGGACCTGAATGGAGACTGGTGTGGAGCGATCTTAGACTCCGCCTCCTCCAGCAGAGCCAGCGCTGATTGGCCGAATTCCGTACTCTGGCCAATCAGCGCTGGCCAATGCATTCTATTAGCCCGATGAAGTAGAGCTGAATGTGTGTGCTTAGCACACACATTCAGCTCTACTTCATCAGGCTAATAGAATGCATTGGCCAATCAGCGCTGGCCAATGCATTCTATTAGCTTGATGAAGCAGAGTGTGCACAAGGGTTCAAGCGCACCCTCGGCTCTGATGTAGCAGAGCCGAGGGTGCACAAGGGTTCAAGTGCACCCTCGGCTCTCCTACATCAGAGCCGAGGGTGCGCTTGAACCCTTGTGCAGCCTCGGCTCTGCTACATCAGAGCCGAGGGTGCGCTTGAACCCTTGTGCACACTCTGCTTCATCAAGCTAATAGAATGCATTGGCCAGCACTGATTGGCCAGAGTACGGAATTCGGCCAATCAGCGCTGGCCAATGCATCCCTATGGGAAAAAGTTTATCTCACAAAAATCATAATTACACACCCGATAGAGCCCCAAAAAGTTATTTTTAATAACATTCCCCCCTAAATAAAGGTTATCCCTAGCTATCCCTGCCTGTACAGCTATCCCTGTCTCATAGTCACAAAGTTCACATTCTCATATGACCCGGATTTGAAATCCACTATTCGTCTAAAATGGAGGTCACCTGATTTCGGCAGCCAATGACTTTTTCCAATTTTTTTCAATGCCCCCGGTGTCGTAGTTCCTGTCCCACCTCCCCTGTGCTGTTATTGGTGCAAAAAAGGCGCCAGGGAAGGTGGGAGGGGAATCGAATTTTGGCGCACTTTACCACGCGGTGTTCGATTCGATTCGAACATGGCGAACACCCTGATATCCGATCGAACATGTGTTCGATAGAACACTGTTCGCTCATCTCTAATAATAACAGATAAAAAAGTCCTGTATGCAGTAAAATGATGGGCACGATCACCCCAATGAACCCTATTATAATCAATATGGCCTATTGCAATGTGTCCGTCATATGATGGATCTGTTACCATTGGGATTTCCATTTCTCTGTTCCTATCATTGGAAACATAAAGCAGTAGATGACCTTCTGGATAATCTCCTAATATCGTATACCCAAATCAAAACATTAATCTTGGAGAGAATATTTTGTCTCTTATGGACAAAAAACAGAAGGAGAAAAATGGAAATGAATGCCAATAGGGCCCAGGGTCCGATATAAGGTTGGACAAAGACATATAAATAGTGGAATGCAAATTCAGTGGGAGAAAATCACGGGCGCAAAATAACACAGTGTTTACGCTCCTAACTCCCATTGAAATGAATGGGAGCATTTTGAGCGCGTAATTTGCCGGCACATGTATACGTGCCAGATCACGCTCCACGTTACATCGTGTGAATGCACCCTTAATGTGTACAAGAAAACTTATTATGTTATGGTCACTATTACCCAGATGTCCCCCAACCTCCACTTTTGACAGTGTGTCAGGTTCATTTGTTAAAATTAGGTCTAGTCGTGCCTCGCCTCTTGTTGGGTCCTGCACTAGTTGCGATAGGTAATTGTCTTTTATTACTGACAAGAACCTGTTCCCTTTGTTGGATCTGCAGGTTTCTGCCTCCCAGTTGATATCAGGGTAGTTGAAATCCCCCATAATAATGACTTTATTCTGCTTTGCGGCCTCTTCTATTTGTTTTATTAGTATATTTTCAGCTTCTTCCGTTATATTTGGAGATTTATAACAAACCCCTATCAGAATTTTATTATTTTTTGTTCCTCCCGTAACTTCCACCCATAAGGACTCCACATGATCATTTTCCTCCCAGATGTCCTCACGCAGGACTGGCTTAAGGCCGGATTTTACGTATAAGCAAACCCCTCCCCCTTTCTTATTTGTACGCTCCTTTCTAAACATACTATACCCTTGTATATTTACAGCCCAGTCATAGCTAGAGTCCAGCCATGTCTCACTTACCCCCACCATGTCATAATTGTCTTCCAACATCATCACTTCTAGTTCCTCCATCTTGTTAGTGAGGCTACGGGCATTCGTATACATACATTTCATAGATTTATCTTCCCTACTCTTCCACTGACTGCTCTAACCCCATCCCCCGCTCCACCCCCAGTTACAGTATCTAGCCCTCTTTCCATTTCTACCCTATCTTGCCCTCTACATCTGTTACCCTCCCCCCCAGTACCTAGTTTAAACACTCCTCCAACCGTCTAGCCATCTTCTCCCCCAGAACAGCTGCACCTTCCCCATTGAGATGCAGCCCATCCCAACTATAGAAACTGTAGCTCACAGTAAAGTCGGCCCAGTTCTCCAGAAACCCAAACCCCTTCTTTCTACAACAACTTTTGAGCCACTTGTTTACCTCCCTGGCTTGTGGAACAGGCAGTATTTCTGAAAATACTACCCTGGAGGTCCTTGCCTTTAGCTTGGTCTCTAGATCCCTGAAATCATTTTTAAGGATCTTCCACCTACCGTTAACTTTGTCATTTGTGCCAACGTGCACTATGACCGCTGGATCCACACCAGCCCCACCCAGTAATCTGTCAACCCGATCCATGATGTGTTGAACTCCAACACCAGAAAGGCAACACACCGTACGATGATCCCAATCTTTTTGACAGATTGCCCTATCTGTTCCCCTAATAATTGAATCTCCCGCTAGCAGCACCTGTCTAGTTTTCTCTGCCCTCTTATCCCCCTTCTTACTGGATCAGACATTCCCCTGGCTGTCAGAGGAAGTATCGTGCTGCAGCAATGTTACTCCTGTACTAACATCCCCTCATCTACCAATTTAGCAAACTTGTTAGGGTGTGCCAGTTCTGGACTAACCTCCCTGGCGCTCTTCCCTCTACCTTGCTGCTCTCTAACTGTCACCCAGCTAGCTGCCTCATGTTCCTGAACCTCCATGCTACCATCCCCCTCTGTGAGCAACAGACTCCTTTCGAAGTTATCAATGGATCTCAGGCCTCGTTCACATCTGCATTGGTATTCCGTCCGAGGTAGTCAAGAGGACACCCCCCGAACGGAATACCAAATGCAACTACAAGCAGTGTGCCAGTGAAAGCACAAAGACCCCATAGACTATAATCCGGTCCGTGTGCTTGCCGCTAGATCTCCGCAGGGATCATGCGGACAGGAAAATAGTTCACAATATACTTTCCTGTCCGTATGATTCATGCGGGCAGAGCGCGGTAAGAACAAGGACCCCATTCTAGTCTATGCTTTTACTGCACAGCACTTGCAATTGTGTTTGGTATTCTGTTCAGGGGATCCCCATGCGGACTAAGGGTTGGTTCACACTAGCGCTTGTATTCCGTCCGCAAGGAGTCCACATGGAGACCCCCCCGAATGGAATACCAACGCTAATGCATGCACTGTGCAGTTAAGCACATGGAGCCCATAGACTATATGGGCTCTGTGTGCTTGCCGCACACTGCCCACACAATTCATTTGTGCGGGAATTGTGCGGCAAGCACACGGAGCCCATTATAGTCTATGGGCTCCATGTGCTTTGCAAGCACATCGCTTGCAATTGCGATTGCATTCTGTCCGGGGGGGCCTCCATGCGGACGGAATACAAGCGCTAGTGTGAACCAACCCTTACCCGAATGGAATACCAACGCAGATGTGGACGAGGCCTCGGTGTTACAATTTGCTCGTTTAGATCCATGATCTGGGCTTTCAAATGTGCAACGTGCTTGCATCTTACACAACAATATGCCCCCTCAAGTAGCTGCTCAAGCAGAGAATACACATTGCAAGGTGCACACTGGACACCATTGGTAAGTATGGAGCTCATCTTACCTGATGGGGAAATTTACAGCAAAACTAACAATACAATTAAAGAGCGAAAGGGTTTTCTTGTAAAGTCCCTGAATCTAACGTCACTTAATCTTAAATCACACTTAGACCAAAACCACACTCGCAAGCTCACGACTCGCTTTATACTTAGCTTTTTAAAGCTGCTCCAAGCTGGAGAGAAAGCTGCAACTGATTCCACTGATCTCTCTGGTTGCAAAGCCTATGTAGTGAAGGATTCACAGTCATCAAACCCATTAACTGATACAGATATAGGATTCAGAGCGTTCGATAAATCATTGCAATGTCGCAGATAATGCCTTGCTTGTTGTACACACATAAAATGCTATTTTATTACATTTATGGCACGTCCATGCTCCGACTCGTACAATTTGTTTGCAGAGGATTATGTCGTCTATAAAATAAAATAAAATTTTTTAAAAAAACAACTCCAAACACCAACTGAGCATCAAACTGCATTTAATGTTCCTGCTACACACAATCTATTTCCCACTTTCCAAGTGTCACAGTTGGTTGCATTTTAGAAACAGGTTTACGGCACATTTTCGAGTTGCGCCTGCTGTTCCACTGATGACAAACGTCATTGGAAATACAACAAGTAAGCAGCAGGGCAAAGACAGCGCATTGGAGGCATAGAGTCTACGTGTTCTTCTACATAAAATAGTCATGGAAATTTTTGGAAGAACTTTAGAATGAATGAAATATTCCTTTGGTTATTATGAAGGAAATGGTCAATGGTCTGGGTCGGGAAGTTGAGATCTATGGCTTGAGTCCAAGTCTCTTGATCACAACTTCTTTTAAGACCAAGGTAAATCTCCGGAATCCGTTGAGTTACATTGACTTTCTTGATTTTCTAGCTGAGGAGCCTAAAGGGACAAACCACGTGGACTATTGTTCATGAATTTCCTCTCTCACTATACATTGGGTTGAGTGAGTTATTGGACACAAGTGATTGTATCACAATGAGTTAGCTATCTTCATTTTTCCCATAGGACTGCAGAAAAACCTAATGGATTATCTTACTGAGTAACCACAAGACATCAAAGAAAAAGTTGAATAACGGAATTTTTCTGCAGATATTTGCACATAGAAGTAAACCACAGACAACACATGGATGCCACTTTGCGGTAAAAAGAAAAAGAACATTTTTTTCAATACAAGTGATCTCCAGTATAGAGAGGAAAGATTCTTATAGGCTTTTATGGACTTTTTTGAAGTGGGGTTCCCACACCATGGATGCCCATGAATCAACAGTTTGAACTGCTTCTGCTTCAATGGCCATGTGACATTATATTCATAGGCTATATGGTCTGATCAATAGCTCAGTCCCATTCAAGTGAAAGGATGCAAAATATATGCCGCTGTGTTTGGTGGGTGCAGTGCTCTCCTAAGATCGGACCACAATGGAGATTGCTGTGCTCCGATCTTAGACTCCGCCTCCTCACAGACAAGCCTCCGGCAGAACCAGCGTTGGTTGGCCGAATGCTGTACACTGGCCAATCAACGCTGGTCAATGCATTCCTATGAGAAAAAGTCAGCTCCCGCATAAACACAAGCTGGCAGCTCTCCCGACTACCAAGGACGAGCCTGCTGCAGAACCAGCGTTGATTTGCCAAATGCTATACAGTGTATAGCATTCGGCCAATCAATGCTGGTTCTGCAGGACGAGTAAGGGCCGGTTCAAATTAGCGCTTGCTTCCCGTCCGGAAGGAGTCCACAGGAGGACCCCCCCTGAACGGAATATCAGCACAACTGCAAGTGCTGTGCAGTTAAAGCACACGGACCCCATAGACTATAATGGGGTCCATACGTTTTCACTAAACAGTCTCCTCCTGCTACTCTTGGACTTGGTGACTCTCCTTTAGTGGAATAGTGGTTTCCCCTGAAATGAGCTCATCTCTAGTCCCTATACAAGAATGGAGGATGGGAAAATTGCCTTTGCTGCTTCAGGTTCTATTGTCCTCAGTAATTGTGATCCCTTCAGTCAAAATATTTCTCCACCAGATATACAGTGGAGAACTCTCCATCTTCCTCCCAAAAAAAGAAGCATCTGCTGTTATAGTTTATAACTAAACATATACAGTATGAGATAATTCCTTTGTATATGGCTTTCTAAGACTATACAGGTACCTTATGTTTCTCCTTTCTCTGTACAGAAATGTTAGCTGCAAGAAATGGTACTTGAGAGAAGATACCGTATATACTCAAGTATAAGCCGAATTTTTAAGCACAGTTTTTGTGCTGAAAAAGCCCCCTCGGCTTATACTCAAGTCAAGCAAAAAATAATAAAAATTGGGAGTGTCTATGACCAGCCGCAATAGTAATGTTTAGAATCTCCCATAAAATAGTGAAAAAAAAGAAGCTTTAAAAAATATAATAAAAAAATAAAATAAATAAAAGTTCTAAATCACTCCTTCCCCTAGAATACATATAGAAGTAGAAAATGACTATGAAACACGTACACATTAGGTATCCCTGTGTCTGACAGTGCCCAGTCTACTGAATATAGGGGATCTGCAGTGCTCCTGTTCTGTCAGGAAGGGGTTAATAGGAGCACTGCAGATTCCCTATAGTCAGCCAGGCTGAATTCCAAGTGGGGGAAAAAAAACTCAGTCCTTAAGCTCAGGGAAGGGGCAGGCAGACAACCAAAACACCCCCTCCCCTTTCCCAGCACCCAGCAACTACTGCACCCAAAAACCATTTTAATTTTTGAAATTTTCCAGTAGCTGCTGCATTTGCCCCCTCGGCTTATACTCGAATCAATAAGTTTTCCCATTTTTTTGTGGTAAAATTAGGGGCCTCGGCTTATATTCGGGTCGGCTTATACTCGAGTATATACGGTAGAGTCGGCAAAAAATTATATTACAGATCCTATGGAAAATAAAGGTGTATGTATAGAAGTATTATCACCTCTTATGTGAAAAAAATCTATGGATTTGTCTTGCTGCTGGAAATGGCAAAAATCAATTCAAAAAGTTTCATTCAACTTTCTGCCAATGGATTTGGTGCAAAAAATTTTGTCTTACCCTCCTGGTCCCACTTTTATATTTCACCAACTGAATAATATGTATAGAGGGAATAGCGGTGCTCCACTGGCCCACAAACCATTTCTCCTGCCTGCCTGTGATAACTAAACTCATAACTTGGACTATTAATATCCACCGGACAACAGGATGGCCATGTAATCTTTATGTAGTCTAAAGCTGACCATACACTTCCGAGATATGTTGGATGAAAGATTGTCTTCTCTTCAAATCTCCCTATAAACATGTACACTGACTTTGTCCCGAGAATAGTCTAATGTGTATGGGTCCTTACCAAAGACCCCCTGATGACAGATATCAAGGGAAAGAAGAATCTGTCATGGAAGGTTTGAAAACACAAAATACTTTGTTTCCATTGTAGATAAGTTAAAGGGGCTCTATCAGCAAAGTTATGCTGTTAGAATCCCAAAAATAGGTGAATAACCTTTAAAAAGGCCATTAAGGCACCGCTAAAGTTATATTAAACACCCCCCCCCCCCCCCGTTTTAAAATGAAACCCTAAAAAAGAATATGTTAATCTTATCTATCGTGCACGATGGGTGGGCATTCAGGGTCCGACGTCAGCTTCAGCCACTCCTCCTCTTCCAGCGATGTCCTCGGGTCCCGTCTTCCTCCCGTGCTCGCGAACTGCCATTGATAAAAAATGGTGCAGGTGCATGCACAGTAGTAGTAGTAGCAGCATGCTACTGTGCATGCACCCACGCCATTTTTTATCAATGGCAGTTCGCGAGTGCCGGAGGAAGACTAGACCTGGAAGAGGTGGCATGGCTGAAGATGACGTTGGACCCTGAATGCCCGCCCACTGTGCATGACAGATAAGATTAACATTTTCTTTTTTAGGGTTTTATTTTAAAACGGGGGGGGGTAGTTTAATATAACTTTACCGGTGCCTGAATAGTCTTTACAAAGGCTATTCACGCATATGTGGGGCTCATACAGTATAATTTTGCTGATAGAGCCCCTTTAAGTCTCATCTCCTCCCTGAGATAAAAATGTTGGCCCAGTTTGTACGTTTACGGTAGAGTTTGTTGAGCCCCACAAGTCTTTGGCAAGAAGGTGTTACATAAATGAGACTGTCTTAATGGAGAATAGAATATGTTTTACTTTCCATGGATTAATCAGAGCCTAAGTTGGAAGACGCTGAGATGCCTTCAAAAGCATTTCTGGATTAGGTGGAGATTTACGATACATTTTTGACAGATTTCCTTTATTATAAACACCAAGATTATAAAACCCTTTTCATCCCTCCCTTTATTAAGTCACCTTCCTGTGTCTATTTTATCGCTTTCCTTCCTTGGTTCCAGTTTCCATTGCACATCATTTCTAATCTTGAGCAAAACATTCTTCATCAACTGAAGAAGCAATTGACCTTCGTGGTATGGAGGGAGAAATTTGGAAGTTACCTTCAGAAATGTCGTTTCACCTTCTGGTTATGTAATCCTGCTTTTGTTAACTCTGGCTCCTTTGGATTTGAAGGTTTTTGTAGAACTCTATTGTACTGGCCAAGTCTTCAGCTGCTTCCTGTGAATTGTCTGCTGGCAATGGATTTTGGAGCTAGATTCTGGAACATTCATGTGTATAAATTCTATAACTAAATAAAGTTTTACATTTCCATGTATCAGCAGTCTTTCATATTTCCTTTGGACTACACTAGTCATTTCCTAAAGAACAAATGAGAAGCAGACGGCAGAAATGTTTTAACGTAAAGCTTTCCAAAGACGTTTTATAAACCTGGACAACAGCCTCGCCATCTCTCTTTCGCACGTATTGTCTACTCGATATTGTGCCGATACATAATAACGCCACTGTGATGTAGATGTAACTTCTGTTCACCATGCCATTAAATTCCTCTCAACACATTAAATACTTGGGGTAAAGGCTCAAATAGACAATTTTATCCTGAAAGAGAAGGTCGTCTTCACCAAGAAAGAAGCCAAAGTTACGAGAATCTAAGGCTCCTGGATGGATCTACTGTATTTCCACAAAGAAATTTATAGGGTGAAAAAAAACACATGGCAGATTCCCTTTAAGGACAGCCATGATGTTTCCACCACAGTTTTTTCTGCAGCGCTTTTAGGCTGCACCTCACTACATGGGGCCTTAGCCTAAAAGTTGCAGTCAAAGGTTGGAAACCACAACCCACCTACACAGCACCTTCACTATCCAAGACCATGGAGCACTATACCACAAAATTTCAGTTTAGTTAGATCAAGTTGTGTATTATCCTTGTACTGTGACATCACTATGTATATTATCCCTGTACTGTGACATCACTGTGTGTATTATCTCTGTACTGTGACATCACTGTGTGTATTATCCCTGTACTGTGACATCACTGTGTATTATCTCTGTACTGTGACATCACTGTGTGTATTATCCCTGTACTGTGACATCACTGTGTGTATTATCCCTGTACTGTGACATCACTGTGTGTATTATCCCTGTACTGTGACATTACTGTGTGTATTATCCCTGTACTGTGACATCACTGCGTGTATTATCCCTGTACTGTGACATCACTGTGTGTATTATCCTGTACTGTGACATCACTGTGTGTATTATTCCTGTACTGTGACATCACTGTGTATTATCTCTGTACTGTGACATCACTGTGTGTATTATCCCTGTACTGTGACATCACTGTGTGTATTATCTCTGTACTGTGACATCACTGCCTGTATTATCCCTGTACTATGACATCACTGTGTGTATTATCCCTGTACTGTGACATCACTGTGTGTATTATCTCTGTATTGTGACATCACTATGTTTATTATCCCTGTACTGTGACATCACTGTGTGTATTATCTCTGTACTGTGACATCACTGCGTGTATTATCCCTGTATTATGACATCACTGTGTGTATTATCTCTGTACTGTGACATCACTGTGTGTATTATCTCTGTACTGTGACATCACTGCGTGTATTATCCCTGTATTATGACATCACTGTGTGTATTATCTCTGTATTGTGACATCACTGTGTTTATTATCCCTATACTGTGACATCACTGTGTTTTTTATCCCTGTACAGTGAGAGTACTGTGTATATTATCCCTCTACTGTTACATCTCTTTGTGTATTATTCCTCTATATATAGAGTGAATAAAGTTGACTTTAAGGCTGAAGTGACACATTTTTTGTTGCCGATTTTGATGTTTGCTTGTTTTTTCTTTTTTTGAGCCCATCAGAAATGGATTTAGCAGAAGGGAGAAGTATAAGAGCTTACTTTATCCCAGTGGACACTGCTAAACATATGTTGTATTATTTTGCACATATTTTCACTGTTGTATATTATGTCATGTGCCATTGTGGTTATATATAGGTGTTTAGTTTTGCAACTTTCCTTGAGTTGATTTTCCCTGTTCTGAAGAACTCCACTGTGGACTTGGTGCAGGAGGAATTGGTTCAGAGTGCCAACCATTGGCCAAGAATACTGAGTAGGATACTGTGAATCTCCAGACAGTTCAGTTGAGGCTAGGCCTTGAAGCAGAGAAGACCTATGCTGAGAGACCTCTGCAGCCCCTGAGGGAAGTGTTGGGCTCTTTTCTCCTGCACACAGGTAGACTGGGTAACCGAGGTCTTATTCATCTACAGCCCCCATGCAGATAGTGGGAGAGACAGAATATAGTCATATTGAAATGGAGATAAGAGGGATTAAGGGAACATTTATGTAAGGGAATCCCTTTTATCAAGTCCAGTAAAATCACCCACAGTGGATTTATACTACTAACCCCATCTGGGAAACTGCATTGGTTCTTTGCTGCCTTAGGAATTAAAAGGGACTAAGTGAACATTTATTTATGGGCATCCCTTTTATCAAGTCCAACACCATTACCCACAGTGGATTCATACCACTACCCCCATTATGGAAGCTACATTGGTTGTTTTGTTGTCTCAGTAAAGTTATATCATTTGGTTCAACCACATGCTGCCTCCTGACTAGGGTTGAGCGATCAGGATTGGAAAAGATCGGATCCCGATTGGCGATCGAGCAGATTTCACAATCGGGATTGGCTGGAAAATGATAGGAAATTGGATTTTGAAATCTCAAGATCGGCTCAACCCTAAAAGTGACTTTTTCCCATAGAGAAGCATTGACTAGGGTTGAGAGATTGGGATTGGAAAAGATAGGATTCCAATCGGCAATCGAGCAGACTTCACGATCGGGATCGGCTGAAAAATGATCGGAAATCGGATTTTAAAATCGATCCTGAAATCTCAAGATTGGCTTAACCCTAACCCTGACTCATTCCTGTGCTAACCAACAGGGCTCTTCTGATCACCATCATTCAGCTCTGGAGAGGATCTCTCTCCAACTGGAAGCGCCCTGGAGGAACTACCACCGCTGGCCCCCTTAACCTTTCCTAGGCTTGGGAGGTTGGCTGGAGGAGTCGGTTAAGTGTTCTTGACCTAACATAGACAAGACAGCTACTATTACTCCCATCTTATAGTTCTCTCTTGGAAGTTGTATGCAGCTTTTATATTTCCCATTTCTTATGAAACCACTCTTGGCTTTGATTAAAAAAACAGCAGCAAAATCTGCAACAAAAACACAAAAACTTTTTATGAATGTGTGGTCTAAGTCCGGCTGCAGACGATCTAGTTGCAGCCGCATTGCCATGAATTAAAATCACAGGCTGCACATGGGGGGACACGGGGATGTCCCTGTGTGCTGGCCGTGCACATGCCGTGCTTCCGTGGCTCCTTTCATTAAATGAATAGGAGCCACGGGAGCACTGTCCTATCTGATGCGGCCCACACGCATTACCGTGAAAATCATAGAAAAGAATGGGTCAGTGTGCTATCTGTGACATACATGAATAGCACACTGATCCACACCATGGTCATCTACATGTGCCTATGGGTGACCCATCATCATATAGGTCAATAGAAATAGATTGGCAAAGGCAAACATTGCAGTTATTGACCTATTTGCTCCAAATAAAGCAGCTAGTTCCTGATACAGTGGTACCTTGGACTCTTTTTGAAAGATGGGCCATACCTAGAGGATCCTTAAAGAGTAACTTTCATGTCCTCATAGATGGCTTGGCTTTCCCTTTATGAGCCCCAGCGCTGGAAATATCGGTACTGAGCTCTATCACCAGTCAGAAGGGCAGGCCTTACAGCTTAGTGCCATCACTTAGGCCTCCCTAATAGTGCAAGTCTATGGATGAGTGCTGTGAATTCAGTGCACTGTCCACTTTCTAGCGGTATATAATACCGCACGTCAATGAAGACATGAAAGGTCCTCTTTAAAGAACCAAAGGAAAAAGGGAAACCCCTTTGGACTGACATACGGACACTAGAAATCTATAGATGAAGAGGAAAAGTATCATAATTGACAGCTTCATAGAAACCCTTTGATAGCACGTCCTCCCGCAATGATGGTTAATACTGGATACTCGCAGGAAATAGAAGGTAAAGTGCCTTTAACCACAAGATTTCTAGGACAAGTAAAATTAGAAGTGAATAATAATGTGACATAAACTCTTCAGTCTTTATCTAAAATTCATTGAATCTTCAATGTGTAATTATAGTTCGGGAACACGGACTATTTATACATTAATCTACAGCTATTGATTTTATATCACAAAATAATTTACCGTCCTCCTCTGGCGAGGCATTTTAGATAATAGCCTAGAACGATACTAGGAAGGTTAAGCTGCTCCTCCACAGCTCTGGCAGCTAAAGCAATGCTATAAAAAGCTTAGATTTCTTTCAATAAAGATGCGGCGGCAGTAAGAAGCCATCTATCAGCTTATTGTTGTGGGAATTTTATAGATGTTTTATTAAAAAAAAAAAAACGCGGATATAACTCACGGTACAATTACTGTAACTGGGTTTACACTGGCATCGACAACCAAGTGTAGTATCATTGTATGGCTTATATTTTCTATAGCCACAACAGGCCATTGCCTATGGGCAGCCCAAAGGGAGCATTTGCATTTAGAAAAACACTACTGAGCAATGTGCATTATGGAACATATCTCGTAGATGCCATATAAAGCTTCTGACATATACCTATAGGTAGTCCATGGACATGGGTATTCTGTTTTCAGAAAATAAGAAGACAGCTTGGGACCACCAAACTGACAGTAGGATTCGTAATTAGGATATTGAGTGCTCCCTAGATAACAGAAGACAACCCGGGACTAGGGTTGAGCCGATCTTGAGATTTCAAGATCGATTTTAAAATCCGATTTCCGATCATTTTCCAGCCGATCTCGATCGTGAAATTTGCTCAATCGCTGATCGGAATCCGATCTTTTCCAATCAAGATCCTGAACCCTAGTCAATGCTTTTCTATGGGAAAAGTCACTTTTGGGGTTGAGCCGATCTTGAGATAACCTCCGATCACGATCCCGCTGGAAAAGATCGGGTCGGAATTCCGATTGCGATCGTGAAATTTACTCGATTGCCGATCGGAATCCGATCTTTTCCGATCCCGATCGCTCATCCCTACCCGGGACCACTCACCTGATGGTATGGACCTAATTAGCATATTGGGTGTTAAAACTAACAGCTCTGATTGCTTAGGAATGTAGGGGCAACAAAAAAATGCTGACTACATCAGAATCAGTTGAGGGGCACCTATTAAGTGATGCAAACAGTTGGAGTTGGTGAAGATGGTAATAGGTCTTCTTTAAAGGGATTCAATCATTAAAAAGCATTTTTTTTTGTCCCTAATACGTAGGAATAGCCTTAAGAAAGTCTAGGCTAGTCTGCTCCTACCTTTAGAAGTCTTCTCCACGCCGCCATTCGGTAGAAATCCCAGTTTTCTTCTGTATGCAAACGAGTTCTCTCACAACACTGGGGGTGTCCCCCAGCGCTCAAACAGCACTGGGGGCGTCACCAATGCTGCGAGAGAACGCTCTCCAGCGCCGCCTCCTTCTTCGTCTGGAACGGCCTCACCCTTCGTCTTCTTCTGGCGCTGCCTTCAAACTTCTAGTCAAGCGCAGTCGGCTCTGCCTTTGGACCTCGAACAGAGCTGACTGTGCATGCTCGCAGCCATTTTCTTGTGGCTGCTTAACCCAGCTCACTGTGTAAGTAGTCACAAGAAAATGGCTGCTTACACCAGATTACTGTGTAAGCGGCCACAGGAAAATTGCAGCGAGCATGCGCAGTCGGCTCTGCCCAAGGCCCAATGGCAGAGCCGACTGTGCATACCTAGAAGTTTGATGCCAGCGCCAGAAGAATACAAATATTTGTCAAAAATGAAAAATAAAACGTAACTTTTACTAAGTACACCAATAAAATTCGTCCCTCCTCAGTCTCAATCAATAAAATCACCACCCTCTTTTTGATGTCAAATCGGGTATAATAGAAGTTCAGTATAGACACCCTGGTCGGGAAGTAAATATTGCTAGGTGAGTGTCAGCGGCTGATTGAACAGGTGACTAGTCAGCCCCTCTGTCTACACCACCCCAGTCTACATAACATTGCTTCCACACCCATATATAATGGAGGTGTCATCACTATCAATACACAATAACTGATGCTTACTTAAAGATGTAGCAAATAACATACTAGGAAGGTACTGATGTCTCCAATTATAACAGTACAGGGGTAAGTAGGTGAGAGACCTTGTTCAGATAGGCGGACGTTCAACGGTCAGTCATTCCGCCCCATATCTATCTCTCACTAACAATCCATATCCCTCCCTGTCTGTGTCCCTTCCTCAATGGAACAATCCCCTACGCGTTTTCCTATTTAGTTCATCAGGGGGAGTAAATTTTTAAGCACAAGCACCCGATGTGCGGTTAAAACCGCAGTTTGCGGGACCACGGTGGTTGGCCCCGCTACTTAAGAAGATGCAGGATACGGCCATTCCAGGCAAAGATAGAGGTGGCACTGGAGATTTCTCTCGCAGAATTGGGGGCCCCCAGTGATGCGAGAGAACTCATTTGCATACTGAAGAAAACATGGATTTCTACCAAACGGCAGTGTGGAGAAGACATCTAAAGGTAGGAGAAGAATAGCTTTTCTTAAAGGGGTTGTCCCATAATAAGGATCCTATCTATACTGCTTGTTATTGTGGATTTAAGACTTTTCCTAAATACGCTGCTTCAGCAAAACTGCTTAGTTTGTCCACTATCTTAATTTATTCACTTCATTGTTGACACTGCGTTTCTATGGCCCTTGGGATTATCTGCTCAAATGTCAAGTGATGTAGCTGCCTGCTCTCAGGGGGGAGGAGGGGCTAAGTGCACAGGAGCGAGCCTGTGTCTGTAGCTGTTCCTGTGTCTACACCACACATGTGACCTAGCTTCCTGCTCTCAGATAAAGGAGGGGGGAAATGAGTGCTGCTTTCGTATATAAAACAGTCTAAATCCTAGTGGGCTAAAGGACCTGGTCCCTCTGCTCACTAGGATTTATCTTTCTTATATAGAGGAGGCTAAAAGATAGGGGATAGAAGGACCTGGCCCCTTAGCCCACTAGGATTTAGCTGACTCTATATAGAACAAGCTAAATCCAAGTGTTATAGGACCTTTGATGACATCACAGGCCCTTCAGTCATCCCATAGGATCACGCTATGTGGAGGGCAGAGCTATACGCTAATTTGGGTGTGGAGCTAAACGGGAGGTAGTCGGACAGTGTGGCTTTGCATATGAAACCCCGCCTACCAATTGACGTTGAAAACCAGGAAGAAAGAAGTCTTTGCAGCAGCAAAGACTGGTGAGCAAGGGACATGGGAATACCCCTTTAAGGCTATTCCTCTATGTTAGGGACAAAAAATTGCTTTTTACTGATTGAATCCCTTTAAATATTATGCCAGGGTGTACTACAATATTTAGCAGGCATATCACACCCATAACAGTGGGCATGAGGAGTAATACTGTATCTGTTCTTATTTTCTGCAATATTAGCAGTTAGAAGTTTCCACCATTGCATGCTGTATCTGTAGTTTGAAGATTTTTCTATGCTGTTGGGTGACCATACTCTTCTCACAGTAAGTAGAGGAGAATCTGCTCTATAACTGTCTCCTTGATAAAGAAAAAACCCCAGGAACATGCAGGACATATATAGGGAAATATAGATGTGATTAAACTGTTTTATTGTGATATAAATCAGCATGTTTCTTCTATCTCCTGCACTTTCTGCTCACTACTACCATCTCCTCTTTTACTTTTGATATTTGATCTTAACTATAATGTACTGGTATACCTCTATATTCCAGTGCATTGGCCTGTACAAAGGAGGGTCCTGTCCTCAGACTCTCCATTTGAATGAAAATATTAGAGGTTGCTTCAGTCTCCACCTTTAGTGCATAGCTGTGCCATTGCCCTGCTCCTTATCTCATAGACACAGTAGCAGTGCCCGCGTGGTATGATAAGTATGTTCAATACAGTGAAGCTAATGCCAGTTTCTTACAATGAACATACTCATCATGAGTTAGTAGGGACAGATTTGAAATTTCTAAGTCCCCCTACACACAGTATACAGCCCCCTTAGTTCCCTCCACACACAGTATAATGCCTTTTTAGTGCCACCAGAGTATTATGCCTCCTTAGTGTCCCCACATGCAGTCTATTATCCCTTTTGATGCCTCTAGACAAAATATAATGCCCCCTTAGTGGCTCCACATACAGCATATTGTCTCCCTGATGCCTCCAGACACAATATAATGTCCCCTCAATGGTTCTTGTACAAGGTATCAAGTATCATTGCCTGGTCTGCACTACTAATTCAATCCTCATAGGCTACAGGTCTAAAGTGGTCTGTGATGTATGAGAGATAAAAGAGAGGCAAGCAGCCCTAGACCCCTGTGCCCCGCTGTAGTTATCAACCATACATATTTACTGACCATGAAACCAGTCTGCCAGTCCTCGCCCGGCCCTGAACAGTGCATGAAGCATCTTGCTATAGACAAAACAACCAAAAAGCTTAAAGAAAACTAGTGTAAATGAGGGCTAGACCATAGACAGTAGCAAAAGACTGGAATATCTTGGTTTCTAAGTGTTCTCACGTGCTTGGTAAATATGCAGGAGAGTTACTAAGAAATTATACTCAATTTTGTGTAATTATGACCTTCTGAAGAAAGTATTCCCAGACCTTCTAATTCTATGTATGTAGAGGGTATAGCTACAGGGGCTGCAGAGGTTGTTATTACACCCAAGTTGGGTGTGAAATAACACATGATAAGTGGGGATCTTCCTGTTATAGATTTTGCACTGAAGCTACAAGGTATGCCATTGTTTGGAGAGCAGACTTGTAGATTCTACTTTTATATCAGATAACATGTTTTACTGATTCTGGGCAACCCTTTAAAGGAGCCAACAATGGGCATTTTATTCTTCTCCATAAGATAAATGGGGTAAGTGTCTAATTGTAGGTGGCTCCATTGTGGCAATCCTCACCAATCACTAGGACACAGCACCTGGCCCATAGACTTTGAAAGGAACTTCAAAGGTACAGATGATGAGCAAACCTGTTTCGATCAACCAGGTTCCACCCAAATTTTCCAAAACTTTTGGGGATTGCCACCCATGAATCACTATTATACTTGATTATAATCAATTGAGGCTCAGGGAAGGTGTGGCAACATAATAAACACTTATACTCACTTTGGCTCACCTATCCTAGGTTCTCACTCTTCAGGACTCTTGGCTGACATCGTGCATCCCATGAGGTCTGAGATTGGGTCTCAGTGGACATATAACAGCATCATGATGCTTTAACGTAAATGTCATGAAGAGACCCTTAGAACAAAAATAAACAGTCAAGCAAACCCATGATATCCATCAAAATTAATATTGTGTGGTTCACCCATCTCTACTTGCTTGACCACCATTCCATTCAAACTCTTCCTCAAAGATGTAGAACAAGGTGATTGGGAGTGGTTGAGGTAGAAGAAGGTGCTCAGGAGTGGTTGAGGTAGAAGAAGTTGCTTGGGACTGGTTGAGGTAGAAGAAGGTGCTCGGGAGTGGTTGAGGTAGATGAAGGTGCTCGGGAGTGGTTGAGGTAGATGAAGGTGCACGGGAGTGGTTGAGGTAGAAGAAGTTGCTTGGGACAGGTTGAGGTAGAAGAAGACGCTCGGGAGTGGTTGAGGTAGAAGTTGCTTGGGAGTGGTTGAGGTAGAAGAAGGTGCTCGGGAGTGGTTGAGGTAGAAGAAGTTGCTTGGGAGTGGTTGAGGTAGAACAAGGTGCTCGGGAGTGATTGAGGTAGAAAAAGGTGCTAGGAGTTATGGCTGGTAGGACCAGTGGTTGGTGGGTGGTAGACTGATCACTCCATTGCGGGAACACCCATATAAATTTTGTGCATTATTCCTGTGGGAAAATCAAATGACATGGATAAAATCTCTCTGCCAAAACTTAGATCAAAGTCAGTACTAAAGTACTAAAAGGAAATTCCTGTTCCCAGGGAGATAATAGGAACTAGAAGTATAAATTTATGACAGTCATTGACACACTGAAAATAGGGAAGAACCTGTCACACTGATTTATGCAATTTTACGACTCTTGGGAAATCTGCCTGTGGGGTCGTCACCTCTCTGGATGAAATCACAATTTAACAGCAATAAATGTTCATGCCGCTTATCCAGAGGACAACCCTTGACACTGTTTTGATCCATCACTTCAGATGCTTTGCTTGAAATTAATGACTAAGCTTGATGTGCGTTTTAATTGCTTAAATAATGAAATATTTGCTGGGATCCTCATGTATAATCTATGGATGTATTCAACAAGATTACAGACTTCCAGCTGACTCTGCTGGTTCTGTGTCTCCCATTGACTTAAATGAAGATTGACTGTGCATGTGTGACCAATTTTCCACCAAAAATGGAACTAAGGAACTCTTTGCTTCACATTGGTGTAGGTCCCAGTGGGAAACATCTCAAAGACAGCACAGTCAACTAGGCCGGCACCACAGAATATGGTGGAGCTAGTAAATCTATCATCAAAAAATACAACCAAGTAAAAAAGACAAGTGAACATGAGAGATCATCCATAATCCACACGATCCATGGACAGATATCTATGGCATATCATGTCTTTAATGGGAATACCCCAGCCTGCTGGATCAGTGGTTAGCATTGATGACTGGAATCTGAGTTTGGATGTGGCCAGGGGTTACATCTCAATGAAGTTTATATGTTCTACTCATGTTTGCATGAATTTTCTGAACGGAGTGTTAATTGACTTTCTATAAATTTAATCTTATAGTGTCTCTTAAATAGAAAAAATATATAAGATAATCCTTTAATAGTCCCACCATGGGGAAATTCAGTGTGTTACAGCAACATGGACAATACAGTAATATATTTCTATAAGAAAGAACACATACAAGCTCATAGCAGATAGAAAAGATACTAGGAGCCATAGAAACTAGGAAGAAAAGAAAACTTCAGGATCATTTAGTTCTCTGTGCGGAGTGATCGCTTAGCCTGATGTAGATTATACAGCTTGACCGCGGTTGGGTGGAAGGATCTCCGATAGCTCCTTCTCACACTCGGGGTGAAGCAGTCGGTCACTGACAGTACTGCCCAGTGCTATCACGGTCTTATACATGGGATGGGAGTTGTTCTCCAGCATGGAGCTCACCATGGACAGTATCCTTCTGTCACCCACCACCTGTACTGGGTCCAGGAGCCTCCCCAGGACACAGCTAGCCCTTCTAAACAGCCTGTCAAGTCTATTTCTATTCCTGGCTGGTATTCTACTCTTTAGAGAACAGTAGCTAAAACTGGCCATATATTTTGGTCAAATGCTTGTTCGGTCAACATCCATTTCTCCTGAATGTCCTATACACATCGGCTGAGCGTGCATGTTTTCTGAATGGGGAAGGGTGTAAACTGTTGCCAAATAACACAGGAGGTAGCTCATCTCAACGATAAACAAGAGAATCTAGGGAGAGTCAGGAGGCCCCCATACTTAGAAAATGGCTGACCAGGCCCATTGGTCGCCTACAGTCTTGAACGGCCTAAATTAACAGCTAATCCTGTCACTTCCTGAGACTACGAGAGTTTATAAAATGAGTCACATCCACTGCCTTAAAGCACCAGGTTTCTTACAATGAACTCTTTCAATACCCTACACCTTCAGGGATTTTTAAATAACCAGAAAAACTTTCCAAAATGGCAAGAAGACCTTAGAGGCGATGCTGCCTGAGGCCCTATTTGCTAAAACACAGCCCTGGTTCATACTGTATAGGGTTCTTGGCAGTCACTATATGTAATGTTTATGGATAGGATAGGTCATCAATAGAATTCCTGAAAACCTCATTAAATATAGTCACACTTGGGGCTAGTTCACACGGGGACATGGAGGAGGATTTTGACAGTGGAATACAATGTTAGTCTATGTAGACTGCTAGCAGAGAAAAAGAAGCGACATGACCTTTCTTCAGGCGTTTTCCGCCTGAAGAAAGCAATAGAAGTGAATGGGAAGCGCAAAACGCGTTACAAAAAAAAAACAACGCGCGGTAAAAGACGCAACACGTTTTTTGCAGTCCATTCTCTTTAAGGATGGGAAAACCGCCTGGAACCTTTTGGAAGTGATTTTTACAAAAAAACGCTCCACAAAAAGCGGGACAAGGTCCAAAAAACGCTTCCTAATTAGGAAGTGTTTTTTTTCCAGTGTCAAAATAAGCCACATGTAATTTACGTGTGAACTAAGCCTTGAATTGTAAAGGATTTCATTGGCATTTGGCTTTAGCTTAAAGGGATATTTCCATCTAAGGCATGTATGGAAAATCCATGGGATAGTCAAAAATTCTTGATATGTGGATGTCATACCAATTGGGATCACCACCAGTCAATGCAAGGGCTCACTGATGCATGTTCACTAGTTCCCTGCCAATACTTATTATATATACAAGATATATATTGGGGATCAAAAGAGTTTTCTATGCAAAAAAAAAATAAAACATTCTGAATGATTTAACTTCTTGAAAGCATAGCTAATTTTATTTTTTATAATTAGACTTATTGAAAATTACAGGATATAGTACATTTATAAAATATAAAGAGATTAGGGTTGGGTTAGGGTTAGAAGGGATAGGGTAGGGTTAGGGATAGCGTAGGGTTAGCGTAGGGTTAAGGTTGGGTTAGGGTTAGAAGGGTTAGGGTATGGTTAGGGTTTGGATTGGGTTAGGGTTAGAAGGGTTAGGGTTAGAAGGGTTAGGGTAGGGTTAGGGTTAGCATAGGGTTAGGGTAGGGTTAGGGTTGCGTTAGGGTTAAAAGGGTTAGGGTAGGGTTAGGGTTTGGGATGGGTTAGGGTTGGGTTTGGGATGGGTTAGGGTTAGAAGGGTTAGGGTTAGAAGGGTTAGGGTAGGGTTGGGGTTAGAAGGGTTAACAATAGAAGGGTTAGGGTAGGGTTAGGGTTAGAAGGGTTAGGGTTATAGGGTTAGGGTAAAAAATATATGTGGATGTCAAACCAATGTGATCACCACCAGTCAATGCAACAGAGTCACTGATGCATGTTCGCCAATACTTATTATATATACAAGATATAAGGGACGCCCATCTGTTACCCATACACATTAAAGTTAAAAAGTAACAAACGCTTGACGTCCATCATAAAACTGTTATTTTTTGCAGACACAAAAATCCTGCACTCCGGGTTTTTGTGTCTTTGAAAAATAACAGACGTGACGAATTTGATGTAAACGGTTATTAATGGTCACTAATGGACACCAGGTAAAACTCCATTTAAATCAATGGGATTTTTAACGGAATGATGACTGTTCTGCTAGTGTCCGTTGTTAAACTCTCGTAACGTACACTAGCAATGGACACTACTTACGATCACCAACAGAAGTGTGAAATCCCCCTGAAGCCCCCAGTGTCGGCCATGCCATAAATACATAAAAAGAGAATACCCCTTTAAGGAGTCTATTAATAAAAATTTGTATTTATCTCTGTACTATATCATAAAATCCCGCAGGCAGGTGTGTGAAACGGAGCTCATGTCTCTGTATTCATGTGCATTATTAAAATGCATTTGGAGATACATAATGTCAGTTATTCGAGAAATCGGAGAACACAGCGCAGAGTAAATCTAATGGAGTTATTGTTAAAGCAGCAGATGCGAAGCCTGACATGATTAATTCATCTCCACATCTGTTTTCCCTTTTTTTTTTTCCCTGAAACGAATCTACGTGTATAGCCGTAACACAGACATCTGCATTCACCTGGACCCATTCCAGCTTCGTGCATAGTCAGTAATGTACAGCCAAGCGTGTTCTCGACACCTGTAGCCATAGGTCCAATGACAAGTAATTCAGATATTATCAGGGTTAGAATATTGGCTGGTGATAATGCTACATGTCATCTGACCCATCCATAGGAAGTGGTGCGTGCTACTTACTCACACGTACAGCCCTCCTTCAGGTTCCTGGATTTACTAGCAGACTAAAATGTCCTACCACTTCCTTACTCAGGAAGCTCTAAATTACGATGGACGCTCATCTAATTGTAGACCTTTCAGCGCCTCCGTCTTGTGCAGTAAACAACAAAGAATGCGCAGTCACCAAAGTAGTAATATCGAAAATCTGCTAAAAACCTCTGGTCGGTTTGATAAAGGAAGTGCTGTAAGCAAGTGTATCATTTCGGCGGCCATAGAAGGAGCACCTTGGTATCCGGAGAGAAGAAGCAGTAACAAATTAGCAAGTAAAATGTAAAAGTCTGGTAAAACGGAAAAGGTAAAAATATTCATCCGGTTTTGGCCATGATTTCATCATCCGTAACAAGAATGTTTTTCAAGGGATGTTACAATTTTAGCAAATAAATCCTACATGCTGCAGAGTGAAAAAGTTACTTGATATTCCAATATACTTTCTTAGGATTTCCTTGCCGTTTTCAAGTTCTTGGCTTTCTTTTATCCAATAGAAAATTTTTTGGGTTAAAATCTGTCCTGGTTATGTGATGGACACGCAGCTCCGAGAACTGTACTAGATGTAAAGATTGAGAGTTCTCAGTAGTTGATACCTTTTTTAATGGCTAACAAAAAATGATGACAGATTGCGAGCTTTTGGGACAGCTAAGGTCCCTTCATCAGGCTGGTACCATGTCTGATGAAGGGACCCTAGCAGTCCTGAAAGCTTGCAATCTGGCATCATTTTTTGTTAACCATTAGAGATGAGCGAGTAGTTAAATACTCGATATTCGATATTCGTTTCGAGTAGCCCCTCAATATTCGACTACTCGAATCGAATATCGAATCCTATTATACTCTATGGGGGAAAAATGCTCGTTTCAGGGGTAGGCAACATTCGATCAAATTGAACTTACCAAGCCCACGAGTGAGGATCGAGCTGGATTCTCCAAGAAGTCTTCTCTGTGTGGAGTCTTCCGGCTCTGAATTCACTCTGCCAGGCATCGGCATCGGGCCTGGGCAGAGCCGACTGCGCATGCCCGCACTACAAGAAAATGGCCGCTACTCGATCGAATACTACTCGCTCATCTCTATTAGTCATTATGATAGCAGGGGCCCAATCAGCCAGCTTAGATCGAGTGGGACAGTCCTGTATTTTGGGTGCTGTCCCGCTGTTCTGGGCCTCAGGCAGTGAATTCAACTCTGTGTCCTAAGGACCTAGACAGACGTTGAATATAGCAGTGAATCACAGAGCTATCAGCCCCGTGCTCTATTACTCAGCCTTCAGCTGATGTCTTTGGCAGGGAAGCACAATGACCACCAACAACATTACAACTGGAAGCTGCAGGTCTATGGGAATGAGTTTGTTGAGGATTGTTTGGCGGTTTTTTTGTTGGTAACATTGGTGGTTGAGGGGGCCTTTTTGTGGGGCTAGTTAAGAGGAAATTAAATTATGGAGGACCTAATTATAAATTGTTTGAAGAGGGCCTTCTAATCTATTAAACAACCCTGCGGAGATGTACCCTCTGGCTTCACTGCGCTTGCATCTGAGGTCCAGCACATGCGCACTGAAGCCAAGGCATACTCCCCTGACCTCGTTGAAGAATTGCGCCAGCAGTTAAATCTGTACGAGGTCTACAAATAATGACCAGAAATAAGACATGTCCTACATTTTTGACCGTCTGTTAGCTCAAAATGGAATTAACATGGGAGAGCTCTGGACAGGTTGAGAGGAACACCTTGTCCTTGCCACGCCATCAGGATCTGCAAAGTAGAAAACTCAGGACATTTGTGAATATGAGGATCGGTACTCCTGTAATGGGCAGTGTTTCTCCTGCCATGTTGTATATCACCATACTTGCACATGGGACCTAACCACTTATGACCCTAACCACTGGGCCTAACCACTGAACTATTGTACTGTTTGTATATACCTCATCTTCCTCAATGAAGTGGACTTCAGTGAAGAGTGGTGTCCTTGTCCTTCATCACTAGTGAGCAACTTTGGGTGACCTGCAGGGTTGTTGTTTGGCTGCAGCTCAAGAGGAAAAGGCCAGCCATGGGCATGTTGGCGGCAAAAGAAGGGGCAGTCAGCTGCAGTAGAGCAACCATATTACCATGTTCGGGCATTGGTGAGGAGCCACTGGTGCCTACCGTATTACAATCCTTCACACAAGTCATGTGCATATTTCTTTGGAAAGTCTTTAAGGAGTGCCTGAAAAATTGGATATTACCTTAAATTCAATGCCTACCAGGGGCAAGGCTATGGGTGGAGTACTAGTAGAAGTCGCAGCCAGGTTCTGGTGTCTAAGGGGCCCCATACGCTCCTCTCCCAGACATTACATTGTTGCCAAGGAGCTTCATGTTACACCTCTGCCTGCAAGTTTACAATAATCCGATACCTGAATATCTGCACAGACACATAGCCATGGATAGAGTTATATAACCTGCATTTGTAGGCCGCCATAAAACAGATTTTCCTCTAGGTTGCTTCTGTTAAAAAGCTTTTCTTCACATTTCACAATCTAAACTGGAGGATTTATTCCATTCTTAATACATCAAAATCTCAAGAGGATTAAGCAAATGCTTAAATGGTCTGCAATGTCTCTTCCTGTTAACTAACCATAACATACTTATCCTATGTATGCTCCTTAGCGGACATGACATTCCTGCCGGCTGACTCATGATGGCTGCTACATGTTTTATCAGCAGAGGAAAGACTCAGGTTCCTCATCTTGCATCTTCTTCCTGATTCCTGATATGTAATATCGCAACGGAAAGATTCTGGGTTATTGCCAATACTATATCTCATATCTAAATAGAAATATATGTATAAACACTTTACATGTACTGTATATATCTCGAAAAAATATATATATATATATATATATATATATATATATATATATATATATATATATATCTCGAAAAAATAAAGGGAACACTCAAATAACTCATCCTAGATCTGAATGAATGAAATATTCTCATTGAATACTTTGTCTTTGTTCTGTACAAAGTTGAATGTGATGACAACAAAATCACAGAAAAATCATCAATGGAAAACAAATTTTTTAACCAATAGAGGTCTGGATTTGGAGTCATCCCCAAAATTAAAGTGGAAAAACACACTACAGGCTGACCCAACTTTGATGTAATGTCCTTAAAACATGTCATAATGAGGCTGAGTAGTGAGTGTGGCCTCCATGTGCCTGTATGACCTCCCTACAACGCCTGGTCATGCTCCTGACGAGGTTGCGGCCATGGTCTCCTGAGGGATCTCCTCCCAGACCTGGACTAAAGCATCTGCCAACGCTGTGGTGCAATGTCACATGCTGGAGGCGTCACTAGGAGACAGGCCAGTACACCAGGAGACGTGGAAGGGGCTGTAGTTGGGCAACAACCCAGCAGCAGGACCGCTACCTCTGCCTTTGTGTAAGGAGGAACAGGAGGAGCACTGCCAGAGCCCTGAAAAATCACCAACAGCAGACCACAAATGTGCATGTGTCTGCACAAACAGAAACCAACTTCATGAGGATGGTATGAGGGCCCGACATCCACAGATATGGGTGTATTATGAGTGTTTTAGACCCTTATGGGGACACAATGTTAAAAAAAAAATAAAAATCAATAATTAAATAAATACATAATTAGAAAAGTAAAAAAATAAAAATAAAAAAGGAAAGTAATAATAGACCAATACCATGCCCATATACCGGTTCTAGCCCCACTCCCAATGACACAATACAAAATAAAGTTTTTTAGCAATTAAAAAAAAGTGAAAATCAGATGTTTTCCCTCCTCTTTTGTTTATAGTTTCGCAGATATAATTTTAAAAAATTAAAAAAATAAAAACAACTTAAAAAGAAATCCCTGTGTCATCGAAAAAAGTTACAAAAATTAGTCAAATAAACCAAATGATAAACTATATAAATATAATATAAAATAATAATATAAATAATAATAATAATAATAAATAATAATATAATAATAATAATAATAATAATAATTAATAATAATATAAAATATGATATAAATATACAATATTATAGCACATGAGAATTAATCCAAAAATGTGTCTCTGGTCATGAACCAGGGAAATTGGCCCGGTACTGAAGCGGTTAAAAAATCTCTCTTTAAAAAAAAGAATCACACCTCTTAAAGTCTATGGCGTTGACCATTTCAATACAATACAAACCAGGTCAATCAATTTGCCATAAAAGAGAAGAGTCCAGCAATGGCGTCAGACACCCGTCTTGTACATTTTAATTGAATAGATAAAAAGAAAATTCTATAAGTCGTTCTATTTGGCTAAACAGTCCGCAGCGATGCTGTAGACCACAGAACGGCAGCAACAGATGAAGCAGATGGATTAAAACATCCCACTGGGTCTCATTAATACCATATCTGGGAAAACAAGAAAACAACAGTTGCCGACATCAAAGAAAGCAGGTCATTGTGTGCACAGGAAAATGAAAGAAAAGTTCACAGAACTTCCATTAACTAAACATGAATAATGCAGAGTTCAAGCGGTAGTTAGTAATGTCTTCGTACCAACACCTGCTATGTATGAAACCGCTGCGAGAAGATCCGGGAACGCGGACAGTCTCTTACAGCTGGCTGTGCACTATTGTGCGTCATGGATGAAGTCATTGTTGGAAGATTGTCTATCTTAGTGAATAAACATTCTAGAACGGTCAATGTAATTGCTAGGAATGTGTTCATTAAATGAGAATTTTTGGGAGAATACTCCCAAAAAACGGAAATCTCCAGGACTCTCACAAGGAGAATTAGCTATAACTAGGCATTAGAATGAAGAAAGGTAGACTGTAGGGATTTTATTAAAAGGGTTGTCCAGGAATTGATGCAACTCAAAAATAATCGTACTAACTAGAGATGAGCGAACAGTAAAATGTTCGAGGTTCGATATTCGTTTCGAGTAGCCCCTCAATATTCGACTACTCGAATCGAATATCGAACCCTATTATAGTCTATGGGGGGGAAAATGCTCGTTTCAGGGGTAGGCCACGTTCGAACAAATTATACCTAGCAAGTCCACGAGTGAGGGTCGGGCTGGATCCTCCGAGCAGTCTTCTCCGTGCAGCATCCCCGCAGCGTCTTCCAGCTCTGAATTCACTCTGCCAGGCATCGGTCCTGGGCAGAGCCGACTGCGCATGCCCACACTACAAGTGAACATGCGCAGTCAGCTTTGCCCAGGCCCGATGCCTGGCAGAGTGAATCCAGAACTGGAAGACGCCGCGGGGAAGCTGCATGGAGAAGACTTCTAAAGGTAGGAGAAGAACCAGCGTTGATTGGCCGACTGTATAGCATTCAGCCCATCAATGCTGGTTCTGCATCAAACTTTTACATTCGAATAGCGGTGGTACTCGATTGAGTACGAGTATTTTGAATACCATAGTATTCGATCGAATACCTACTCGATCGAGTACTACTCGCTCATCTCTAGTACTAACATGTCCCTGTTGGCCTCCAGTGTTCATTCAGTCACACTTGAGCCTCATGGGGAGGAACTCATGACGTCATTTGTATACTTACTGGAAATGAGCCGGTGATGTATGTGAGTTCCTTGCCAGTGACCACTAAGGCCAATGATTGGTCCTGAGGCTCAGGCACCGGCACAAGGGTTGCTCCAGTTTTTGGACAATCCCTTTAAAGGGGCTCTATCAGCAAAATCATGCTGATAGAGCCCCACATATGCGTGCATAGCCTTTAAAAAGGCTATTCAGGCACCGTAAATGTTAAATTAAACTACCCCCCCCCCCCCCCCCCCCCGTTTTAAAATAATAACTTAAAAAAGAATGTGATTTACTTACGGAACGTGCACGCTGGGCGGGCATTCAGGGTGTGTCTTCATCTTCTTCCCCGCCTCTTCTTCCTCCGATGTCTTCGGGTCCCGTCCTCCTCCGGCGCTTGCTCGCGGACACTGATAAAAAAAATATAGCCCGGGCGCATGCGCAGTAGCCATAGTAGAAGCCGCGTGCTACTGCGCATGCGCCCGGGCTATTTTTTTTTATCAGTGTCCGCGAGCAAGCGCCGGAGGAGGACGGGACCCGAAGACGTCAGAGGAAGAAGAGGCGGGGAAGAAGAAGACGGCGCACCCTGAATGCCCGCCCAGGGTGCACGTTCCGTAAGTAGAGAACATTCTTTTTTAAGTTATTATTTTAAAACGGGGGGGTAGTTTAATTTAACTTTTACAGTGCCTGAATAGCCTTTTTAAAGGCTATGCACGCATATGTGGGGCTCTATCAGCATGATTTTGCTGATAGAGCCCCTTTAAGCTAGTCAAAATCAATGCAAACATCTACCATTTAAAACATGGACCAGAAGAAGATAATCACTGACCAAGTGTTACTCACCTCTTCTTCACCCTGCCTTACTAGCGGACAGTGTCGGACTGGGGTGTCTAGGGCCCACCAGTGGAATTATTTCTAGGGGCCCACCATCAGGATCCCTGCAAACCAGCGATACCAAGACAGGGCGGTTGAAGGTAATAACATATCAGGAGCCATGCTGCTCACCCGCCATACAATGTGCAACACTGCACTACCTAAACCTATTGCTACATACTGTATGGAAAGTGAACAGCGTGGCTCCTAGAAATGTTACCATTACCTATAGCCGCGCTGTCCTGGAACAGCTGATCTGCAGAGGTCCTGGCTGTTGTGTCATCACAGATGTAATATTGATGGTCTATCCCAGGGGTAAGGAACGTACGGCTCTCCAGCTGTTGCAAAACTACAACTCTTAGCATGCATATTGGCTCTGCTGTTCTGGGAACTCCCATGGAAGTGAATGGAGCATGCTGGGAGTTGTAGTTTCACAGCAGCTGGAGAGCCAAAGGTTCCCTACCCCTGGTCTATCCCAAGGACAGACCATCAATATTACAAAGATGGATAAACCCTTTAAAGATTTGTCCAGGAATTGGAGCGACCCATGTGCTGGGAGGAAGGTGTAAAATAAAAAAATAAATAAAAAGCACCTTCACCTGTTCCTGTTGTTCCGTTGTCCGCTGCCAGTGTCCATTCAGTCTCGCGCCGATGCACCCATGCTGGGAGTCCTGCACCTCTGAAACCAATTAGGTCTCATTTCTGGAAATCCTGTATCTAACAGACACAGGCGGGGACAACGGAGTGCTGGGGACAAAAGCTCAATGAAAAACACTGTGGAAAAAAATATATTGGGATTCACTGCAATTTTTTCCCACAATGTTTTTTTAGTTGCATCTTGCTGTTGCGCCTAATCCTTAAAGAAGACCTTTCACCATCTGGGGCACATGAGGTTTAATACACCGCTAGAAAGCCAACAGTGCGCTGAATTCAGTGTACTATTGGCTTTCACGTTCTGTGCCGGTACCGTAGATCTTCATCGTCAGAAGTGCGTTATGACAGTCAGTCAGGAACGGCCTTCCTCACGGTAGCGTCTATAGCGCTGTACTGTGAGAGGGGTCGTTGCTTACCAGCCAGCGATGACGCTGAGCGCCTATAGCGCTCTCACAGTACAGCACTATAGGCGCTGCTGTGAGGAAGGAGCGTTCCGGACTGACTGTCTGAAACGCCTTTCTGACAGTGAAGAGCTACGGACTGATAGCTCCTTACCGGGGGCACAGAATGGGAAAGCTGAAAGTGCGCTGAAATCATCACACTGTCAGCTCTCTAGCAGTCTATTAAACCGCACCTGTCCCAGGAGGTGAGAGCTCCTCTTTACCATCTCAACATACTGTACACCACACTATAAGGATAAGGCCTAACACAGTGTCCCACAGCAAAAAAACACTTCGGGAAAACCCCCGGCGCCGACACATCAGTTTTTCCTGCAGCGCTTTTTGCAGAAACTCCACAGAGGTTTCCGTTTCCGCACTCGTTTTGTACACGACACAGGACTGGGAGCAGAAAGCTTCATCCACTGTATAGTTGCCTGGCAGATTCACTGCAGCTCAGCTCCCACTGACTTCAATAAGTGCCGAGATGCAGAGAAGGTGCCGGCTGATATACAGTGGACAGAGCTTTCTGCTTCTGGCCCCGTATTGTGTACAGGACTGGTGCCAGAAGTGGCTCCATACAGCTGATCGGTCTGAGGGCTGGGAGTCAGCCCCCTACAGATCAGGCATTTATAGCCTATTCTGACGATAAACCATAGAAAATTATGCCTGGACAACCCCTTTAATTTTCCCCCCAAATGCCCCACACTTTAAAGAGGTCGTCCAGCATAATTTATTTTTTATAATTAGTTCTGGGAGGTGAAAAACAAAGTACACATAAAAAAAACCCCAATCATCTGTTCCCAGTGCTCCGGTCCTACAATTCTGCTGCTAGTTACATGCCGGACTGGACCGCACTGGGAGACACTGGGACAGGCAGACTTCCCCCTGCACACTCCGATCGGCAGTGTGCTTAAAAAAATAGAAAGTGTTTTTAAGGGCTCGTTCACATCTGCGCCCGGGGTCTCCGCCCTGCAGGCATTTTTCAAACCCATTCAAATGAAAGTGTGCGTCCGTAAGCTACTGTGAGCGTTTTGTGCTCACCGCGGCGAAACGTTTTGTTTTTTTAACCAGACACAGAGTCGGACATGCAGGACTTTGTGTCTGGTTTAAAAAAAAAACGGTTTTGCCGCAGAGAACATAAAACACTCACCGGCGCTCACGGCCAGACTCGAACCGACAGGTTTCCGTCTTCTACATGCAGAAGATGGAAACCTCAGAATGGAGACCAGACGCTGGTGTGAACCCAGCGTTAACTGTGTTTTGCTCAGTAGGGCCTAATCCTTAGTGGCCCCTGCACGCAGTATTATCCCCCAGAGCGGCCCCTGCACACAGTATTATGCGCCATAGTGGCCCCTGCACACAGTATTATGCGCCATAGTGGCCCCTGCACACAGTATTATGTCCCTCAGTGGCCTCTGTACACAGTATTATGCATCACAGTGGACTTCCCGAAAAAGGAAGATGTGAATCGGGCCTAATACATATAACATACATTTACACACATACATTCATATACATACACACACACACACACACACACACACCAATCTACAAATATACAGGACTCACACAGTATATCAGGCACTTTACACAAATATACACACATTAAATATACATATTTTACCCAAAAAATGTACTTATCCCACAGAATGGCCCTTGCACATAGTATTATCCCCCATAGTGGCCCCTGCACACAGTATTATGCCCCATAGTGGCCCCTGCACACAGTATTATGCGCCATAGTGGCCCCTGCACACAGTATTATGTCCCATAGTGGCCCCTGCACACAGTATTATCCCCCATAGTGGCTCCTGCACACAGTATTATCCCCATTAGTGTCCCCTGCATGCAGTATTATGTCCCATAGTGGCCCCTGCACACAGTATTATGTCCCATAGTGGCCCCTGCACACAGTATTATCTCCATTAGTGTCCCCTGCATACAGTATTATGTCCCATAGTGGCCCCTGCACACAGTATTATACCACATAGTGGCCCCTGCACACAGTAGTATTCCCCATAGTGGCCCCTGCACACAGTATTATGTCCCATAGTGGCCCCTGCACACAGTATTATGCCCCATAGTGGCCCCTGCACACAGTATTATCTCCATTAGTGTCCCCTGCATACAGTATTATGTCCCATAGTGGCCCCTACATACAGTATTATGTCCCATAGTGGCCCCTGCATACAGTATTATGTCCCATAGTGGCCCTTGCACACAGTATTATCCCCCATAGTGGCCCCTGCACACAGTATTATGCCCCATAGTGGCCCCTGCACACAGTATTATGTCCCATAGTGGCCCCTGCACACAGTATTATGTCCCATAGTGGACCCTGCACACAGTATTATCCCCATTAGTGTCCCCTGCATACAGTATTATGTCCCATAGTGGCCCCTGAACACAATATTATGCCCCATAGTGGCCCCTGCACACTGTATTATTCCCCACAGTGGACTTCCCGAAAAGGGAAGATGTGAACCAGGCCTAATACATATAACATACATTTACACAGACACACACACACACCTATCTACAAATATACAGGATTCACACAGTATATCAGCACTTTACACAAATATACACACATTAAATATACATATTTTACCCAAAAAATGTACTTACATTTGGCTGTGTCCTGTCTGGCTGTGGTGAAAGCTCTTCATTTACAGCAGCCGGCAGACGTCCCCCTGCACACTGCGATCTGTGTGGGGGAGGGGCAGCACAGCTCCTGCTAGTGACGGCAGTGTACAGTGCAGGGAGCAGAGACGCACACTCGCACTGATTGCTACAGGGGCCCATTTTGGCACGGTCAGGATCCCGATCGGGCCCCTGAAGATCCCGATCGGGCCCCTGACAAGTGCATTTAGCTAAAACTAATAGTCAGGCTCGGGGGCCCACCGGGGGATTCCCCGGTGCTCCGGCGGGCCAGTCCGACCCTGCTAGCGGGTGGGCTCCAGTCTTCTCCACCTTTGAGTGATTACACTAGTAGCCCCCCCTTGTGGCCACTGAGACCTCTGTGGAGTGCTCGAACTGAAGACTGACCAGAGCTCACCACTGACACGGTAGGACCAAGAAGATCTCAAGTATACAGACAGAAGGCAAACCCATTCAGCCCATCATGAGTGAGGACTAGTATTGAGCAAACCTGGTGAGATTTGTTTTATGAATATTCAAGAGATTCCTCTGGTGTTTTCATTGTGCGCCGAACTTATTCTGTCTCAATGGACGTCGACCACTTCATGTGACCAGTGAGGACCTGTGATAGGCCACTAGAGACTGGAAAAGGTCCGTAGAGGACAGGGACCTCCACCAGATGCCATGATGAAGCCCAAAGATACTATTTTCTTGTTTTTACATCCCCTGGACCTCTGATTATTACACTCTGGGGTCTCTTCATAATAGTGATTCTTGGGTGGAAAAATTCGTAACAAACCCAGATCATCATGAACTGGTTTGCTCATCTCTAGTGAGGACCCAGTTATGGTCTCCCACGTAAGGTCATACGTGTGGAGGGTAGGACAGATATAAGGCCATATGGCACATCTACAAAAACTAACATGGCTCCTACATGGATAATGAGGTAATAAAAAATGGCATTTTTTTCAGATCTTAAAAGAAACGCACCTATCTTTGCTGCAGATTTTGCTGCAGTTTTTGCAGCCAAATCCAGGAGTGGATTGAGCAGAAGGGAGAAGTATAAGAACTTCCTATATATTTCCCATTCCTTTTGAAGCCATTCTTGGCTTTGGCTCAAAAAATTGCAGCAAAATCTGCAACAACAAAAAATATGTTTTTGCAATGTAAAGGTCATTCAGTGGCTGTAAAAAGTTGCATAATGTATCCAAAGTTCAATGGTGACATTTTTTTTTTCCCCCTATCAGTATGTCTTTTTGGAGTATGGGATGGAAGTCCACGCAGACAACGGGGAGAACATACAAACTCCTTGCAGATGTTTTTTTTTTTGCCCTTGGCAGGATTCAAGCCAAGGACTCCAGTGTTGCAGGGCTGCAGTGCTAACCACTGAGCCATCATGTGGCCCCAATGGCAATATTTCTATTAGTGGTTGTGTCTGACCTTGTCTGCATTGGAACAAGACATCACACAAGAGGACAGAGACTTATAGATTTATTTTCGGGGCCGTAGATGTATGGTGAATGTATAGCTGGTATATGATACTATAAATCACCTCTTGTTCTACAGATGCTGGAGACATCAAGGCTTTATATACAAAGAGCACCGCTAACTCAATGAAAACAGATCAATACTACTTGCATTAGTTTGGTAGCACTTGTGTATCTATTCCCAGAGTAATAGCTGGTAAATTTACAAGAAAATGATTCAATCCTGCAAATGTTTGCAAAACAAGCCCTTGTCTAATAACCTTCACTGGTATAAGGTCAAAGAAATATGTAGAATCCCATATATAAAAACTGCAAGCGCAACAACTGGAGCACGGATAGAAACATAAATGCAATGTGTGAGCCAATTCTTTAGCAAAAACTCAAAGCAAAGTTAAAGGGACTGTGTCACCAGGAGTCATCATATCAACCCAGTCCTGCAGATAGATAGGTTAGTGTCACCAGAACCAGCATGTCAACCCATCCCTGCAGATAGATAGGTTACAGTCACCAGAACCAGCATATCACCCCAGCCCTGCAGATAGATAGGTTAGTGTCACCGGAACCAGCATATCAACCCAGCCCTGCAGATAGATAGGTTACAGTCACGAGGACCCATCATACCAATCCAGCCCTGCAGATAGATAGGTTAGTGTCACCAGATCCCAGCATATCATCCCAGCCCTGAAGATAGATAGGTTAGGGTGACCAGGATCTAGCATATCACCTCAGCCCTGCAGATAGATAGTATAGGGTAACCAGGACCAAGCATATTAACCCAGCCCTGCAGATAGATAGGTTAGTGTCACCAGAACCAGCATATCACCCCAGCCCTGCAGATAGATAGGTTACTGTCACCAGAACCAGCATATCACCCAGCCCTGCAGATAGATAGGTTAGTGTCACCAGAACCAGCATATCACCCCAGCCCTGCAGATAGATAGGATAGTGTCACCAGAACCAGCATATCACCCCAGCCCTGCAGATAGATAGGTTACTGTCACCAGAACCAGCATATCACCCAGCCCTGCAGATAGATAGGTTAGTGTCACCAGAACCAGCATATCACCCCAGCCCTGCAGATAGATAGGTTAGTGTCACCAGAACCAGCATATCACCCCAGCCCTGCAGATAGATAGGTTACTGTCACCAGAACCAGCATATCACCCAGCCCTGCAGATAGATAGGTTAGTGTCACCAGAACCAGCATATCACCCAGCCCTGCAGATAGATAGGTTAGTGTCACCAGAACCAGCATGTCAATCCATCCCTGCAGATAGATAGGTTACAGTCAACAGAACCCCAGCCCTGCAGATAGATACCAAACAATGGGGAAAAGGAGAGGGGAAAAAACAGCCCACTTACTTGACCTTTAAATAACTTGAGAAGTCTATCCACGGTGATGCCGTTTCAGTATTAGAAATTGGAGGAAGCCCGGATACGCCCCATCGGCTTGGGACACAAATGCAAAAAATCGGTGAAAAAGATCCAGCTCCACTCCAAGGTCTTTTTCAAATAAAACTTAGAATTTATTGATGCACTGAATAAAATCCAATCAAAAATTGAAGAAACATAAGCACCATTATGGTGTTTCCATATTCATTGTTACAGAAGACGCAACTGACGCGTTTCAAGGATTGTTCCTCTTAGTCGTAGTTGCGTCTTCTGTAACAATGAATATGGAAACACCATAATGGTGCTTATGTTTCTTCAATTTTTGATTGGATTTTATTCAGTGCATCAATAAATGCTAAGTTTTATTTGAAAAAGACCTTGGAGTGGAGCTGGATCTTTTTCACCGATTTTCTGCAGATAGATACGTTAGTGTCACCGGAACCAGCATATCAACCCAGCCCTGCAGATAGATAGGTTACAGTCATGAGGACCCATCATACCAATCCAGCCCTGCAGATAGATAGGTTAGTGTCACCAGATCCCAGCATATCATCCCAGCCCTGAAGATAGATAGGTTAGGGTGACCAGGATCTAGCATATCACCTCAGCCCTGCAGATAGATAGTATAGGGTAACCAGGACCAAGCATATTAACCCAGCCCTGCAGATAGATAGGTTAGTGTCACCAGGACCCATCATATTAACCCAGCCCTGCAGATAGATAGATTAGTGTCACCAGATCCAGTCTCTGTATCATGAATTTACTACCCCTGCCCTCTGGTGCATTGGAGTGAGAAGATTTATGATACACAGCCTACCACTGTCAGAAAGGAGAAAATAAATCCGTTACTGGCAAATATCCTTCAAGTTGGTCAGCAGCATATATTCAAGGAGGGATTCTTTGGGGGTGGCTGTGGCACAAGATGGGGAATGATTACTATGTGGGGGGGAGGGGGCATCGGCAGGGGATAGGTAAGATGAATGCTGTGTACAAGTCTTCATGGTGGTCTGGGCAAGATGGAGAAGAAAAGGGAAAGGGAAAAGCTGCTAAAATGTACAGAGACTTGACTGATGGTTATGAGAAGGGTCAGGCCCTTTTAGAGCCAGAGAGTCTGTAGTTGCTCCCGGCTCACAAATATGAGTATTAGATGTGTCTATAAGTAGGGGAGGCCATTACATAGCAGGATGGCTTGGTGGTGGTTAAAATCTGATTTCCTTACCCAATAAACCCATTACTTGACTAATTAAAGTGAATTACATTGTTATTATTGTATATTATAACATTCATTTTTATACCACGAACGCAGAGGCAAAGTCGATGGGCAGAAATACATGTTGACGTAAATAAATCCATGCATGATCCAGTAAACACGTACCATCTGTCAGGCATATGGTTAGAAAGCGTGGTGGTATAACAAATAACATATACAGAGAATTATGTATGTGGATCTGCATGCGATGAGCATATATAGGCAGCATATTGAGATTATTATTACTTTTTTTTTTGGAGTAAGAGTGAACATACCCAACCCCCTCCCTCCTTCTAATTATGGAAGGCTCCCTAGATGTCATCATGGTAAATGTACAGTATTTGTATCCACGGTGACTTAGATCCAGAGGAAATAAAAATCATTTCCTGCGGTTTGCTGTATGTAATTCATTACGCTGGTGTCTCAGAGAATAAATGACTGCTCATAACTTAATGCTGAATTAATTAGGGCATTTATTTTCAGCAAAAACAAATCAATTTCCTGGTGTTTGGTGCGGGAACATTTTGTAAAGTGGAAAAATAGCCCTTTTTATAGTGTGTGTTCACAAATATGTCTGCAATGTATAAGAAGAATTACACCCAAAATGTACAGATGCTTGGGGGTTATATGGAAGATCTATCTATCTATCTATCTATCTATCTATCTATCTATCTATCTATCTATCATCTATCTATCTATCTATCTATCTATCTATCTATCTATCTCCTATCTATCTATCTATCTATCTATCTATCTATCTATCTATCATCTATCTATCTATCTATCTATCTATCTATCTATCTATCCATCTCATATCTATCTATCTATCTATCTATCTCATATCTATCTATCTATCTATCTATCTATCTATCTATCTATCATCTATCTATCTATCTATCTATCTATCTATCTATCTATCCATCTCATATCTATCTATCTATCTATCTATCTATCTATCTATCTGTCTATCTATAACATATTTATCTACCAATATATCTAGATTTATCTACATGTATCTATTTTTCTAGCTACAGTATCTACCTATCTATAACATAGTTATTAGAGATGAGCGAGTAGTATTCGATTGAGTAAGTATTCGATCGAATATTACGGTATTCAAAATACTCATACTCGGTCAAATACCACGCAGTAAATGCAGTAAAAATTAGTTTCCACTCCCACCTTCCCTGGTGCTTTTTTTTACACCAATACCTATGCAGGGGAGGTGGGAATGGAAGTAGGACAACGTAGGCATTTTAAAAAATGTATACAGTAGAGATGAATGAGTAGTGAAATATTCAAAAATTCGAAATTCGAGTAGACCTCAATATTCAACTATTGCATCGAATACCTACTCGATCGAATACTACTCGCTCATCTCTAATAGTTATCTATCAGTCTATCTATAGCTTATTTATTTATAAGTCTATCTATCAACCTATCTATCTACATCTATAAGTTTATATACATCTATCTACCTACCTATGTATATATAACATAGTTATCTATCAGTCTATCCATCTATCTATCTATCTATCTATCATCTATCTAATCTATCTATCATCTATCTATCTATCCATCTATCATCTATCTATCTATCTATCTATCTATCTAATCTATCATCTATCAGTCTATCCATCTATCTATCTATCTATCTATCATCTATCTAATCTATCTATCATCTATCTATCTATCCATCTATCATCTATCTATCTATCTATCTATCTAATCTATCTATCTATCTATCTATCTATCTATCTATCATGTATCTATCTGTCCGTCCGTCCGTCTATCTATCTATCTATCTATCTATCTATCTATCTATCTATCTATCTATCTATCTACTATCTCCTATCTATCTATCTATCTATCTATCTATCTCCTATCTATCTATCTATCTATCTATCTATCTATCTATCTATCCATCTATCTCCTATCTATCTATCTATCTATCTACAGTCCTATGAAAAAGTTTGGGCACCCCTATTAATCTTAATCATTTTTTGTTCTAAATATTTTGGTGTTTGCAACAGCCATTTCAGTTTGATATATCTAATAACTGATGGACACAGTAATATTTCAGGATTGAAATGAGGTTTATTGTACTAACAGAAAATGTGCAATAAACCAAAATTTGACCGGTGCAAAAGTATGGGCACCTCAACAGAAAAGTGACATTAATATTTAGTACATCCTCCTTTTGCAAAGATAACAGCCTCTAGTCGCTTCCTGTAGCTTTTAATCAGTTCCTGGATCCTGGATGAAGGTATTTTGGACAAACAATTCAAGTTCAGTTAAGTTAGATGGTCGCCGAGCATGGACAGCCCGCTTCAAATCATCCCACAGATGTTCAATGATATTCAGGTCTGGGGACTGGGATGGCCATTCCAGAACATTGTAATTGTTCCTCTGCATGAATGCCTGAGGATTTGGAGCGGTGTTTTGGATCATTGTCTTGCTGAAATATCCATCCCCGGCGTAACTTCAACTTCGTCACTGATTCTTGAACATTATTCTCAAGAATCTGCTGATACTGAGTGGAATCCATGCGACTCTCAACTTTAACAAGATTCCCGATGCCGGCATTGGCCACACAGCCCCAAAGCATGATGGAACCTCCACCAAATTTTACAGTGGGTAGCATGTGTTTTTCTTGGAATGCTGTTTCTTTTTGGACGCCATGCATAACGCCTTTTTTTATAACCAAACAACTCAATTTTTGTTTCCAAAATGAAGCTGCCTTGTCCAAATGTGCTTTTTCATACCTCAGGCAACTCTATTTGTGGCGTACGTGCAGAAACGGCTTCTTTCTCATCACTCTCCCATACAGCTTCTATTTGTGCAAAGTGCGCTGTATAGTTGACCGATGCACAGTGACACCATCTGCAGCAAGATGATGCTGCAGCTCTTTGGAGGTGGTCTGTGGATTGTCCTTGACTCTTCTCACCATTCTTCTTCTCTGCCTTTCTGATATTTTTCTTGGCCTGCCACTTCTGGGCTTAACAAGAACTGTCCATGTGGTCTTCCATTTCCTTACTATGTTCCTCACAGTGGAAACTGACAGGTTAAATCTCTGAGACAACTTTTTGTATCCTTCCCCTGAACAACTATGTTGAACAATCTTTGTTTTCAGATCATTTGAGAGTTGTTTTGAGTAGCCCATGATGCCACTCTTCAGAGGAGATTCAAATAGGAGATCAACTTGCAATTGGCCACCTTAAATACCTTTTCTTATGATTGGATACATCTGGCTATGAAGTTCAAAGCTCACTGAGGTTACAAAACCAATTTTGTGCTTCAGTAAGTCAGTAAAAAGTAGTTAGGGGAATTCAAATCAATAAAATGATAAGGGTGCCCATACTTTTGCACCGGTCAAATTTTGGTTTAATGCATATTGCACATTTTCTGTTAGTACAATAAACCTCATTTCAATCCTGAAATATTACTGTGTCCATCAGTTATTAGATATATCAAACTGAAATGGCTGTTGCAAACACCAAAATATTTAGAACAAAAAATGATTAAGATTAATAGGGGTGCCCAAACTTTTTCATAGGACTGTATCTATCTATCCATATATCTATCCTTCAGTACTGACCTACCATATTATATAGTTTCTATCCTGAATACCATCATCTGTATACATTCATGTCTATTTCCATACACGTGGTATATTTGTGGAGCAAGCCATGATTTATGTAGAAGACAAGTCTAATTACTGACTTAGTGAGACGCTTCCCACTGAAATTTGGCTGAAAGGATAATATTTAAAAGCAAAGTGATTTTCGCTGCTGTATCGAGGCCAAATCTTAGCAATGTGGATTCTCTCATGTTCCTAGATTTTGCCTCATTAATTACAAGTGTAAGTCTTACAACCTGTGTTCATCTGGAGCCAAGACACATGATTTACTTCATCTGCCAAGCCGATGTGTGATTACAGGGTGTTCAGAAATTGACTTAACAAGACCTTTATTGGTTCCCTCTAAGACTCTCTCCTTCCCAGTTGCTGAAATCTTTGCAACACTTGATGACAAGGTTCATGTGATTCCAGGCAGTGTATACTCTGCTAGGCCGGCGTGTCTCTGGTGGAGGACAAGATGGTAACAATACACAAAGGTCCATGTCTACAAAAAGGTAAACCTCAAATATTGGCAGAAGTTCCACTCAAAAATTCAGAAACGTGCCAAATTTGCTGTAAAGTGAGCGATTTTTGTTGCAGCTTGCCAAATATGAAAAATGAGGAAAAATGTGGGCATATTAGACAAAATTTAGGCAACGTGTATTGAGAAGGTTTCACAGCCCTGTCCTAAGGATACATCATAATTATCTAATTGGTTGGATTCCAACAGCTGGGACTCTGAGAGATCAGATTTTTGGGAACGCAGTGTTCAGGTGAGCCTGTTTGTGGAACTCCATGCCTATTGCGTATTACAGCTTAGTGCCTTTCACTTGAATGAGACTGAGCGGTAAATATAACCGATGGACATGAAAACACTGGTCTGTGAAATGGGAGAGGCACTCACTTGAGCTGATCTGTAGGGGTCCCAGGTACCAGACCCTCACTGATCAGCTATTGATAACCAATCTTAAAGATATCGTAGGTCATCAATATTTAACTGTTGCATAAACTCCTTTAGGACATATGGTGGCTATAAGTCAGCAATAGGATTGAGCGATCGGAATCCGAAAAGATCGGATTGCGATAGAGTAAATTTCACGATCGCGATTGGAATTCTGATCCCAATCTTTTCCGGTGGGATCGAGGTCAGAGGTTATCTCAAGATCAACTCAAGCCTATTCATGTATATATCATTAATAGGGTTGAATGATCGGGATTGGGAAAGATCAGATCCCGATCAGCGATTGAGCAAATTTCACGATTGGGATCAGCTGGAAAAAGATTGGAAATCGGATTTTAAAATCGATTCTGAAATCTCAAGATTGGCTCAACCCTAGTCAGTCAAGCTATAGGCACCAAGAATTAAAGGTAAGCGTAGTTGGATAGTCAACAGTTTATACAGTATGGCGTACAGTTGCAGGCAGCCTTGGACTGTCCCACAGGGATATAAGTGAACCCTGACTCCTAGCCCACCAACCCTTGGCAGAGTGATGCATGCCATAGTACACTCACTACACTATACACTACCTATAGATAGGCAGCATACAGTATATCACACAGCCTATGTGCCCATATAATATATTGGGTACATTACTTACTACATACCACTCACTTTACAATATATGGAGCCATTGAGATGACTTCTAGGCACAGAGGCAGGCGGACCACTCTCCACTCTCCTGGACTCCATGTCCCTACTTTGATTTTGGGACCCCAATCCCCAATTACCGTATATACTCAAGTATAAGCCGACCCGAATATAAGCCGAGGCTCCTAATTTTACCACAAAAAACTGGGAAAACTTATTGACTCGAGTATAAGCCGAGGGGGGGAAGTGCAGCAGCTACTGGAAAATTTCAAAAATTAAAATGGTTGGAGTTTTTGGGTGCAGTAGTTTCTGGGTGCTGGAAAGGGGAGGGGGTGTTTTGGTTGTTTGTCTGCCCCTTCCCTGAGCTTGAGGACTGGGTATTTTTCCACCACTTGGAATGCAGCCTGGCTGAATATAGGGGATCTGCAGTGCTCCTATTAACCTCTTCCCAACAGAACAGGAGCACTGCAGATCCTCTATATTCAGTAGACCGGGCACTGTCAGACACAGGGATACCTAATGTGTTTGTGTTTCACAGTCATTTTCTACTTTTGTATGTATTCTAGGGAAAGGAGGGATTTACAACTTTTATTTATTTATTTATTTATTTTTTTTTTGCACTATTTTATGGGAGATTCTATACATTGATATTGTGGCTGGTCATAGACCCCCCTCACCCTCCTAAAAAATAAATAAATAAATAAATAAATAATTTTTTTTTTTTTTTTGCTGACTCAAGTATAAGCCTAGGGAGGCTTTTACAGCACAAAAACTGGGCTGAAAAATTCGGCTTATACTCGAGTATATACGGTATGTTGCCCACAGAGCTAAGGGGGCTCTTGTCTCAGGCAAGGGGTAGGTAGTAGGGTAATATTGTTAATAAAATATAAGGCAGGTACTATTTGCATTTAACTGTATAATAGCCCCTGAATTAATTCTACCAGTCGGTTTTAGACACCCCAATCCAACGCTGTTAACAGTGAGCAGCTCCTTAACCGAACGCTCCTGGGTCATTTCATCTTGCTTGGTTAAACTTGTGGCTGGGCTAGTGTGGAAGCAGCCACTTGGTCAAGTAGGGCTGAAAGCACCAGTTATGGGCTTTTGCTCCCAAGGTCAGCTAGGGACTGTTCATAGTATTACTATCTCCTCATTCTCTACTGTACCATCTACCCTTGGCTCATCTGACTACTTCATAGATTACTTCCTTAGCCTTACATATGTGTCTCAGGGGCTAAAGGAATACCCAAGGCCCATCTGTTGCTACAAATCATTTGTCCTGATCGACCTTCACAGTTGAAACATTTCTGTAGTTTTCTTCGAAACCAGATGGTTGACGTTGTAGTCAACTTTTTTTGATTTGGAGGATCTGAACCTTAACTCAAATATTTAGGTCCCAGAGTTCTCCTTCCCTCTTGTACTATTGTTCTTTGCAGGGAAACATGATACTATTACTAATCAAAACTTCTCAAGTGATGTAAGAAACGCGCTGTCAACTGCATTCTCAGCCGCCCGCCGGGATGGAGCTATCCTTACAATGAAGAGTAAACACACTGTCAAGAACACTTTCTACTTGAGTGAACAACATCGTCAACACGTTACGAAACGGGTTTCTTTCTCTGTTTCCAGGTACGGCGGTAACAGCTTGTGCTCCAATTAGGCTTCTTTTAGTGAATAACACATGTCACAAACAGAAAGAACTTGGAGGTGACTTAGCGTAATGGGGTTTCGTTCCAGTTTTCAGATTAATATGGATGACATAAGCCTAGTGATTTGTCCAACAGTGATGTTGAAGACTTTGAAGTTTGGTGAAGTCAGTTTAATTTTCAGCTTCAGTTCTAAGTGACCTCAGGCAAGTTAAGTCATTTCACTGAGCCTTAGGCAACGGCTTGAATGGATAAACTCTCCGGGGTCTGTCTAAGACATCATGTGAGTCGGGAATAAAGCAGTCTACAGTGACAAGGATACTTAAACAAACAAGACGAAAATGAACATTTTTATTAAAAAGCAAATATTCTTAAGATGTTGGCTTTATCGGCAATTATGTTGGCTTGCCTTCGAGGTCTACGCTATTAATAACGTGTCCTACATTGAACCGTATGCAAAAGAAATCGGGTGACATTGCATCTTTTTGTGCCTTGTTGTCTGAGAAGTATTCTTACGTGCCTAATGTACTAAAAAAGAGCACGGTGGGGCAGATTTATTAAGACTGGCGTTTCGTTCTCCAGTCTTAATAAAGGCTCTGACAGGCGCGGGGCATGGCTGATTTATGACACGGTTCCAGATGTTTAGGAACTCGCATGGATTTCCATTATAACTCGTGTCTGGCAAGAGTTATAATGAATATATTAGGCTGACGTGCCCCTGTCCTGCACCGTAACGCTCTGCCCATATTTGCACAATGTGGTGAGCAAGGCAAAGGATTGTGGTGCACATTTGCCACTAGATGGGGCTTTGTTCCAAATGTGTCCCACAATATCTATGTGTTACCCATCTATTCCAAAAAACTGGCATCGAGGGATTGATAAATTTCCCCCAAAGGTAATAATTGCGTGGGGATCCCAAAGCGGTAGGTTGCTCTAATCATTTTATTTTTTCTTAAATTGACCATTACCTATTGGATTGTTTAATTTACCACTCACTGATCCCTGTCTTTTCCAGGTCCATCTCTGCTTTGGCCCCCAGGGAGCGCTGCACATCCAATCACTGAACAACATTAGGATGTCATGTCTGGACATTCTTCAGAGTCAGGACATGATGGGCCTACAGGAGGCCAAAGCAAAGGAAGACCTGGACAGGAGCAAAATCGGCGCATTGTCAACACAGTGGCTCAGTGGTTAGCACTAGAGATGAGCGAGTACTATTCAAAGCTCCAGTTTCGAATAGCATGCACCCATTGGAATGAATGGACCGCTTCCACTCATTCCTATGGGTGCGTGCTATTCGAAACGGCCGTTTCAAATAGTAATCGCTCATCTCTAGTTAGCACTGCAGCCTTGCAGCATTGGAGTCCTGGGTTTGAATCCCACCAGGATCAACATCTGCAAGGAATTTGTATGTTCGAGCCGTGTTTGTGTGGATTTCCTCCCATTCTACAAAGACTTACTGATAGCAGAAATAAAGTACATTGTGATCCCTATATAGGATTTAAAAAAAAAAAAATGGCGTGTTTTAAATATCAGTCATTACCTGTTGGAATAACCCTGGTAATGGCCAAATGTATGACTGTGTAAGGACCAAAAAAGGGGACAATATACTGCATGGGGGCCAAGAAAAAGCAGCAATACGCTGTGTGGGGGCCCGTAAATGAAACGTTACTCTGTGTGAGCACCACTAAAGGAGATGTGGAGTAGTCCTGTGCAAAATATGGAGTTGTGAAGTATATGGAACCTGGAATTTTGCCAAAGAAGACAGCACAGCATGATACACTAATCTGTCTGCATTTTTTGGCCTGCAAATGGGGGTAGTTGCAGCAAAGAGCAGTCATACTAATTTTGATTATGGGGGCCCCCAGGCATTATTTGTTTGTTGTCCCTGAAATGCCAGACCAACACTGTGTAAAAGAAAAAAATAGTACATATTATAAATGTATTGTAAGATGCTACTCCAGATATACCATACCCATTTTACCCATCAAAAGAGCAAAGTGACGAGTCCTGTATTACAAAAATGGCAAGGAATAAGAAGAAAAACGGTGCTATGGGCTTGATAAATCAAGTCAAGTTAGAAAGTAGGTCCAGCTTTGAGAGGTGTTCAGACTGTATGATCTACGACAGGTCCATATTTTGTATTGGGTGCTTGAGGTCCAGACATACATTAAATGGCCACCACGTAATGAAACATTTACCCTGCAGCCAGAAACGCTAAATTTAAGACAGGGTCGTAGCTATAGGTGGTGCAGAGGTTATCCTGAGGGGCCCAAAGGCCTCTCTATAACGTAAGAAGACACCCGTTTTATAGATAGCCCATGGTAGGTGGGGCCCCTTTACAGATTTTACACTGGGGCCCAGGAGCTTCAAGTTATGCCTATGATTTAAAATTATAGCCAGATGTGGCTTTGTGAGATAACGCCTTTAAAATATTTAATTGTGACCTCCATTTATGGGTATATATGTATACAATACAGCCATGGTGATGTCACTTCACATAGTCACATGACTGTAATGCCTCTGGCTGTGACAAACTGTCCATAGTGATGTCATGTTTCCCAGTCATAACATGTCCTGTTCTTTAGTCATATGTTTAATCCAGCAATATACATATACCATACCTCCCAACCATCCCGGATTCTGCAGGACAGTCCCGGATTCCGGGTCCTGTCCCGTGGTCCCAGTCGGTGGGAGGTATGTCCTGGATTCAACTCATCTGCATCCGGGTGGGAGCGAGAAAAGGCAAGTATCAGTGATTTTATTATGTTAAACCTTGGGGGGGGACATTAGACTGGGGAGAGATAAAGGGGGACATTAAACTGGGGTCAGATGAAGGGGGACATTAGGCTGGTGGTAGATGAAGGGGCAATTAAGCTGGTGGCAGATGAAGGGGGACATTAATTTGGTGGCAGATGAAGGGGGACATTAAATTGGTGGCAGATGAAGGGAAAATTAAACTAGGAACAGTTGGAGGGAAGCATTAAACTATTGGCAGATGAAGGGGGGCATTAAACTGGTGGAAGATGAAGGGGGGCAATTAAACTGGAGAGAGATGGAAGGGGGGATATTAAACTGGGGGGCAGATAGAGGGTGGCATTAAATTGGAGGCAACTGGAGGAGAACATTAAACTGTGGGGGTAGCTAGTGGACGATTATAATGTGGGGTCATATAATATTAGGGTGACTGTATTAGCTTTACACTATGTGAGAGCACAAAGAAAAATGTGTGGGAATGAGCGGAGTCAACATAGAAGTTGGCAAATGTAAATTTACCGTGGCGCACATTGCTCGCCACAACTATTTAGATATTATTAGTGCTATGCGGTATCTGCAAAATCTGATCAATGGCTATAGCTGGGAATTAATTCTCATTTGTGCTATGATTTGTTGAATAAATGGATATTTTACACCCTAGGGTCAGATGGATGGATCGATGATGAATAGAGATGAGCGAGTAGTATTCGATCGAGTAGGTATTCAATCGAATACTACGGTATTCGAAATATTCGTACTCGATCGAATACTACTAGGTATTCGTAGTAAATATTCAATTCAGAACCAGCGTTGATTGGCCAAATGCTATACAGTGTATAGCATTCGGCAAATCAGTGCTGGTTCTGCAGCAGGCTCGTCCTTGCTAGTCAGGAGAGCTGGCAGCTTGCTGTTACGAGGGAGCTTACTTTTTCTCATAGGAATGCATTGGCCAGTGTTGATTGACCAGTGTACAGCATTCGGCCAATCAACGCTGGTTCTGCCGGAGGCTCGTCTGTGAGGAGGCGGAGTCTAAGATTGGACCACAGCAGTCTCCATTGTGGTCTGATGTTAGACTCCGCCTCCTCACAGACGAGCCTCCAACAGAACCAGCGTTGATTGGCCGAATGCTGTACACTGGCCAATCAACGCTGGTCAATGCATTCCTATGACAAAAAAAAGTCAGCTGTCTCGTAACAGCAAGCTGCCAGCTCTCCCGACTAGCAAGGACGAACCTGCTGCAGAACCAGCGTTGATTTGCCGCAGGCTCGTCTTTGCTAGTCGGGAGAGCTGGCAGCTTGCGGTTACGAGGGAGCTTACTTTTTATCAGCGCTACTGCAAGCGCTGTACAGTTAAAGCGCACGGACCCCATAGACTATAATGCTTTAACTACACAGCACTCCTCCTAAACACTCTCCTTCTGCTACTCGTGGACTCGGTGACTCTCCTTTAGTCAAATAGTAGTTTCCCCTGAAACGAGCATTTTTTCCCGTAGACTACAATGGGATTCGATATTCGATCGAGTAGTCGAATATTGAGGCTCTACTCGAAACGAATATCAAATCTCGAATATTTCACTGCTCGCTCATCTCTAATGATGAATGATATTACCTTACAGGAGACTACAGTACATATATAGATTGTATATACTTTCCAAAAACAAATATCTGTATATGACTGGGGACAGGGACTGGTGTAGATGAATACAAGCTGTGTACATCGCTGCAGCATAGGTTGATGCCATATAAATAATAGAATCCTGTAATGCACAGATCTCTCCACAGCCTTTTCCTCTTCCTGTAGGTTAGCTCACTGTAGCTCCTGACATAATTTCCATCTACTTTTACTGTTTCTATTCGTGTTCCTTACATTTTGTATCCCCCTCTGGGAAAAGGCAGGAAGCAGAGTACAAGGCCAGGACATTATAAATATGAATGTAAAGACAGCCTGGAGCGCCGAAACCTGAGATAAAGCATGTAAAAATATATGGCAGAGGAGTCAAAAATATAGAGAATTGTACTGGATTATTTACAGCCAGGAAGTGTTACATGTGAGCTGCCTCTATATATTAACCAGCTGGACTAAACTATATGTCTATGTGTTTATCTATCTATCTATCTATCTATCTATCTATCTATCTATCTAATTATCTATGTAACTATTCATTCATTTCATTTCTATATATTTATTAATCCATCTCATATATATATTTCATATCTATCTATCTATCTATCTATCTATCTATCTATCTTCTATCTATCTATCTATCTATCTATCTATCTATCTATCTATCTATCTATCTCCTATCTATCTATCTATCTATCTATCTATCTATCTATCTCCTATCTATCTATCTATCTATCTATCTATCTATCTATCTCCTATCTATCTATCTATCTATCTATCTATCTATCTCCTATCTATCTATCTATCTATCTATCTATCTCCTATCTATCTATCTATCTATCTATCTATCTATCTATCTATCTCCTATCTATCTATCTATCTATCTATCTATCTATCTCCTATCTATCTATCTATCTATCTATCTATCTCCTATCTATCTATCTATCTATCTATCTATCTATCTATCTATCTATCATCTATCTATCTATCTATCTATCTATCTATCTCCTATCTATCTATCTATCTATCTATCTATCTATCTATCTATCTATCTATCTATCTCCTATCTATCTATCTATCCTTTTCATATCTATCTATCTATCTATCTATCTATCTCCTATCTATCTATCCTTTTCATATCTATCTATCTATCTATCTATCTATCTATCTATCTATCTATCCACAGACCATATCTACACCCTGCACAGCCTCATCAAGACGCACGTCCACAACACCAGAAGAGGGAAGATATTCGCCTGCTTTGTGGACTTTAAGAAGGCGTTTGATTCAGTATGGCACCCAGGCCTGCTCCTAAAACTCCTAGAGAGTGGAATAGGAGGAAGAACGTACGACGTCATCAAGAGCTCCTACACCGGAAACCAGTGCAGTGTGAAGGTGAATGGGAAAAGGACAGCATACTTCCAACAGGCCCGAAGGGTCAGACAAGGCTGTAGCCTGAGCCTAACGCTTTTCAACATCTACATCAATGAACTGGCTACAGCCCTGGAGGCCTCACCAACCCCAGGCCTCACCCTGAACGACCGGGAGGTGAAGTTCCTGCTATACGCCGACGACCTCCTACTCCTGGCCCCCACTGAGAAAGACCTCCAAGAAAGCCTGTCCGTGCTGGAAAAATTCAGCACCACATGGGCTCTACCCATCAACCAGAAGAAGACCAAAGTCATGGTATTTCAGAAGAAGGGCCACAATAAAGCCCCCACCCCACAATTCACACTGAACAGCTCCACAATGGAGAAAACCAACAGCTACACCTACCTGGGGCTGGAGCTCAGCCAATCAGGAAGCTTCAAAGCAGCAATAGAAACCCTGAAAGCAAAAGCTTGCAGAACCTTCTACGCCATCAGAAGACAACTGTACCACCTCAAACCACCGGTGAGGGTCTGGCTGAAGATATATGACGCTGTCATCTCCCCGATCCTTCTCTATGGCAGTGAGGTTTGGGGCCCAGCCACCTACCCAGACCAGTTTGATCTATCTATCTATCTATCTATCTATCTATCTATCTATCTATCTATCTATTTCATATCTATCTATCTCATATTTATCTATTTAATATCTATTTATCTACTGTATCTCTCTATTTGCTATCTATCTATCTATTTATCTATCCATTTCATATCTATCCATCCTTTAAGTCCAGAGATTTCATTGGAAAAATTGGCACCCTGCAGACCCTATTGTAGTGCGGACTGCCTTAACAATTCTAGGGAATGTGACCTGGAAACCCTACTGTGATATAGAGATATTCTCTCCTTACAGAACCTGGATATGTTTTCCCACTGCTCAATGATTAGACAGTAATAGTCGTCTACTGTTATAGGCCATTCTTATTAAGGAACATGATGTTGTGCATTTGGACACCAATTTTCTTGACTGTTCATAAGAATGATTCTTCACGATGCTTGACATCCTCCTCTGTCCCTTTACGTGCACATATGACTTTCGCTGGAAGTTTTTCCTCGGTCACACCATTTTCAGTATATACTCTTTATTTGTTGAGGGAAACTCCATTGGCCCATTGGTTCCATTTGTGTTGCACTGGGGACTACTATGATCTATCCTACAGGGCATCCTTTGTTCTGTCTAGGCAGCTTGCTTGCCATCACACTCACCTTCTGGAAACCGGAACTTCTAGTTTCCACTGAGATTTCGCCTCCTACCATTACCATAATTAACATAATCTTCTCCATTATGCCTTAAAAAGTTAGCTAACTGGTCATTTTCTTAAAATTACTGCTTACCAACAAAGATACACCCTAAATGGTACCAATACTGAAAAAAAAATTGCAGACTTACGTGCCCTGGGCAAGGTGTGTCTTCTTGACTTTAAGACCTTGTCAATTGTAACAAGTGACATAGAACAATGAACTGCAAGCGCTTCCCTAAGTAAACCAAGTGGTCCGTTGAGACCTGGCATTGTTTTGTTTTGTTTTTTTACATGTTTTATTTGTTGGAACTTTTTGTTATAAATTTTAATTTTTCTAATTTGTTATCATCTGAGGGATTGTCTGATTCCCTAAGATTAAAAAGCATAAAGCACAAAATGTTCTTACCTGTGTCTGCTCCACTGGTGCCATGGCCCTAATGAAATTAGTTCTCCAAAATAGTAACCAATTTAACCAGTGGCTAAAATTTTACCAAATTCTTTGCATGCATGAATATAGTTCAAATTCTGCATCTTAAACACGTTCATGGAATGAGACCTAACATCTAATATAAAATTCACACTTGTCCAATGTCTTGGACAATTAAAAAATAATGGGTCACAAATAGGGTTGAGCCGATCTTGACTTTTCAGGATCGATTTTGAAATCCGATTTCTGATCATTTTTCATTTTTCACCCGATCTCGATCCCAATTCCGATCCCAATGCAAGTCAATAGGATTTTTTTACTAATCAGAGATTGAATTTTAAAAACAATCCTATTCACTATACAGCATGGAATCTAACAATTGACGCTTTAATTGTTAGAATCCACGCTGTGTAGTGATTTTTTTAAATCACTAAGTAGCCAGAGGATTTTTTTTTAATTCTCTGGCTACTTAGTCCCCCCCTGGTGTCCACTTACCTGCAGAGATGGCTGGTCCGGTGCCCGGTGTTCTCGTTCTTCTTCGCCTCGCTGCCCCCTGCCTCCCAGGTTAGGAGAGTGTGGGCGGGTTAGGAGAGTGTGGGCGGGTACTGGGAGGAGAGACATCACGTCTCCCCACCCTGTACCCGCCCACACTCTCCTAAGCCACAAGCCCACCTTCTTCCTAGCTCTTTAACACTAACCTGGGAGGCGGGGGCAGCGAGGCAAAGAAGACCGAGAGCACCGGGCACTGGACCAGCCATCTCTGCAGGTAAGTAGCTAGTTGAGATGTTAGCTAGTCTCCCACTAGAATGAATGGACTCAGCCGGCGCGCAAGGGGTTAAGGCTGTGTGCTGGCTGCTTCACACTAAGTACACACTCCGCTCAGAATGAGCGGAGCGTATACTCAGTGTGAAGGTTAATATTGTTAGCTTTTCCCACAATGCTTGGCCAGTAGCAAAGCATTGTGGGAAATAATCACCAATCTCGATCCCACCTAAAAAGATTGTGTTGGGAATTCCGATCGCGATCGTGAAATTTTCTCGATCGTCGATCGGTATCCGATCTTTTCTGAACACGATCACTCAACCCTAGTCACAAACGATACTGGCCAGTATAAATAAAAAATATAATGAGCATCAAACATGAAGAATATAGAGTTCCCCAAAAAGAAAGGATTTGCAAAAACTAGGGAAAAATAGGAAATAAATAGGATAAAATAATAGACCAAAAAAATAATCAGATATGTGAAAATAAAATAAAAAGAGTAACAGAATGTGAGACAAAAATGAGTAAAACAACTGAAATAATAATGATAAAAAAAAATAGCCACAATAATTGAATAGCTTGGAGGAATATAATGGTATCTGCCATTTTATAAAAACAGAAAATCGATATTTTAGGGACCAGCTGAAGCCATAAATCACTTGGAGTTTTTCAAAACAATTACAACATAGATGAACAAAACGATGATATTGCAATTTCATATATAACAATAACAACGCTAGCGCTGGAGTCTACTCATTCATTCCATCAATGGAAAAGCTGAGAAATGCGGCTTACCATTATGTTTCCCTGAGCCATTCAATTCAGGAAAATAATTGGCCTCAAAAATAAGAAATACAAAGTGTCACAAAGGGAAAAAAGTCACAAAAATTAGGAAATAGAATGATTAAAGTATAATAATGGACCATAACAATTAGTACAATTATTAGAAAAAAAAGTAAAATAATAGGCCACAAAAACAAGGAAAGTAATTGGAAATGCAATAAAAATTTGTAAAACAATGAGAGGAGTTTATTAAACCATTTAAGTCAGTTTTCTGGTATAGTTGGGTGCAACTGTAATCTTTGGTTCATGGGCCCAAATTAAAGGGATCCTATTAGTCAGACACATTTTTTTCTAGGTCCTACGTCGGAATAGCCTTAAGAAAGGCTATTCTTCTCCTACCTTTCGATGTCTTCGCCGCACTGTCATTCGCCTACAATCCTGGTTCTTGTCAGTATGCAAATTAGCTCTCTCGCAGCACTGGGGGCAGGCCCCAGTGCTCAAACAGCACTTGGGGCGTCTGCAATGCTGCGAGAGAACTCTCTCCAGCGCCCGCTCCATCTTCGTCAGCAGCGTCCTCTTCACCCTGTTCTTCCGGCGGGGGCTTGTAACTTCTAGGCCTTGAGCAGAGCAGACTGCGCATGCCCACAGGTCATGAGAAAATGGCCTCTTGTACAGTATTGTAAGCGGCCATTTTCTAGTGGGCATGCGCAGTCTGCTCTACTCAAGGCCCAAGGCCTAGAAGCTATAAGCTACTGCCGGAAGAAGAGGCTGAAGAGGACGCTGCTGACGAAGAAGGTGGCGGCACTGGAGAGAGTTCTCTCGCAGCATTGGGGACGCTCCCAGTGCTGTTTGAGTGCTGGGGCCCGCCCCCAGTGCTGCGAGAGAGGTGATTTGCATACTGACAAGAACCGGGATTGTAGGCGAACGGTGGTGCGGAGAAGACAACGAAAGGTAGGAGAAGAATAGCCTTTCTTAAGGCTATTCCAACGTGGTACCTAGAAAAAATTGTGTTTAACTGATAGGATCCCTTTAATTGTAACTCATGAGTTAACCAGGAAATATCCAAAAGTTCATGACTGTCATAGATGTCCATTCTGGCACAAGTGAGTGTGCCTGATTTTTTAAGACACCCAAGCCTCCTAATAATTCAGGCACATCTGATGCCAGTCATTGGCTTTATTAACAGCAAACTTAATAAATTCATCCACGGGAGTCAAAAATAGGAAAAAATAACAGGCCATTAAGGCTAAGGCCCCACGGGCCGAACTGCCGCGCTAAAGAGCATGCGGGAACAACCGCGGCGTAAATGCATTGCGGTTCTTCCCACAGTCCTTTGAACAGAAAGTTCACAGAGTTTTCCTCCGTGGACTTTTTGTTACAATTATATCTATAGGAAAGCCACAGGAGTTTCCGTAGATATAATTGACATGCTGTGATTTTTAAAACTGCGCCGGTTTTGGAAATCGCAGCGTGTCCGCACTGCGATTTTTTTCTGCAAAGTAGGCATGGGATTCGCATGAATCCCATCCACCTTGCAAGTACTGTACAAGGCCTCAATTTTTCCTGCGGCGTTTCCGGACCGTGGGGCCTCGGCCTAAGGCCGGGTTCACACGGAGTTACGTGCCGCGAGATTTGGCACGTAGACGCCGCGTGACCCTTTGCGTGCCGTACACGCTCCCATTCATTTCAATGGGAGCGGGGAGCGTATGCGCCGCGCTAGTTTACGGCCGTGAATAAATGCACGGCCGCAAACTAGCGCGGCGCATACGCTCCCTGCTCCCATTGAAATGAATGGGAGCGTGTACGGCACGCAAAGGGTCACGCGGCGTCTACGTGCCAAATCTCGCGGCACGTAACTCCGTGTGAACCCGGCCTGAATCGGCCATTCAATGCAGGAAAATTGGCTTAGAAATGATTAATATAAAGTGACACCAAAAAAAAATTTTACAAAATTTACAAAAAAAATTGTGAATAAAAACAAGTAAAAAATGGACTACATAAATTAGCAGCACAATCAGAAATAAAAAATAAAGGGTGACAAAAGTAAGGAAATTAATTGGAAGGGGAATAATGAGTCATCAAAAATTAGAAAAATTGGGCAACTAAATGGGCCATTGAATACAGGAAAACAATTGGCTTAAGAAATGAATGTGGTACAACGTGAAAAAGTTTTAGAAAAAAATTAAAATAGATAAGTAAAACAGTGAACTATATAGATGAGAAAGGATAAAAAATTTACAAATTTAAAGGAAAAGAAAAAAATGGACCCAAAAAATAAGTCAGAAGTCTGGTAAAAATGACAGAAAACAAGGGGCCAAAACAATAGCAGAAAATAATGAGCCATGAAAATGAGAAAAATATTTGGACACAAAAATAAGGAAAATAATCCGAAGTACAGTAAAAATGAAGGAAAATAAGGATCCAAACAATATGGGGAAAAATAATGAGCCATAAAAATGTGAAAAATATTAGAACAAAAATACAAGGAAAATAATCAGAAAATAATCAGAAGTACAGTAATAGGGAAAAATAATGACCAATAAAAATGAGTAAAGAAGAAAATATTGGATGGAAAAAATTTGGAAAAAATGATAGGCCATTAGTTGCTAGCGATACAGTTGTGAATAAATAAAATCCCCAAAAATGACCCATAAAAGATTCTAATTCTATTAATTTTTTAAGCTATTTAGAACCTGGCCACTCCACATAGAGTTAATGAAACAAAGCCAGCTGTAATTGCTGTCTTTAGGTTGAGAATATATGTTACACTGTTGTTTTGGGCGTTTCTGTTGTATTTCCTCCCCCCCTTTACAAGCAAACAGCGCTATTGTGTGTTTCCAGCATCAACAACAGATTATGCTTTTAATTCCTGTGACATTCCCAGGCTGTAATTAAGATGTCTGAAATGACTGGCTCAATGGGAGTGTAGTGGTTTAATAATGAATGGACTGGAGAGGGTCTAATAGCCAAGGGGCAAGAGAAGGAAGCGTAACACATTCCCAGTGGTTCCCCTCCAGTAAAGCCTCCACTTGTTAAACAAATGAGAACATCCAAAGCTCTTTTGTATTGTAGAAGATTATTATAAACTGTATTCTGCAGCCTGTAAACAGTCATCTCACCACAGTAAACCTGCACTGGTACGCTGGGGAATAGTATTATCTATGGTCCAGATCACTACTCACCAAGAAGGACATAGAGTAGGTATAGCAAACAGGAAAAATACATTAAAAACAAACCAAAATAATACCCCTGTTTTCATTCACTTGGACATCTTCCAATGCTTACTTGAGATGGGTGAACCTCTGAAGATTTGTTTAGCTTCAGGCTTGGATGGTTTAGCATTTGGTCGAATGAGTTTGGAAGTGAAATTGTTACACTCTGTGGTCTCTTCAGTCTCCAGAGTAGAAGAGGTGGAGGCCTCAAGGAGGCCCACAAAAGGTTCTTCTTGGTACACTTGCAAACAGTTCTTGAAGGAACTCGGCAGGGAGGTTGTTCCCACCATCTTGGAGAGCTAAGCACAGATCTTCTGTGGATGTCGGCTTGCCCCAATCCTTCTGTCTCTTCATGTCATCTCAGACAGACTGGATGATGTGGAGATCAGGGCTCTGGGGGGGCCGTAACATCACTTCCAGGACTCCTCCTCCAAAGAGCAAAGGTCACACCAAATATTGATGGGATTTAGATTTATCTTTTCTTCATTCACTTCATATTGTTAATTGACAAAAAAATTAATTATTAACACTTCTATATCTGTGCACAACACTGCCTATCCAAATACAGGATACCCCCTTCTTGTAAAGTGCAGTATATGTACTGTATGTCCTGGTGCAGATGGAGGTGAACCTATTTCAAAAGATTAAGAAGATATATGAAAATTTCTGAAATGTTAAAATATATTTATGTGGACGTGATATCTACAGAGTACAGAAATATCCCATGTGTATTGGGGCAACACGGTGGCTCAGTGGTTAGCACTGCAGCCTTGCAGCGCCGGAGTCCTGGGTTCAAATCTCGCCAGGTACAACATCTGCAAGGAGCTTGTATGTTCTCCCTGTGTTTGTGTGGATTTCCTCCCATTCTACAAAGACATACTGATAGGAAAAAAAGAAAGTACACTGTGAGCCCTATATGAGGTTCACAATCTACATTAAAAAAAGAAAAAAAAAAAGAAATATCCCATGTGTTGTTAATACAGCCAGCTTACCATTGATGACCGTGCTCTGCAAATGGTTGAAATGTTCTTAGAACATGAACAGAAGAATTATATTGAGATTTTTCCCTGGAGAAGGTCCTCTAATGGGACACACAAAATTTTATTTTATTTTTGTGAGATTTATTACTGTTGATAAGCCAATATACCTCTGTGCTATAGAGAGTCGTCCTACAGCTCGATTATGTCACTTCATTTTGTGGTTTCTTAGAATTATTTTTGAGGCCTACGTTTCTGGCGATGACATCAAGAGTAGTCGACCAAGAGTGAAACTTCTAGTCCTTAGACCTCAACTGAAATGATGACTATGTAGAAAAGCACATATGTGTGTACAATGGTTGAGTCAGCACTTTAACCCTTTAAACACAGGGTAGTTTGTACATTAAAGGGGCTTTATCAGCAAAATCATGCTGATAGAGCCCCACGTATGCGTGAATAGCCTTTAAAAAGGCTATTCAGGCACCGGTAATCTAATTTTAAACCCCCCTGCCCGTTTTAAAATAAAACTATAAGAACATATAGGTAAATGATACCTGAACGTGCACACTGGGCGGTTTTGCATGATCCGACGTCATCTTCGGTCCCTCCTTCTTCTTCTTTCTTCTTACAGCGATGTCCTCCTCTTCTGGATCTTCTCCGCCTTCATCTTCTGTTTTTCCGGCGGGTTGTGTTCAAATCCCGCGCCTGCGCATGCTCGCTCCCTCGGGAGCACTACTGTGCACGCGCCACCGCCATTTTTGTTATAGTTCTAAGTATGCTTAGAACTACGTGAGCATGCGCAGAATGCTTGCCTTCTCCACCTTCATCTTCTTTTCTTCCAGATATGAAGACGTTCGCAAACGTTTCTCCTTCTCTTTTGTGATAGATAAGAGAAAGTTTGTAAATCCACGAGCAGGCTCGAGTCTTGGATATGTCCAACCTTATACTGTGCTAGACATGGCTGGGAAATAAATCAGAGCATACACTATACTGTCCTGGATCTTAGCCTGAAATGCGATAATATGGGAAATACATTTCCATTTTCATCTCTATGCCAAAGTGCACAGATCCCTCACCGCCCATACATTATACAGCACATCTATACTCAAAAATCAATGCTTCTCTGCCTGTCTTATATTGTGCGATGTTTCCACGCTGTTACGCATCTGTCCTCTTAGTTGGGTTTATGAAGTAACCGAGCCACCATTTTAAATAGCTACGGAGTCACTTTATAGAAATGCATAATCCCTGCTGTCATCACCTTCTCCTCTCTTTTGGGTTTTGGTATCCAGAGGAAAAGATCTGCATGAAATTTGGAGGCAGTTTTACAGGCTGGTAGAGGTAATGATGTGGGGCAGGTTTTCTTGGTCCACCCGGGGTCCCCTCACACTTGTGGATGATATGTGTATAGCACAAGAATGGTTGGAGTTATGAAGTCCAAAGGAAGTCCAACACCCTACTAAATGGCTGTCTCTAATAACAAGTTTCGGCATAATTAAGAAATGTCTGTCAGCGTCCGGTATAAACTAAGAAATTGTCTGACCCGGAATGCGAAACATAAAAAAACAATGTTACTTACCTCCCCTGGTTCCAGAAGGCTTCGAGCCAACTTGTTGATGTCCCAGACGTCACATGGGCCGGGGCTTGTGTTCTTATGTGTCACGACGCAAGCCCTTGCTCATGTGACATCCCGTACATCATTGAAGATGGCCGACATCTGTGGGGAGTGTTCTGGAGCCAAGGAGAGGAAAGTAACAGTATTTTATATGTTTGTATCCACCCCTGGGTCTCCGATACATTGTGTAGGGGCCGCTATGCAGCATAATACTGTGTGCAGGGGCCACTATGGGGCATATTACTGTGTGTAGGGGCCACTATGGTGCATAATACTGTGTGTAGGGGCCTATGGGGGATAATACTGTGTCTAGGGGACACTATGTGGCATAATACTGTGTACAGAGGCCACTATAGGGCATAATACTGTGTACAGAGGCCACTATGGGACATAATACTGTGTGCAGGGGCCACTATGGGACATAATACTGTGTCTAGGGGACACTATGTGGCATAATACTGTGTACAGAGGCCACTATAGGGTATAATACTGTGTACAGAGGCCACTATGGGACATAATACTGTGTACAGGGGCCACTATGGGACAAAATACTGTGTCTAGGGGACACTATGTGGCATAATACTGTGTGCAGGGGCCACTATGGGGGATAATACTGTGTGCAGGGGCCACTATGGGGGATAATACTGTGTGCAGGGGCCACTATGGGGGATAATACTGTGTGCAGGGGCCACTATGGGGGATAATACTGTGTGCAGAGGCCACTATGGGGCACAATACTGTGTGCAGGGGCCACTATGGGGCATAATACTGTGTGCAGGGGCCGCTATGGGACATAATACTGTGTGCAGGGGCCACTATGGGGGATAATACTGTGTGCAGGGGCCACTATGGGGATAATACTGTGTGCAGGGGCCACTATGGGGGATAATACTGTGTGCAGGGACCACTATGGGGCACATTACTGTGTGCAGGGGCCACTATGGGGCATAATACTGTGTGCAGGGGCCACTATGTGGCATAATACTGTGTGTAGGGGCCACTATGGGGCATAATACTGTGTGCAGGGGCCACTATGTGGCATAATACTGTGTGCAGGGGCCACTATGTGGCATAATACTGTGTACAGAGGCCACTATAGGGCATAATACTTTGTACAGAGGCCACTATAGGGCATAATACTGTGTACAGAGTCCACTATGCGGCATAATACTTTGCACAGGAGCCACTATCAGGCATAATAGTGTGTGCAGGAAGCAGGAATGCCTGGGAAGGGGGTGGGGGGGGGTGGTTGGTCAGTCAGGGTCTTTGGGGGAGGGGAGTGAGTTCCCCTTAAAATTGCTACCTCTCCTTCTTCTACAGCTACATCCCTGGTTGCGTCACATTGGACTAACCCTCCTTATCGGAGGTGTAACGTACAGCTCTAAGGCTCCAATGCAAGATCTGTACTGGCGCCCCTACCCACCTTGTGCCATTTAGAATGATGGTATGTTTTAGGTGGCAGAGGGAGCTTTGGGGTTCCCACAGAGCCCAGGGACCAGCAGCAACTGATATCACGGCACTCCCTATAGTTCCCCCCTTCAGCTTTATGCTATGTGTATGTTTTAACCCTCTGTTAACAGACAATGGCAGAGATACAAAGTAGAGGTAAGCTATAGGGGAGAGAACAGAACTTCTGCTTATTTATAAAGCTCCTTTTTCACTTTCTGCAGAAAACTGAAACTGAACACTGTGTTACTGCAAGGCTTAAATGTGATCTGACCTAAAATTCACCAAATCCATTCCTTTCATAAACTAAGTAGGATTTAACCCAGCTCTCTACAGAAGGGTGTTTATCCGCCGAGTTTCATCAAAGCCGTAATCTGCTGCAAGTGCACAAGTCAAATGACTGCAGACATTGCTCTGACTTCCCGGAGTCCGTCTGAACCTTCACCCACATGAATGGAAAACATAGCAAATAAGCTCGTGAGCCATCTGTGGTGTCCTAAATATTTCTTATATCATAGTTATATAACATCTGTGGAGTATACATATAACGCAATGGCTTGTCATGTGCTCACCACTATCTGTATATACACCTAGAAACACTGTCTCATCTCTCCTCTCCTAAGAAAACTTCCACATGCCAATGAAAGCTCCAATTCTCTTAGTCTGAAGGGTATGTTATGTTTCTGACACACAGGACCCCCACTGATCAGATGTTGGCTCAACCAGCTGAACTGTAAGGATCCTGAATGTCAGATGCCCATTAATCACATATTGATAACCTATCCTAAGAATACATCATCAATATATCAGTCCTGGAAAAGCCCTTTGAAGCCTGGTTCACATCTGCGTTCGGTTATCTGTTCGGGGAGTCTGCATGGGGACCCCCAAATGGAATACTGAAGGCATTGGCAAGGGGTGCGCAGTGAAAACACATGGACACCATAGACTATAATTGGGTCCGTGTGCTTTCCGCGTGGTCTCCGCATGAGGCATGCAGACATGAAAGTAGATTGTGAAGTACTTTTCTGTCCGCATGACTCAAGTGAACACCGTGTGGAAAGCACATGGACCCCATTTATAGTCTATGGGGTCCATGTGCTTTCATAAGCTCTCCACTTGGCAATGCGTTCGGTATTCCGTTCTGGGGGTCCCCATGTGGACTTCCCAGAACGCAGATGTGAACCAAGCCTATTGTCACGATATGAGTGGATACGCAGGAGGCCACTGGTCCGGTTTCAATCCTTTATTGCAAAACTGACACAGGATAGACAAGCAGACAGTGAGGGCCAGCTGAGAGCGGGAAGGCGGTGCGTAACCAGGCAGAGGTCAAATGGATGTCAGGGCAGATAGAGTCTGTTGGTGGACGGGAATCCCGGAGAGCGGACCAGGTGGACGAATAGGCACCGGGGTCTTCAGCGACAGCAGGCGCAGACCTTTCGCACTTCCGTGCGGGCAGCGGAGTCGCCAGGTGCAGCAGCTAAGCCGAAGGATGTGTGAATCGGGGAGCCCAGCAGGGCTACAGCAGCAAGTAGAAATGATCCTGAGGTGGACTGCAAGACCCAGCAGGATTGGGGAACCAGCGGGATAAAGCCAGCTCCAGGAGCTTGAGGTCAGCCAGAGGAAACTCCAACGGAATACACAAGCAATGTGTAGAAGATACCACGCCCCTTAAAAGGCATGTGACCAAAGGCATGTGACCAGGAGTCCAGCCCAGCTGCAGGAAACAGGAAACTTAGTTCAGCGAAGCCCTTCCCGCCATCTTGCTTCAGGGCACCTGATTCCAGTACACACGGTACACAAGGCAGAATCCTAACAGTACTCCCACAATAAGGACTGCCTCTGGACGGCCCCGGACCTAGCTTCCTAGGGTACCTCTGATGGAACTGAGCGATCAGACGAGGGGCGTTGATGTTGGCTGGTGGCTCCCAGGAGTTGTCTTCAGACGGGTATCCTTGCCACTTGATCAAATACTGCAGCCTGTTCCGAAATATTCTGGAATCCACGATCTTCTCTACCAGAAAGTGCTCCTGGCCCTCCACTTCGACCGGACCCGGTGGAGCAGGTGTACGTCCAGGAAAAGGATTCGGAACTACGGTCTTCAGTAAGGAAACGTGGAATACCGGATGAATCTTCATGGTCTTCGGTAGCCGTAATCGACAAGCCGCCGCACCCACTAGAGCCACGACCCTGTAGGGACCCATGAATTTTTGAGCCAACTTCCTCGATGGGACCTTGAGTTTTAAGTTCTTGGTGGAAAGCCAGACCGCATCGCCCACCTTGAACGTCGGGGCCGGTCGCCGGTGTCGATCTGCTGCTCTCTTGTAACGTTCCTGGGCTGCAAACAGTGTTTGTTTCAGGACCTCCAGCTCCTGCTGCAATGTAGCCACCCTCTCCGAAACAGCGGGAACCGGACCATCCACAGTCAGTCTCGGCACGACGTTTGGATGATATCCCAAGTTCGCATAAAATGGCGACATCTTCGTGGAAGAACTCTGTGTATTGTTATAACAGAACTCTGCTAAAGGTAGTAGCTGGACCCAGTCATCTTGCAGCTGTGAAATATAACAAGATAAGTACTGCTCCAACGTCTGGTTCGTCCGTTCTGTCTGTCCGTTGGTCTGCGGGTGGAAGGCAGAAGATAGTTGTACCTGAATTCCAAGAGCTGCACAGAAAGCCCGCCAGAACCTTGCGGTGAACTGGACCCCCCGATCAGAAATGATGTCGTCCGGGACTCCATGCAGGCGAAACACGTTTTCTACAACTAAATCCGCTGTCTCTTTGGCTGATGGTAGCGCTGTGCAAGGAATGAAATGTGCCGCCTTCGTCAGACGGTCCACCACCACGAGGATCGTGTTCCTCCCCTTGGAAACTGGAAGCTCCACAATGAAGTCCATAGATATAGACCCCCAAGGACGTGAAGGGACCGGCAGGGGTTGTAGAAGGCCCGTAGGTGCGGATCGTGGCACCTTGTTCCTGGCACACACTTCACAGGATTGGACATACTTCTTTACGTCCCCTAGGAGTTCCGGCCACCAGAAGAATCGCCCGACCAGCTCTTGCATCTTCTGAGTTCCCGTATGCCCGGCCAACCTGGAATCATGAAGAAATTTCAAGACCTTCAAGCGTGCCCCTTCTGGAACATACAGGCGCTGCCCCACCATCCATACGTGGTTCTTGAACCTTAATGACACGTCCGTAGATGGCTGAGCAAGGAAGGAGTCCGTCTCGTATGCCTCCTTAATGTTGTTCAACAGGTCCCGATCATGCAACACCGCCACAAAATTAGAATCTGGAACAATCGTCCTCGTAGGGACCTCTGCTGTGGCTTCCTCTGCAAACATACGGGACAAGGCATCCGCCTTCCCGTTCCGCGAGCCTGGCCTGTAAGAAATCAAGAAATTAAAACGAGTCAAAAATAAGCTCCACCGCACCTGCCGGGGAGACAAACACCTGGCGGACCGCACAAATTCTAAATTCCGGTGGTCTGTTAACACAATAATCTGCTGAGAGGTCCCTTGCAGAAAGTGCCTCCACTCCTTAAAGGCCGAAATGATAGCTAACAGTTCTTTATACCCAATATCATAATTCTGTTCCGCCGCAGAAAGTTGCCGGGAGTAGAAAGCACAGGGATGCAACAACTCCTTCTCCCCGACCCTCTGGGACAGTATGGCTCCGACAGCTGAATCGGCGGCATCCACCTCGACTATGAAAGGGCGAGCCGGGTCAGGGTGTACCAATACTGGTGCCGATGTGAACTTGTCCTTAAGTCTGTCAAAGGCCTCCTGGGCTTGTGGAGTCCAGCTAAAAGATGCTGCCTTTCTTGTCAGTTTAGTGATAGGGGCCACAATTTCCGAAAAGTTCTTAATAAAGCGTCTATAGAAATTGGCAAAGCCAATGAACCGCTGAATCTCTTTGATGGATTTGGGAACCGGCCAGTTGAGCACAGCTTGGACCTTGCTATCGTCCATACTAATACCTTGAGGTGAAAGGATATAGCCCAGGAATTTAACTTTAGTCGTGTGGAAGTCACATTTCTCCAATTTAATATACAACTTGTTCTCCTGGAGGCGCCTCAAGACCGTCTTGACATGCTCCTGATGATCGGCAATGGAATCAGAAAAAATCAGGATATCGTCCAGGTAGATGATGACGAAACGGTCCAGTAAGTCTCGATAAATGTCATTGGCCAAATGCTGAAATGTGGCTGGCGCGTTACATAGTCCGAATGGCATCACTAAATACTCAAAGTGCCCATAGCGGGAGCGAAATGCGGTCTTCCATTCATCCCCTGGTCGGATGCGTAGCAAATTGTAAGCTCCCCGGAGATCTAGTTTGGTAAAGATCTTGGCATGCCGGACCCTCTCTAGAAGTTTGGGAATCAGGGGTAACGGATATCGGTTACGTACCGTCACCTTATTAAGGTCTCTGTAATCAATGCACGGTCTTAAGGACCCGTCCTTCCTCTTGACAAAAAATATCGGGGCCCCAGCCGGGGACGAGGAAGGACGGATGAATCCCTTGCCCAAATTCTCCTCGATGTACACTTTCAAGGCCTCTAATTCCGGCCCCGCAAGCGGGTAAATATGTCCAAATGGAATAGCCGCTCCAGGTAGCAATTCAATGGGGCAGTCATACGGCCGATGTGGAGGCAGAGAGTCTGCCCTGGTCTTATCACAGACATCTGCGAAGTCCGCATACTCCGGGGGGAGAACACCAGCAGTATTTAACTCGGCAGCCGGTACCTCAGTAGCTGCTGCATTCACTAGGGGCAGCGTTGGAAAGGTCACCTGCCCTGTTCCCCAGTTAATTGAGGGATTATGCGCCTGAAGCCAGGGGAGCCCAAAAATGATGGGGAAGTGAGGAGATGTAATCAACATGAAGGACAGCGTCTCCTTATGTTCCGGTGGGATGTAGATCTGTAAAGGTTCTGTTTCTAGATCCACTGGACCCGAAGCTAGGGGGGAACCGTCTACCGTCTCCATTAATACAGGAGCCTGTCTTTTCTTGATCCCGATCTTATTCTGAGCGGCAAATGTGGAGTCCATGAAATTTCCACTGGCCCCGAAATCAATCATGGCCGATGTCTCCAACCAGTCAGATCCCTTCTTAATGTGGACGGACACAAGGCAATGCGTTCTCTTGTTCCCGAGCCGAGGAGGAGGCAGCATAGAGGAAACAGTCTGAATAATTGCGTTTAATGGTAGATTCTGATCTGAACTGACAGACTCCTCATCTGATAACTCGTGATCAGCTACCACGGCTACCATCTTAGGAGGTTGTATGGGACAGTTCAATAACATGTGACTGGGATCACCGCAGTACAGACAAAGTTTCTCCCGCAGCCGGTGCTCTCGGCGGTCATTCCTCTCGCGATGCTGCAAGGAGTCGAACAGCATGGGTTCGGCCTCCGGTCGCTGGGAAGGCTTGCTTGTAACCTCCCTTGGGAAACCCCATGAGGATGGGTCACTACTGCGATTTAGAGCCTTCCATCTCTCCAGCCGGCGCTCCGACATCCGGGCGTCAATCCGGACACAATGATTAATGAAGTCATCCAAATTGTCGGGAGCCTCGGCCCGGGCCAATTCATCTTTCATAGCTCCTGATAAGCCCTTACGGAACAACGGAAGTTGGGAATTGGCGTCCCACGTGGTATCCACCGCCCATCTCCGGAACTCCATGACATAATCGATAACCGGACGTCTACCCTGTTTGAGCGCCAATAAGGTGGTTTCTGCCGTAGCCCTCCGGTGGGGGTCATCAAACATCTGTGTCATGGCGGCTACAAACTGATCAAAGTTGTTGAGTCGATCGTCGTCTGTCTCAATAAGGGGGTTAGCCCAAGCGATGGCCTTGTGGGTTAGTAGCATTATTATGCACAGCACCTTAGAGCGATCTGTGGGAAATTGTGCTTCATGAGTTCCGAAATATAAATGGCATTGATTGATGAAGCCCCTGAACTTGTCCCGATCGCCGCTAAAGTGAAACGGGGGCAACTTAGGCGAAATTGGTGCTGGAGGCGTAGTGGGGACACTGGAAACGTGATGTTCCAACACCTGAGTATGAGCGCTTAAGTCCTGTAAAGCAGTTCCAATCTGCTGCGCATTTTGGTTGACCTGTACCTCCAGGAGAGCCAGGCGCTTCTTGACGTCCTGGACCTCCGTAGCCAGCGTCTACGTGAGACTGCTCACCTGTTTCAGGCGAGCGTCTAGGGACTGAAGTATGACGACCTCCATGATGGCTTGTGTATCCTGTCACGATATGAGTGGATACGCAGGAGGCCACTGGTCCGGTTTTCAATCCTTTATTGCAAAACTGACACAGGATAGACAAGCAGACAGTGAGGGCCGGCTGAGAGCGGGAAGGCGGTGCGTAACCAGGCAGAGGTCAAATGGATGTCAGGGCAGATAGAGTCTGTCGGTGGACGGGAATCCCGGAGAGCGGACCAGGTGGACGAATAGGCACCGGGGTCTTCAGCGACAGCAGGCGCAGACCTTTCGCACTTCCGTGCGGGCAGCGGAGTCGCCAGGTGCAGCAGCTAAGCCGAAGGATGTGTGAATCGGGGAGCCCAGCAGGGCTACAGCAGCAAGTAGAAATGATCCTGAGGTGGACTGCAAGACCCAGCAGGATTGGGGAACCAGCGGGATAAAGCCAGCTCCAGGAGCTTGAGGTCAGCCAGAGGAAACTCCAACGGAATACACAAGCAATGTGTAGAAGATACCACGCCCCTTAAAAGGCATGTGACCAGGAGTCCAGCCCAGCTGCAGGAAACAGGAAACTTAGTTCAGCGAAGCCCTTCCCGCCATCTTGCTTCAGGGCACCTGATTCCAGTACACACGGTACACAAGGCAGAATCCTAACACCTATATCAGATATTTATCACACATATACCTTCTTTTTGTATACCCCATTAGCTTCGACTATGGACCATATCTTGAGGCACTGCTCTATTTCCCAAATGATCAGTCCTCCTATTCATATACTGTATTTAATAAAGCAGTGCTGAGATTTGGGCTACACACATACTGGAGTCACATACATGTTCCCCATACTACAATTGACTGTGTACAGTTGTAGAGTTTTTGCAGAACAGCATCATTGTCCTCCATTGTAATAAAATGGTCCATTGAGCCCATGTTGCCAATTTCTCTCCTTTTGTATCAAATATCATCTTTTTATATTTGCAAAAATGGGAAATAATAGAAGTTTCTTATTTACCCCCTGTCGTTTTGTTCTAGATTCCAATAAGAGTAATATAAGAAGGATGACATAGGTATGGCAGACTATTACGTCGCCATATAAAACACTGCAGATTTCTTATTCTGATGGTTTGGTAAATGGCGCATATACAAGAACAATTCCTTATCTAGGACTTTTGGGGTCCTCTGGGGAACAGCTAAAGTTGGGCTGATTCTCCAGGGATTCTTACAACTATGCAGAAGTTTCTCTCTACAGACAATGGCCCAGATTTACTAATAGTCAGACAGTCTAAACTTAGGCAGGCTGGAAATACGCGACACGTATCACAATGGCTGGGTGATAAATCTGGTGTATCCTTAGACTGTCTGGTCTATGTTCATACCAGAATTTTCTGACAATTCTGGCAGATTTTTGGCCAAGTCCTCTTTTTTGCAAAGCCACACCCAGTTTGTTGCAATTTTTTTAATCAGTTTTTATCAGTTATTAATTTTTCATCATGTTTGTCTATGTACTATAGTTGTTTTCGGTTTTTTTTGGAAAAATTTGCCCAAAAATCATGTGTTAAAAAGACTTGTATTGAGTCCGTCAGACTGGAAAAAAGGGCAAAAAGAGGACATGTAATATTTTTTAATGAACGTTAAAAAAATAAATAGAATTATGTCCATTTCACGTCCCTTTTTCATGGCGTGTGCACAGGGCCTTAGGCTCTCTTTACACAGTTTTGTTTACCAGTCTCTCAAGCTTTCACAAAGGTTTACAACTCTTTTCTTCTCAAAAATTCTCCAATGGGCCCTATTAAAGGGGTTGTCCAGGATAAACTGATAATTAACCCATAAACTAAACTCCCTCCCCTCTCCTAACTTCTAATTTATTTCAATAAAAAAAATCTATAATTACTAGAGAAGAGTGAGTAGTATTTGATCAAGTAGGTATTCGATAGAATACTACGGTATTCAATATACTTGTACTTGTTCGAATACTACTCCTATTCGAAGTAAAGATTTGATTCAGAACCAGCATTGATTGGCCGAATGCTATACAGTGTACAGCATTCGGCCAATAAACGCTGGTTCTGTCAGACGCTCGTCTGTGAGGAGGCGGAGTCTAAGATCGGACCACAGTGGAGTCTGCGGCAGAACCAGCGTTGATTGGCCAAATGCTGTACATTATATAGCATTCGGCCAATCAACGCTGGTCAATGCATTCCTATGAGAAAAAGTCAGCTCCCGCATAACCGAAAGCTGCCAGCTCTCCCGACTAGCAAAGAAGAGCCTTCTGCAGAACCAGCGTTGATTGGCCGAATGCTATACACTGTATAATATTCAGCCAATCAATGCTGGTTCTGCAAGTTCACATTAGCGCTTGCCTCCTGTCCTGAAGGAGTCCACAGGAGGACCCCCCCCCCCCCGAACAGAATATCAGTGCAACTGCAAGCGCTATGCAGTTAAAGCGCACGGATCCATTATAATCTATGAGGTCCGTGCGCTTTAACTGCACAGCACTCCTCCTAAACACTCTTCTCCTGCTACTCGTGGATTTGGTGACTCTCTTTTAGTCGAATAGTGGTTTCCCCTGAAACGAGCATTTTTTCCCATAGACTGTAATGGGATTCGATATTCGATTGAGTAGTTGAATATTGAGGCTCTACTCAAAATGAATCTCGAATATTTCACTACTCGCTCATCTCTAATAATTTCCTATATTCCTGGAGTGGTCATGTGACAGCCCCAGGGACACTTGCTGATAATCCGGAAAACCTCACCATCACTCTCCCCTTCCCCTATCCCCATCAATACTTACCAAGCCTTCCCGTGTCTGGGGAATGACTCCTCCCTGTTTTCCTGTCTTCTAGTAGTGGGCAGAATAGGTTAGCTAGGGAGATGGGGAGAGAGTGGGAGGGGTTAGTAATGGGCAGGATCACTAAACTTAGTGAGACGGAGGGTAGAAGGGGATAGGCATAGTGAGACAGGGAGGGAGGCTTTTAGGCTTAGAGAGGAAACGTTTTGTAAGGGAGTGAGAGAGGAGGGAGGGGGGCTGATTGAGAGGGGACTATTGCAGCAGCTACACAGGAAGCTGCACAGCAGGAAGCAAACAATGTAAACAAAGGGAGAGAATGCAGCAGATGCCAGTGACACCCGGAAAACACTCCAAACACTGCTAAAGGTATAGTTGTAATTATTAACCCATTACTAGTACTAACAGACTTTTCTATTAAAAAAAAAAAAATCTGTCCAGAAAACCCCTTTAAGTGAATAGAATCTTTTATGTATGCATTTCCAAGTTTATCCATCATAGCTTTGGCGTCCCAGTTATCAATGGAAGACGATAGTGTGATCAGATCTTAAAAAAGTTAACCAACTTTTTAAAAACAAAAATGTACAGATGGCTACAAATTTTATAAAACAAAAAAATTAAGAGTATCAACCTGTTTTCTCCCCGAAATCCAGTATGGACAATCCAGTAGCTCTCCTGTACATCCAAGCATGCAACCTCAGTGGCCACAAAGCTGACAAGTGAAACTACCAGCATCATGGAACAGCGCCCCTTCCCAAATTTTTGTTTTTTGCTCTGGGGTTATTTTGTATCTTCTATGAATGGGTTCAACTACCTTGTGCCCAGTCAGTGACCTAGTAATAACCACATACAGAATCTTTTAACCCATACAACATTACAATTACATATTCTAAAGATATTTTTCTCCCCTCAAAAAAAATCTTTAAAAAATATAAAAAATCCAAATTCCAAATCATGCTGAAGACATTAATCACACGTCTAGACAAAGGTCAACAGGATCCAAGTGTTATTGCTATTAACAATGAGGCCTCGTTGTGTGCCAAGTTCACAACACATGCCCTGTGGGATCCCTACTCTACCCCAAGCATTGCCAGCTTGGATGACATTGACAGATAATAGAACAAAGTATCACAGCATGAAAAGAATTGCTAACATTGTTATCCAACACATTGCCAACATGCAAAGGCAAGGCTGATGCTTCCTCGTAGGAATGCTGATGTGAAAAGAGTTTTACATAAAGCGACCCTCTAATCATCAGCGCCGAATTCTGTTCAGGCAGAACACGCCGAGTCTGAGCCAAAGGACGCCATGAGGTATAAGTCAAAGGAGCTGGAGTGGAAAATGTGTGAATTTCACTTTTCTAGTTTTTCTGTGGGGGACAATGCTGGCATTCTGTCGGAATCATTTAACGGATGACAAAATATCTTCTTGACTTAAAAAGGTTCGGAGTGTATTATGTACAACGGGGAGATTGCAGATGGTTTTATCCAATGACAACCTACGGAAGGGAAGACGTTCCTAATCTATACCCAGGAGCTACAAATCCACATCTCCATATTAAATCCACAATTGTAAGTGTTTGTAAAACTTAGCGGGTCAGTAATGACAGAGGACATAAATCATATGTGTCTTGTCTAGGCCTTGTATGCTTCATTTGCCATGCAATAATCTTTGGTGAAGCCTTGTTATAAAAATGCAGTTTTTATTCTAATACATCCAATATATAACATATCTTAGATCTGAATGAATGAAATATTCTCATCGAATACTTTGTTCTGTACAAAGTTGAATGTGATGACAACAAAATCACACAAAAATCATCAATGGAAATCAAATGTATTAACCAATAGAGGTCTGGATTTGGAGCCCCCCAAAAATTAAAGTGGAAAAACACACTACAGGCTGATCCAACTTTGATGTAATGTCTTTGACACATGTCGAAATGAGGCTCAGCAGTGTGTGTGACCTCCACATGCCTGTATGACCTCCCTACAATGCCTGGTCATGCTCCTGATGAGGTTGCGGATGGTCTCCTGAGGGATCTCCTCCCAGACCTGGACTAAAGCATCTGTCAACTCCTGGATAGGGTTGAGCGATCGCGATCGGAAAAGATCGGATTCCGATCGGCGATCGAGAAAATTTCACGATCGCGATCGGAATTCCGAACACGATCTTTTTAAGTGGGATCGAGATCGGTGATCTTTTCCCACAATGCTTTGCTTAGCCTTCACACTGAGTATACGCTGTATACTCAGTGTGAAGGCTCCACTGCAGTTCCATAGGAATGAATGGAAGCAGCCGGCACACAGCCTTAACCCCTTGCGCGCTGGCTGCCTCCATTCATTCGAATGGGAAGCTAAACTAAACATCTCTAACAGCTACTTACTTCTAGAGATGGCTGCTCCGGTGCCCTCCTTCTTCTTGTCCTCGCTGCCGCTTCATGCTGCAGTCTTCTCGCCTCGCTGCCCTGCCTCCCAGGTTAGTGTTTAAAGCGCTAGGTAGGTGGGGCTTGTGGCTTAGGAGAGTGTGGGCGGGTACAGGGCGGGAAGACGTGACGTCTCCCCACCCAGTACACGCCCACACTCTCCTAACCCGCCCACTCTCTCCTAACCTGGCAGGGAGGGGGCAGCGAAGGGAGAAGAGCAGTGTGGAGCGGCAGCGAAGCAAAGAAGAAGGAAGGCACCAGGCACCGGACCGGAATTGGGATCGAGATCGGGTTCGAATGAAAAATGATCGGAAATCGGATTTTAAAATCGATCCTGAAAAGTCAAGATCGGCTCAACCCTACTCCTGGACAGTCTGTGGTGCAACGTGATGTTGGTGGATGGAGCGAGACATGATGTCCTAGATGTGCTCAATTGGATACAGGTCTGGGGAATGGACCGGCCGGGCTATAGCTTCAATGCCTTCATCTTGCAAGAACTACTAACACACTCCAGCCATATGAGGTCTGGCATTGTCCTGCATTAGGAGGAGCCCAGGGCCATTCGCACCAGCATATGGTCTCACAAGGTGTCTCAGGATCTCATCTCGGTACCTAATAGCAGTCAGGCTACCTCTGGCGAGTACATGGAGGGCTGTGCGGCCTTCTAAAGAAATGCCACCTCACACCATTACTGACCCTCCAGACTCTGTGACGTCTATCACATATGCTCAGTGTGAACCTGCTTTCATCTGTGAAGAGCACAGGGCGCCAGTGGCGAAGTTGCCAATCCTGGTGTTCTTTGGCAAATGCCAAGTGTCCTGCACGGTGTTGGGCTGTGAGTACAGCCCCCATCTGTGGACGTCGGGCCCTCATACCAGCCTCATGGAATCAGTTTTTAACCATTTGTGCAGACACATGCACATTTGTGGCCTGCTGGAGGTCATTTCGCAGGGCTCTGGCAGTGCTTCTCCTGTTCCTCCTTGCACAAAGGCGGAGGTAGTAGTCCTGCTGCTGGGTTGTTGCCCTCCTACGGCCCCCTCCACATCTCCTGGTGTACTTGCCTGTCTCCTGGTAGCGCCTCCAGCCTCTAGACACTACACTGACAGACACAGCAAACCTTCTTGCCACAGCTCGCATTGATGTGCCATCCTGGATGAGCTGCACTACCTGAGCCACTTGTGTGGGTTGTAGAGTCTGTCACATGCCACCACAAGTGTGAAAGCACAACCAACATTCAAAAGTGACCAAAAAATCAGGCAGAAAGCATTGGTACTGAGGTGTGGTCTGTGGTCCCCACCTGCAGACCCCTCCTTTATTGTGTCTCAATAATTGCCAATAATTTGCATCTGCTGTCTATTCCATTTGCACAACAGAATGTGAAATGGATTGTCAATCAGTGTTACTTGGAGTTACATTGTGTTCCCTTTATTTTTTTCAGCAGTGTGTGTGTGTGTGTGTGTGTGTGTATATATATATGTATATAAAATATTTTTAGGTGTTTACAGCTCCTGTACAGACACATCAGTTTCCATGGTTACAGACTAAAAAGCATATGTAGTCTGATCCTGTAATCATTTTGCTATTCCTCTGGTCTTAACAGGGCTTGATGCATACCTCCCAACTTTTGAAGAACTGAAAGAGGGACAAAATGTGCGGCGCGCGTAGCTCGCCGCGGCAAATTTAGCCCCGCCCACTTTTGTGTTGACTCCGCCCACTCGTTAATTTTTCATGTGCCCGCACACAGTATAATCCTCCTACAGTCACCTGTAAATTATATGTCCCCCCTCTATCTCTCCCCCAGTTTCATATACACTCTTCATCTGCCCCCAGTTTCATGTCCCCACATCTCTGCCCCCAGTTTCATGTCCCCCATCTCTGCCCCCAGATTCATGTCCCCCATCTCTGCCCCCAGATTCATGTCCTCTCCATCTCTGCCCCCAGATTCATGTCCCCACATCTCTGCCCCCAGTGTCATGCCGTCCTCTCCATCTCTGCCCCCAGTGTCATGCCGTCCTCTCCATCTCTGCCCCCAGTGTCATGCCGTCCTCTCCATCTCTGCCCCCAGTGTCATGCAGTCCTCTCCATCTCTGCCCCCAGTGTCATGCCGTCCTCTCCATTTCTGCCCCCAGTGTCATGCCGTCCTCTCCATCTCTGCCCCCAGTGTCATGCCGTCCTCTCCATCTCTGCCCCCAGTGTCATGCTGTCCTCTCCATCTCTGCCCTCAGTGTCATGCCGTCCTCTCCTTCATCTGCCCCCAGATTCACGTTCCACCTCCACATTAAACTTACCTTCTCCTCCGCTCCCTCGCCGCTCTCTGCGCGCCTCTCTCGCTGATACATGCGGCTGAAGGAAGGAGCTGACACAGGTCAGCTCCTCGCTTCGCCGCTGCGTGTCTCTTCAGCCGCATATGTGTCAGCGAGAGAGACACGCAGCGGCGAAGCGAGGAGCTGACCTGTGTCAGCTCCTCGCTTCGCCGATGCCGCCGGCTCCTGGCTTGTAGACGCGATGTGTCACATCGATGTGTCACATCGCGTTTACAAGCCAGGAGCCGGTGGCAGCGGCGAAGCGAGGAGCTGACACCTGTGTCAGCTCCTTGCTGCAGCCGCATATGTGTTCAACTCAGATCTGCGTCCTCTGGACGCAGATCTGAGTTGAAATCGGGACATACCTCCCTCCAACCGGGACCGCGGGACATGTGACCCAAATCGTGACCGCGGAAATCGGGACGGTTGGGAGGTATGCTTGATGTCCTAGAAACCTCCGCAGATAACATGTACTGAAAATGGTACATGTGATAGGCCATCAATACTAGAAACTGGATAATCCCTTTCAATAACCTATCATAGGAATTTCAAGCTGGTCATACACCTTAATTTAAAGGGCTTTTCGGTGAGTTTTTAATTGATTACCTATCCTCATGAATTGAAGAGTTGTGGGCAGTAGCGTAACTAGGAGTGGTGTGGGCCCGTGGCGAACTTTTGACATGCCCCCCCCACCCGACACCGAATACCTCGACCGACCCCCTCCTACGCATTACTGCGTGTTCTATTATGCCCCATAGCGACCCCTGCACACAGTATTATCCCCCATAGAGGCCCCTGCACACAGTATTATCCCCCATAGTGGCCCCTGCACACAGTATTATCCCCCATAGTGGCCCCTGCACACAGTATTATCCCCCATAGTGGCCCCTGCACACACTATTATCCCCCATAGTGGCCCCTGCACACACTATTATCCCCCATAGTGGCCCCTGCACACACTATTATCCCCCATAGTGGTCCCTGCACACACTATTATCCCCCATAGTGGCCCCTGCACACACTATTATCCCCCATAGTGGCCCCTGCACACAGTAATATCCCCCATAGTGGCCCCTGCACACAGTATTATCCCCCATAGTGGCCCCTGCACACAGTATTGTACCCCAATAGTGGCCCCTGCACACAGTATTATGTCCCATAGTGGCCCCTCCACACAGTATTGTACCTCATAGTGGCCCCTGTACACAGTATTATCCCCCATAGTGGCCCCTGCACACAGTATTATCCCCCATAGTGGCCCCTTCACACAGTATTGCACCTCATAGTGGCCCCTGCACACAGTATTATCCCCCATAGTGGCCCCTGTATACAGTATTATGTCCCACTGTGGACACCCATAAACAATTATTATACTCTGGGGTCTGAAAAGATATAATAATCGGAGACCCGGGGGAATAAAAACAAAAAAAGACCCCTGAGTATAATGATAGCAGCGGTAGCGGCTGTCACCGGGCCCCTAATGTCCCGGGCCCTGTGGCAGATGCCTCTGCTGCTATGGCGGTAGTTACGACACTAGTTGTGGGAGTCCCAGGTATTGGACCCCAGCAGACTAGCTGTTTGAAGAAGTAGCGGCATTCCCCAAGCGCCCTTCGGCTTCATGTGATGTGATGTTCATCGGTCCTGTGCATTACAAAGTCAGATATATGGTGTTGTGCCTGGTAGGTACTGAAGCACTCACGCAATTGCTATAGTCTCTCCAAACAGCTGATCGGCCAGGCCAGGCCTGGGTGTTAGGCCATCCATTAAAGGTCAGCAGGGGCACATCATAAGAACGAGGCTTGGTTCACATCTGCGTTCGTTATCCCGCTAGGGAAGTCGGCTTGGGGACTCTCCCAAACGGAATACCGAACGCATTAAAAAGCAGTAAGCAATGAAAGCACATGGACCCAATAGACTTTAATAGGGTCCGTGTGTTTTCCGTGCAGTGTCTGCACTTAATCAGTGCCGGCAGGACAATCAGTTCAGCTATTTGCAGTTTTGCTGATAAAGCCTGATCTGTTATCGCTCTATATAAACAAACAGATAACACTGAATCCATTGTCTACTAGCATGAGCATATTTATCTGATCTGCATAAGTGTTGCAATCCTTCTCAGACTCGTTCAGCAAGCTGGGACAGGGGTGGATACAGGAAGTGAGAAGAGGAGACTGCAGGCAGACTGCTGAAACACTGAGATGGGAAAAGCCCTTTAATTCTTAATTCGGTATCTTCTACTTGTTCGTTCTTCTGACAACGTCATGTTCTGAGCTCTGCCCATTCATTTACATAGAGATCAGTATATAGTACGGAATTTTCCAATAAAGGGATGGAAAAACGTGATGTAACTGGAACCCAACAAGGACAGTGTGGGGATACAAATCACTATCTAAACCAAATGTGTACATTCTAACGCAAACTGGAGAAAATAAAAAAAATTACAAGTATTTTAGTTAAATATGCACAATTTATTGAAGAGATTAAGACAAAAACATTAAACCAAATACATAACATTCAAAGCACCAGAGGCAGTAACACCCCACCATGCACATTTTATCACCAGTCTCTCATCTTACTAAGGATAGGAGAAATAAAATGGGTCTCATGGGCAATAGGAGGGGTCGAGAAAGTAAAAAATAAAATAAGAACCCAAAATAAATTTTTCATTCCTTCCGATTCAGCACCATCTTGAGTAATTATTACTACTCTTTTAACGATAGATACCAAAATAGAACCAAGGTCAGCTGCAGATTTGTCATTTAGAAGTCAAGAATATTAGAATATATACTGTCCTTACAAAAATAATCCAAAAGGGGGAAAAAAAAAAAAAATTTTTTTTTTTAAATCTTCCCACAGGGGCCAGGCAAACTGTTTCCCAGAATTCAAATGCCAAGTAGCTGTACACACATGCCACATACTACAATTAAGCACAAATTCAAGTAACATTTACATACTTAGAGTCTACATGTACCTACCCAAAAAACTTGACCATTTCACAAAACAGATACAAGCAGGTTAAATTGGAAACAACTGAGGTACGGGCGGGAAAAAACACAAATATTTATGCTTATATTTTATTATATAGCAATACAGAGGTGGTGAGGGTGGGAAATGCCTGTTATAGTTAATACAAGCTATAAAAAAAAAAATTACAAAAAAAAAATAAAAAAAATAAAAAGTGCCAAAATACACACAGGAAAATAAAAAGGAAGTGTTAAGTACAGCATGTAATATGTCATTGTAAGTCAACCCGTAATTTAATTGAAGTACTGGCTTAATACATCACTACTGTGACATTTTTCATGAAAAATAAATAATTCTTGACAATACAAAAGGTGCACTTAATGCATGTCCGTGCAGGGGGTGACGGGAAGGAACGGGGTGGTTGGGTGGGGGGGGGGAATGGGAGACCTTAGTGGATAGTCGTAAGCTTATAAAACTATTTCCTTTGAAATGTTATTTAAAATAAAATAAAAAAAAATCCCAAAATTGGGAAAAAAATAAAAATAAAAAATTGGGATGATTCGGGAGACAAAAAAAAAAAATTATTAGTAGGCCATCCCTTATAGCAATGGCTCTGCAGCTTATCTCATATATATATATATATATGTATACTCCTGGCTGTAAGTGCAAGGTGGCGATTTTTTTTTTGGAAGCCAGTAAAATCAAAACCCTGTTTATTTTTCCAAAGGTAATCTTGTCCGCCACGAGCGTAGCGAGAATGCATCTAGGAGTCGGAATTGTAACAGCTTCCTGTAGCCAAACCCATCCAACAGAAAACAGAACAGCTTGTTAAATGAATTACTTCCCCTTAAGGGAGCAAAGCATTAAAATGTCATTTCCTGATCGGAATATTAAGTAGTTTATAATTAGACCAAATAAGTGGAGATAAAAATAGGTTAAAAAAAAAAAAAAATAGCACCCACTTTTATGTCAGTGCATTCAACTTGCTTTATTATTTTATCTCACTGTACCAATTTGGCACAAAAAAAAAAAAAATATTAAAAAAAAAAAATTAAAAAAAAAAAAAGAAAAAAGAAAAAAAGCCAATTGTACCTTCCCTGAACAATGGCACGAGAAAAAAAAAAAAATTAACAGTGCGATGCCAGGATGTGCGTGGCAGAACATTGACAAAAAAAAATTACTATTGACAGGAGTGACAAAAGCTGCACTGGAATTGGCTTGTGCAGTCTCCTTGGCTCCGTACAGGGTGAAGCTACACTTTATCCATGCTAGTTAAAAACAGAACATAAAACACATTTATAAAATAAAAGACTAACTGTATAGCAGCCTTAATGCTACATGTGTAGAGTAGTTCCTTGCAGACTTGTCTTCTCAAAATCAAGAAGCCCAAGTGGAGCCTTTTTTACCAGCCACCATCTTGGGACAATACAGATTTTGAATACTAAGGTCCGGAAGGACTCCTTCATGTGGCCATGGTCACCTCAAGTACCGAAAAAGTAAAGTCTTGTGCTCAGTTAAAAAAAGGGTCCGTATCCTCATCCATATTGACATCAGGCACCAGTTGATCTGACACTTCCTTAGCACCATATCCTGAATTCAACGCATTGAAATCTGTGGAAAACCAAGGATGGTCCAGAATTTCTTGAGATGTGAGCCTTTCTGTTGGATCCCGACGAAGTATGCTACGTATAAGGCATTTCGCCTTAGGGGATAGGGTCTCTGGAATGTTAAACTGCCCGCGACGAATTTTGCTGAACAAGGAGCTAGGCTCAATGTCATGAAATGGGTAGCGTCCAACCAACATGGTGTAGAGCATCACGCCTAGACTCCAAACATCGGCAGCTTTGCCCGAATAGCTGCCATTTGTGTTGAGGATTTCTGGGCTCACGTAAGCTGGACAACCATGTTTGTCTGAAAGAGAGTCATCGTTTCCTGACAGAACATAGGCGTCTTCCAGGCTTTCCAATTTCACCTTAGTCCTGGAAGCAAAAACAGGGAAACAATTTAGTTCAAGACAAAGACAAAGCACTGAGTTAAAATCATCGGACATGTTTGATTTAAGCACGCCTGACCTTTCTCCTCATGTGCCACCAAGTCAGAACTCCCCTTAGATGTTTGGCCAGTCCAACCACAATTGGACTCAGGCCAGATACTAGCAAACGGAGGCCAAAAGAAAATGGAATACAATGGGTACAATTATATAATATACTAGTAGCTTACCTCGAATATCCAATAAACAAACTGTCATAAGACCTAAAAAAGGCAACAGAAGTCTGAAGATGGGCAAAACATCTTCTAAATTGAGTGGATTGACTACGGTAAAATTGAGGATTATTAATATCTAATCGGGTGGAGGGGGAATTGCTTACGAGTGACTAAATACCTATGTAGATAGATGTAGGGTCTGTCCAAATATCCATCTATACCCAAGGCACATCTTCAACATTAGTGTAGGAACCTTTCCTCTAGAAGTTGAAGAGGTCTCCAAGAGAAGTGAGACTGGAAATTGAGATTGTTAATTTGTGCCAATAACACACACTCTTCGTAAGGAACTCTAGAGGAATTTTCACGTCAAATTTCGAATCAGGAAAAATTGTTTCCTCCAAGACAAATGTTCTTCCCCTTGGAGGTTGTTTTGCTCTGGATCAACTCTACGGAATGGGTTGAAGCTATCTTTACAACCTTCCTACCAACGTTATTGGACATACTATATTAGGAGAAGACCCAAGAGGACAAAGGCAATCATGCTTAGAGGAGAAGAAAGCTAATAAGAGAGATAGCATCATGAACAAGCCACCGAGAACCTTGAGGGACCAACTGATGTCATTTTAGATAAATAAAAGCAACGAGAGCTGAAAGCTACAAAAACGTGTCTACACGTTTATTTGTGAATGTCGTCAGCACGACCTTCATGGAAGGCATCTAAAATTCCCATTTCATGGGGGGGGGGGGGGGGGATATACGAGATCAATACGATGACTGATTAGATTTTGCTTCAGTGCTGAAGTCATGAGCATGTCAAAAGAGGAAGCAATTGAGCCTATGAATGCTTCCCCATTAGCGGTGAATGAAACCGCAAAGCTTAAATCAGAGGCAGCCATGGCACTTAGAAACAGGAAATGCATCTTTGTCTCCATGGCCACAGACAGGGATCCCCCATACAAGACAAAGGCACTTTGATGGGAAATTGAATTGCTGCATTCAACGCTCTATAGACGTCTGCAGCGTAACAAAAACAACTCGATCAATTAACACTAGAAGTCCCAGACATTTTAAGCTCCCATTTGAAGCAATGGTAGAAATGTTAAATGACCCCTCTCTGGGACTTCTAGTGTTAAATTGTTAGAAAACTATTGCACAGATCAACACCTCGGCCTACGCCGCTCCCATACCGGAGACCACACTTCGAGATAAAGTTAGAATCCGACTTCTTTACCAATTAAAAAAAAAAAAAAAAAAAAAGGAGCTTTGGATAACATGGACGAGGATTACAATGAACGTCCTCTTCGAGAAACCCTTACACAAGATTTCCAAGAGGAGGGAGATTGAAGGAGGCATCTCGAAGAGAGAAATCTTTGCAGAATTATTTTCACGGATTTCCCTGCCTGTTTCCAAGGAAACCAAGACGTAGATTCCTTCTCTAGAACTAGTGCTGCACTTCTGTGGTTTTCCCTCACTGGTAATGGAAAACATTTTGTATTCAGCCTCATCTCTAAAGACCTGGTAATGCCTTTGCGTATTTTCAGCTTTCCATAATCAAACAACATTTATTACAATGACAAAGAGAAAATGGAAGGACGGGATCGCGATCAATGAAAAGCACACGAGGATAAAATGTAGCTAAGGAAAAAACATGTCCATCACATTATCAGGGGTGGGAAGTCTTCTACATGGGCCCTACATGTACTCAACTGGAGACAATGTTCACTCTTGGACCGACCCTTTATACTACCATTCATCCCCATGACAAGATGGATGGCCATTGTATACAATATATATAAAAGAGGATTGAACCACATGGTCACATCCACATCTCCTTAGGTTTCTTATTGAGCCTTGCACATGATCAAAGATGAGACTCTGGATGTAAACGTGATAGTTTCCATTCTTGGCAACCAAATCTTCTGGGGAATTATGGTTATAAATTTTACCAGGCCTGTGGGCCTGGGTCTATTCTTCGACCAGTCTTTATTTAGGAATCCTTTCTATAATGTCCATGTCCTGTTAAGTAAAGAAGCTCCTTTAAACAATTATAAAAAAAACATCCCCTTTAACGAAGTTGTACCCCATCAACTTAGTTATCCACATCAAAGGTCACAAAAGAGGTCCCACGGCTGAAGGAGGTTGAGCAATGTCAATTCAGTCAAACCCAAAGAGACCGAATTAGTGGAGCAGAGTAATCTTGCGTCCATTGCTTCAATCCAACATGTGTGGTCCAGGCCCACCAATTTCATGGCCAGCGGATACCCAACACTAACTTTTCCATATAAAAGTTGAATAAAGGTAAAATTTATTCAGAATTAAAAGGTTCCCCCATGAATAGAACTGTTTAAGTTTGTAGACCAGTAAGATATGTTGGCCAATGGATAAGACAATGACGTTCGAAATTTTCTATGGTCTGGAACTTGTCAGAAATCCAGCCATGATGTCCTTATAGTGGATTGGTTATCAAGCAGGGACGCTACATGTATGAGAAGAAAATCTTCAGACCATAGAAGGTCTTAAATTCATGGCTGCACCCATTGATAAGTGATAAAGTCAGACTGTTTCAAGAAATTCTTTAAAAAGTGCGTATGAACCCAACACAGGAACCAAATGCCTTCGATAGGGATGAATGCTGGGCGTCCGTCATCAGCGATAGGGTTACAACTATGGTGCCAAGTTCCAGCAAATCCATGATAACCCCATTGTTATCACTATACTAGACAGAGCTGCCAACACCTAAGGGTCCACATGTGTCCCCCCCACCAAGTAACGACGACACTAGTTAAAGATAATGTGTCAGACTATATAACCTAACACCACCTAAGGGGCAAGCCGAGATAAATACGGCTTAGTCAGCGACACTTAGTACTCCGGCTACCTAAAATACACATTGCAGCCACAGACAATAACTAAACCCAGGAAGGCATCCGTAAACGTAAAAAATAAAATAAACCAAGCCCAAGGAAGCAGGCGCCAGCAATAAATTTCCAGAGGTATTTGTCTCGCCCCTGGCTTGTGTCCAGACCTGACGGGAAGCGCCCAATTAACTATAGTAGGTGCGAAATTAGAACAAATGATGAACTATTCACCTTCAATAAAGAAACCGCAAGTCTACACGTGTGTAATGTTAGAAGGGATGACATCACAGACGCAACTTACTTGTTTCAGTAACACATAATAAAAAGGTATGATGATGTCAGCAGCGAGCCCGCTGTAGGAGGCAGTAGCCAGCCATATAAATATAGAAGCCGCCAGGGTCATTCCAAGGAGTTTTTCTCTTGGTGAAATGAAGCGCCATCGGGCGATTATGGGAGTCAATTGACTGTGCACGTGTTGGGTTTTGCAGAGGGATGCTCTTAGTACCAGCTCTCTGTTTGTCCTACAGATATTAGAGGGAATTTATTACGATGGACACATCTGGACGAGTAAATCCACACAAACACGGGGAGAACATACAAACTCCTTGCAGATGTTGTTCCTGGCGAGATTCAAACCCAGGACTCCAGTGCTGCAAGGCCGCAGTGCTAACCACTGAGCCACCATGTTTCTGCTCCAGGGCCAGCCATCACTGCCACTGCTCTGTTTGCATACGGTCAGCACAGTGGCTCAGTGGTTAGTACTGCAGCCTTGCAACGCTGGAGTCATAGGTTCTAATCCTGCCAAGGACAACATCTACAAGGAGTTTGTATATTCCCCCTGTGTTTGCGTGGGTTTCCCTCCAAAGACATACTAATATGGAATGGGAATTGTGAGCCCTATATGGAACAATGATTGTCAATGTCTGTAAAGCGCTGCGGAATATGATGGCGCCATATAAGCAAAATAAATAATATTGTAGTGGTGAGGTCACATAGCTAAGAATTCTGTGACTGACCACTGGGATCCCAGTGACGTAACGTTACCCCTGTAAGCAGGGTGATGGAGGGAATGGCCGTCCTGCCAGGAATGGGAGGTAATAGAAGGCCAGAAAATAACGCATTTATTCTTCCCAAATTTTATTTTATGAACCTGGACTATCCCTTTAAAGGAATTGCTCAGCCCACCACAGGAAGAGATCTATACCATATATTATTAAACATTTCAGTAACCCATTGACCCCGAGCATTATATATGATCTAATCATTGCCGCTGCCGCCATGAGAGGAGGCCACGTGGGTCAGAATGCTTGCTATGCACAGCTCAGCGTGGCCCACAAACAGAAAGCTGAGCAATGGTCAAATTCACACATTGCTCATATAGGAATGTGCTGATGGGACAGCTTCCACCATATCCTCCACGCGCTGCCAATGGCCCCCCCGCCCCTCCCAGCACAAAGCTTGTTTATTCATACACCAACATTGCAGTTTAGACTGCTGTCACAATATGACTAAATGTGGACTCAGCACATCGGACTTCATCCAGCTTGGGTAACATCTGAACTGCTGGTCATATACTCCCTGCTGCGGAGGGCACGGAATATATTGTGGCAGGGGGGTGCAGGAGCGCAATAACCCTGGAAGGCATATGAAACTTTTTGGTGATCCAAGCAGTAATGTAACAGTATACTTAGGAGAATTAAAGGGGCTCTATCATTAGATTTTGCGGTTTTTAGATAAACATATGCCTGCTGCTAATTGTTTTTGAACCCTCCCCCCCCCTTATTTGAATTACCGTTAAAACGTATATGTAAATTAGTCCTACCGTGCACAGTGGGCGTTCCATGCACCCCCGCATCATAGCTTGTTCAAGCCCTCCTCTCTTCTTTGACTTCCTCTTCCTTGCAATTCACCGCCTCCAGCCCGGTTTCAATCGAAATCTTGCGCATGCGCACGCTGGAGAGCCATTTTCCTGTGGAGAACATCGCAACCGTACTGCGCATGTGCAGCACGCTCGCGTAGTTCTCAGGGGAACTAAGCAGTAGGCTACACAAAAATGGCACAGGACCGGGCGCAACCGCGCATGCGCGAGATTTCAATCGAAACCGCCAGGCAGGAGGTGGTGAATTGCAAGGAGGAGGAAGTCAAAGAAGAGAGGAGGCCACGAACAAGCAATGACAGGCTGTCACCATCATAGCTACAAGCCCACCAGTTCTCCCCTTATAGACAAATAGCCACAAGATCCACTAATCACCTTTTAATTCCCCAAGGTACAGCGCCACTTAGTGTCATGGGTTATGCTTGGTATTGCAACTTTGTAAACTGCAGTACCAGACGCCACCATGTGTCCATCACTGCACAATCCCATTATCAAGGGGACCCAACACCAAGGTCTCAAACACCTGGGACCAAAGTGTTGCAGAGTGGTGGTCCTATAGATTCTTTTGCAGACCGACTTTCCGATTAAATTAAATGTAACGAAAAATCTTCTGCTGCAGAGTTGTCATAGGCCAGGACTTCTTGTGAGCAAGTCTGTCCAGTGTGGACGTACCCCAACTCTTTACACTGCGAACAGTCTATGCAATGTCCTATAGGAAGTCAACCAAGGAGGAGACATTTGATCTTCCTGTATATGAACAAGGCCTGGTCGGCCATTCTCCCATGACCTGCGGTGACCGATCTCATTGTTAAAGTCCCATTCAAAAAGTGTTTGTCCACAAAGGCAATGGTGACAGAGAGGCAGTATCCAGAACTGTACTCGAGCAGGAAGCTTGCACTCCGCTTCCCCGCTCAGCTGACACATCATCATATTTTATGTAACCCAGATTACATTGTATTCTTTGCTAAAGCTGATTAACAATTTCCTCGAGCCCTGTTTGTGCTCTATTCAATATGACTGAGGTCGCGGGGTTAACGCTACCAAAAGTAAATCAGCTGACTGCCATAAAGTGACAAGAAAGGCATTGTTAAAGGCAAAGGAGAGCAGTCATTAGATGGAGCTGGCTTCACACCGAGCAAGTAAAACAGAAACATTACTGCCTCAAGACAATAGTATAGACCAGCCATTACTATAGAGAAACACTAACAAAGCATCTCCTGTGAATGTCACCCAGCTTTCCACCAACCCTGAATGACAATTATACAGATTTACACAGCTTTCCCTCTCTGCATGTGTCAGTCTTCACTGTAGTTCTTGCATTCTATTCACAACCAAATGAACAAAGTGTGCATGGATTTGTTCCATTGATGTCAGTTTGGGTTGAGCTGCAATTCAATACACAACCTGATGACATGTGTGGCGCTGTTTATAGAAGAAAACAGCCCTGTTTTTCTAATCCCATAAAACCACTTTTAGGGTCGGCTACCATCCGCTGGCTTAAGTTGGTCATATCTTCATATAACCTGTAGGTCAAGGGCTCATTTGGTCAACAGCTAATCCTCCTGACATCTACACACATGCATGCTCAACTCACATCTTTGGTGGTGGCTTATGTCCCCTGAAAGCAAAAGGTTTGAGCTCAAAAATCTGGTATGCCCAATCTCCACCTTCCCTGATATCATGCAATGGGGTGAAGAGCTGGGAGACCCCCCAATTATACCCACAATATTCACCCAGGTGGCACATGTGAAGCCCTGGATATGCAAAAACCTTGCCACCCGTCATCGGATGGTCCTGTCAATGTGGCAAGATATGTGTACGACCTATAACCCATCGGTGGTTAGACGGGCTACAATCCAGGCCAAGACAGCAACACCAACGTTCAACATGATGTAGAGTAAGATCCTTGCAAGGGACATTTCTGATTGATCTGTTAGTTGCCCAGACCAAGACATGGCACCATGATTGGTCATCTCAACATCTGAAGAGTCTTGGAAGCCCAAGATTAAAAAGCATCAACAAAGCCAGACGTGGATAGTCCTAGAATAGTAATGAGAAGTCAACCGCAGTGGTCTGAATGCCTGGCTCCACAGAGTTGTCAGGCTTTGGCCCAAAACCACCACCTGTACAACAAAATCCAACAAGAACTAAGAATGTGTGTCCTTAAAACTGGTCAAGCAGATAAAACTTATTTTATCCAGCTAGGATCTGCCCCCCTACCAGTAGATTCCTTCCCCCATTGCGCTCCAACATATCCCCTATGTCTTCTAGATGTTTTGGTGGCCTTGGACTGGATTAAGCAGTCATCATGACACGATATAAACTCGGAGGGAGTCTTTCCTAGTCACGGTTCCTACACACCGAGCAATGATGTGATAGAACAAGACCATACAAGGACAGCCTGAAATTGTAGGATAAATATTATGGACTAGGAATAGTTGAAGAAATATCTAAGGGTGACGCAACAGGACACGACAAAATCTTTTGGATATACCAAGAAACAACCTTCTGAGTCGGACGGTTTAGAAAACACCTTATTAGGGAACTCTTACTAGAGCAGAGCCCATGATAAGGACCTCATCTACCGGCCATAGAGGAGAACACACAATGAGATCTCTGAGAAGACAACTCAAAACTGCATCAGAGAAATATCTTTAAGAGTTGTAGGGTGATCTTCTCCTAGAAAATATGTTGGAACCGAAGTCTCAGAGATTTTACTATGTCTCAGTTTGGAGGACCTATCACGTACATGGACAGCCAACGTATTACTATAGGCAAAGTGTAATACTTTACTTAACCTGCGGTGGTGCTGCAGGGAAATTGAACACCTGTTTCCCCATTTCCTGACCAATTACGGTTGATCACTAGGTTATCATCTTATTATCTGAGATTGTCCAAAGCAGATCATCCAATCCAACTTTAATTTGGGTCCAGCTTCTCTTGCTTATGGAGATCAGTAGCTATAACTGGAAAGAGCCACAACCGGTCACATGTGCTATTGATTGCTTCACCACTTAGCAAGCACAGCACCATATATTGTATAGTGGCTCTGCTTGGTATTGCAGCTCATCACCATTCAATTAAAACAGAGCTGCAGCATGACCATGTGGGGGGGGGGGTATGCTATACAAAATTATAGATTTTATATATATATATATATATATATATATATATATATATATATATTACATGTAATACATTATATTAATTATATATATATATATATATATATATATATATATTTTTTTTTTAATTTTTATCCCAAAAGCCATAAAATCTACTGGAGCAGTGGGATGTATAACTAGAAACAAGGTGAATATACTATTCAGGAGCTTAGGAAAGCTGGGAGAGCAGTAATGGCAGTCGTCTCTTATCATCCGGTTTTCCCCAGGCCTATACGTTTGCCTCCATGGCCTTGACTAGGATGTTTTTTTGCACGGTACGGCAATACCCTGACACAGCTAATACCCGTTCAGACATACGGGCAGAATATAATGGTACAGTGTATCATGCAGAGAATATTTAACCACAAAGGTCAAATCTTCAAACGCTACTAAATAGGCCATTACTGTAATCATTCGCTCAGGTCTGCGCGCACGCTTTATGTTCTATACACAGGGGAAAAGGAGACAAGACGGAAAATAAAATGGATTAGTCGGAAAAAGATGGCACCGGCGGGGTCTTCGCATTAGGGAGGCAATATACTTACAGATCTAGCCCTGCGTTGGCGAGGTGGCAGGGTTACGTAAAGATTTGCTCAATGCGGTCAAGTGATAGGTTGGGATATCAAACAAACTCGGCTCTGCTACATCTGGTCGTAAAATATGAAATACATTCTGCAGTTCTGAATAGAAACAATTGTCCGATACGTCAATTATAACAAATTAGTTAAAAAATAAAGTAAAATAGTCAGGTCCGGATTGCTGACGCAGGCAGAATGATTTATGTCAGGTCTGGTATACTAAGTGACCAGATGTATGGATAACCTATGGCTGATACATTTACTAAGACACATTCCATACATACCACATGTTACATATACCATATACTGCCTGTAGTGTCCTATGGGAAGCTCAAGTTACCATAAAAATAAAATTAAAGCTAAAAAAAACCCCCAAAATTACCTCTACACTATATCACCTTCTGATTGTAAGCTCTTAGGGCTAGGGCCTTGCCATGGCTATCTTGTTACTAGTGTTAGCAGGCGCCTTTGTTCTATCGTTCATCGCACTAGAAACAATGTCTCAAAGACAATAAGCTCATCCATAAATGATACATTTGGATATACGCTATCCAGGCATAGTAGAGTTGGGTCGGCTCTACCCAAAGAGTTCAACCAAACGCATTCAACTCTGCTACACCCACATATAAAAGGTAGCCTTGCATTATCCATAGGAGATCTTACCGTTCTTCATCGTTGAAGACAAATTTTCTAAGTTTGAGATCTCGCAGCACCACTCCGCCGTCGTGACAGTGCGCTACGGCCGACACGATCTGGTAGAACAGTCTGGCTGCTTCTTCCTCTTTGAGCTTTTTGCAGGTACGAACAAAAGAATGCATGTCCCCATGGCTTTTTTCAAAGAACACGTAGGCTTTAGTCTCTCCAAGAATGATCTCAGCTATTTGGTTAATGTTGCTGTGTATAGGTAGACAAAAACAGGGCGCCAAGGACTCCTGGTAGCAGCGTATATCAAAAACCTGCAGGGGGGGGATGGGGGGGCGAGAAGAGGGGAGAAACAAAAGAATTGAGACAAGAGTGGCAGCAGACAGAAGCCTCACGTGGGCTGGAAGTTCGGGAAATAAGGAACTATACGTCCTGAAACTAGCCATATGGAGCCGGCTATAGTAGCAGGTTTGCTATATACTGCTATGGAGCTGGATATACACACATGGACATAGACAGTTAGCCTGTAGACTTCATGAGTGCCACTATGTATAGGTGACAGTCAAAGCATGCTACTACGCGTTTGCAAATGAGCAAGGCTGCAATAACCTATAGGTAGCTGGTGCATTTAGGGTTAAACTGGGCCAGGTCTGGCCATAGGGTCAGAATAGAGATACAAATACATGAAAGAGGCCATAAACGATTTGATGACATGGATCAATTCTAAAGAAGCGCAAGCGCACATGTCCATATCGATATAGAGTCATACTATGGCATCTGCAGCTTTCTATAGGCCCATACTGTGCATGAGATTGTATACCGAGGCATAGAAAGAAAAACAGGGTGCCATATGGGGACACAATGTAGTAGAGACTAACCCGAACTCCGCCATGCAAGGTAAATGTACACACAATGCTTATAAAGACTATAACGGTGCCACATAGAGACACCATATGGCAGTAAACTAATATAGATAGTAAATACACCGCCATATAGGGTAAATGCATGGAAGCCATGCGGTATTCTGCACTGACAATGCAAGTCATAGGTTGACCTAAAAAGACTTTTACTCCTGTGTAACCTCATAGGCATTCCCTGAACGGGAAAGCTAAATAAACGCATTGGATAACCTTAAAACTTCCCCCCATAAAGGGGGACACACCATAAGGGTGCATGGATCCAGAAGATACAAATTGCAACATATGTTGTCAGTATTTACTAGAAGATGCAACCTAATGTGGATATGTCAGCAGAAAGTTCCCCGGGCAGGGATTCGGCTCCCAGGGCAGCTTATGCAACTCAGGGATCTGAATTTCAGCAAAGTTTAGCAGTAAAAATAAAGAATGAGCGGCATTCATAAACAGGGCGAAGCATGAGTCATTCACAAGCGGCGGCGATTACCATTAGCCTCCCCCCCCCCTATAAATACATTTACTGCCTGACAAAGTCTCCCATTCAATGGATTGCCATATTATCCTCCATAGGGAATGAGGTGGCCGTCTACGGTTCACAATTACATCATTCCAGCCGCATTGTTTATGAATGAATGGAGGAGAAGCTTTGGATGTTGCCTTTCTACAGGATGAAGGCAAACAATGAATGGAAACTGAATGACATAAGCGGAGGGAGACAAGAGTTTGCTTAGGTGGCTTCCAAATATTGCAGACACAGCAATAATGGAGAAGAAAAAAAATCTATATCAAAGGGCACCTAGTAATGCCTGCGCCTACAATGGCTCATTTGATCCAGTGCTTAGGTGCCACCAGGTACCCTCATAAAGGGGCTTTGTGTCCTCCGCGACTAGCAAATGAAAGATCAAAGCCTCTTCTCTTACCTTTGTGACTACTAAGAAGTTAGATGCACACCTGCAGGCTCCAAGGAGAACCTCAAAGCATGGCAGAAGCTTTTAGGCCAGGTGTTTGCAAGCGGTGACACTCCAGGTGTTTGGAAACTACAACTCCCAGCATGCACACTTGCTCGGAACGCTCACATGACCATAGCTTTGGCACACTGACCCACTGTTTCCTATGTGACCTGTCCTGGGCACAAAACCTATACTGATCCGGGTTCATTCATTGAAGTCTATGGGGTTTGTGAAGGACATGGACAGTGCGTCCGTGTGCAGTGCGTTCCGATTTTCACAGACCTGTACAGGGCACATGTTTGTTTGCAGGTACCCTTAGAAGTTGGAGCATGCTGAGAGTGGTAGTTTCACAAGAGCCGGAGTCCTGACCTCAATCGAGGTCACCGACGCTTCTCCATGCCAATGTAAGAATTAAAGGGGTGTAGACTAAGCAAGGGGTAGTAGTAGACCTCTTATAGTATGCAAGAAGGATGATCATGTACCTTACAGAGCAGTTCCTCTCCACTATGCAGATGCACCGCTCGAAAAACGTGGTCTCCCTCCAGAGGCTCCAACAATAAGTATTTCCCAATGCAGGAAACGCAATGCGACGAGTTGGGAGTCTCTGGGGGGCTTGGGGAGCCAAGATTGGGGCTGAAGCTCTGGCTGGGCTCTGTACACCTTATAGATGACAACTCTTCAAAATCCTGGGTCTTATTCCGAGATCTCCCATACCTTGTGATCGATATAGGGTTAGATCTTTGTATGTTCATGAGTATGAAAGAGCAGCCAAATCCAAGGCTATAGGGGGGGCTGTGCTTATTTGGGGGTGCAGAGACAATGTCAATGAAAATAGGGGGGGTTGTGCAATAGCAAAGAGGGTTTAAGTGGAAGAAAATAGCTTGATTTGGGGGGGTAAGGCTGCTAGATCCTAGCTCCTATGGAGACGGTTGAGGGATCTAGAACGTCAGGAATGGAGGGATCTAGAACGTTAGGAGTTGAGGGATCTAGAACACTGGTCCGGGTTTGTTTTTTTTTGTGCAAATCCTTTGACCTTTTCCAAAAAAAAATATATATAAAATGCAAAATCTTTACTATACAGAATTCCTTTGCAAAAATATGGATCCCAAGACAAAAATAAGAATCTTCAGATGTTGTTCCGACGCGTTTCCCGGCCACATGAGCTTCTCAGGCAGAAAGTTGCCTTGGTGTAGACTGTAGATGGCGTGTGGAGCTCGGGCAATGGATGTGTCCTGGTGCAGAATTAGCAGCAATGGGTGAAGCAGTCATGCACCAAGTGAAGCTGGCACATCAGATGGTGTGAACAATGGCCAAGGATGAGCCCTGCATTGGAAAGTTCAAGCAAGGACAGAGCAGATCGATGAGGCTTCCTGTAAAGTCCAATGGCAGCTGGGGGGCTTTGTGTCCTGGATGGGAGATGACTGCCTTGCTGCAAGCTCTCCAAGTCTGTCCAGTCTCTTCTTCTGCAGAGGTAGGAGGGAGAGGAGAAGGGATGGCTCAGGCCGATCCCTTTCAGCAAGACATCATCTTCCTCGGTGTGCAGTACGGACGTGGCCAGGAAGGTCTCTCCCTCTTGCCGGTAGTGTGTGCGCCTCTTACGCTGCCTCACTACTCAATGTCAGCGGCTCGGCTCACTTCACAAGCTGCCTGCAAGAACGGAACAATGGGAGGCGGCTCCGCCCCTTTGTGCCGGACGGCTCGCTTCTGATTGGGCAGCCGAGCTGTCAGTCAGCGGCCAGCCTT